>NC_089325.1:20066330-20381330 GCF_036669915.1 Pocillopora verrucosa
TTGAGGTAACGCGCTTTTGTATCGTAAGACCGTGCCCTGCAGATGGGGAGACTTTTATCCATTGGGCCGGGAATTTTCCCCAAATTTTTACCACAACGAGCCCGGTGGGGTTTTTCATTCTATGGATGCTCGTTGGTCCTTTCCCGGGTTCTTTGGAATCTAGAAGCCAAAATATCAGGAAACGAAAAAATGGTGGAATAAACATTAGCTGTTTGATGGCTTTATATATATAACACGAGCCGACATTTTGCTCATTGCTTGCATTTTTCCTCTTCTTCATGGAGTAGGAAACGTAAACCGCATCTCGCAAATTATCCGCGCGTATCATATGTTAAATCATCGAATAAGCTGTATGTTTGCGTTAAACATGGATGATTTCTGTGTATGTCCCTCTAAGATGGCACAGCTCATGTGGTTCAGAAGCACTCACTTAAGCGATGATAAAATCACCTTTTAACATAGAAAGTTCCAGTAACTTAATTGCTGTTTACAATCATCACATAACAGGAAGCTTCCTGATTGTAATTTTATGTTAAAAATGAAAATAATGTACTTCCGTCTTGCCAATGGGGAGAACCCTTTCTTTCAACCTTGGCTTACGTTAATAACTTTCGCTCCTCTGCTATCTTAAATTTTCTACATCAGCATTTGACCTGCCGATTTAAAAAAGGATTCCACCTAGATCTGTACAATTTTTGTTTTTCTTTGGCAGGTAATGATCCTATGGGGCAAATACAACAACTTTGTTGTATTTTCACATGGCTTTGATCTTCTTTTCAATTCTAGAGAAGATTAATGAATGAAAGAATTGGAAAAAAGCATTTGAAATGAACCTGAGCTGTGCATAAGCGTCATTTCTCAAAAGAAGAATCAAACAAATGAAAGGCACTATTGGAGAATCCGGGTATCGATCCCGGTACCTCCCGCATGCTAAGCGGGCGCTCTACCACTTGAGCTAATTCCCCAACCCTCAACGTCATTTGGCCTGCAGTTCAGTCATTAGATTTCAAGGAGACCTGACCGGTAGCATTCTTAGAATCTTGCTTTTCTGGGTATATTTAGCCTTTAAAAATACGACAAAGGAGGTTAAGATTGTGGTGGAATGTGTAAGATGGATTTTATCATATTAACTGCGGTGTAATACAAAGAATTCTAGCCCTGAGAAAAACCGTAACAACACACGTGAAAAAATACATTAGTTTTTCCACCTGTGTTCGATATCGCCAATCAACTGGTGACACGTACTCACCTTTCGCAACAATCTGTGATGTTGATGAATGAATGGCAAAGCCTTCACCATTCTCAATCCACCGTCTTTTGTCGAACGGAAATTTTCTCTGATTATGGCTGCTAAAACACGGAAAATTTCGTATCAATTGCATGAAATGAAAGTCCAAATTTCTTAGAAGCGGAAGAAAACCAAAATACGAAAAGAAAAGACAAAAGTTACGTGCTTTATAGCTTTTTTAATGGCATTTCTCACGGCTAAAAACGAAAACTGACAACTGGAAGATTTGCAACAGGTCGATTTTGGCCGTGTACCTGAAAAAACTTATTCTTTTGGTAGGAAAAAGTCAATAACTGAAAATTTTGCCAATTGTTTGTCTTTGTAATGATTCAACGCATTTTTTCTTCTCGAGCCTTATCGAGAAAGGCAGTTGAAGAATTTTTCGGGGACGGATCCCATTTTTTTCTTTCATCAATAAAGTCGACTTTTCTTGTAAGTAGAGAGCTATTGTGTTTATATAATAAAGAAAGTAATAGATGGTTTTGTTAGATATGGAATTTCTCTTCCCGTGATCAACTCGATTCCTTGATGTAGTGTTGAAGTCATCCCGTCCGCCTCAACAGCGGTGAAGTGCATGTGAAAGCGGAAGCAGAAACAACCCGACCATTGTCATCGGAGAGACCAAATCTAATAAACCTTGTCCTATTGTTCAGATCCTTCTCGAGATGATAGAGATGATAGAGGGGGACTGTTTGAGCTGTCGTCATTTATGAGTTCTGGATTGCACAAATAAGGCTTCGCTCTTTTGAAAAAAGAAAGCTTGCTGTATAGCAATATATATTTTTCCCTTCTGCTTATAGAGAAGACTTTATTCACTAATTTTGTGAGTTTGCAAACTATTTTTGTCTAAAAATAAAAGAGGCACCGATGGGACTTGAACCCACGACCTTCTGTTCACTAGACAGGCGCTCTTACCAATTGAGCTGCGGCGCCTTCACTATTTTAGATTGTTATTGGAGGAAACTATGAGACGACTAAAAAGAAATAGAAAAGAAAACTTACTTGTACTACAGCATTGATCATGGTTTTTGATCACCAATAATGAAGTTAGGACATTTATACCAGCTAGGAATTACCCACAACCCAACCAAAGTAAACGCCAGCTACTTTCTTATTTCTTATAATTTTTTGTTTGGAAATTGTTTTCATCCCCTGTAGATGTCTTTCACGACCTTGAACGACGTCACAACGGATCAATCGAAAGCAATAAATATTTAAATCATATCCAAATAACAATTGTCTTTTACAACGATAAACAAAGACAGAAACCTCAATGACTCCATCAGAATCTTATATTGACCAGACTAAGAGACTTAGAGACATTGTGAAAAAGCAATGCTAAGGCAGCTGCTTCGCGTGTATCCATAGACTTTTTTCTTGTTACCGCGTTTAAATTTAGTGCATGTGAACTGGACTTCATCAAAAAGACGAAAAGATGGAAATGGTGGATCAGTGATGAGATAAAAAAGATAGTCTATTTCCCGCATGCAAAGCGGACGCTCTACCTTTTGTTAGACAACTTTTCTAACTTTTCCTTGATCCACTTAACTATGAAAATATGCCATACAAGATTCTTTATTGATACTGCTTTGATACTTTCCTGTTTGAAAAATTATCTTTTGACCCTTTGAAGTATACTTCGCTATTATTTAATTCAGAATATAATAATTCAACAAGTATTGTATTATTCTCTTGTTCCAAAATAACTTCATGAAGGCAAAAATGAAAATTTGTACTTGATGCATTATATTTTGCAACATTTTAAAAACATTACTTGAACCTAAGTTTACTGAAAACACATGCATACGAATCAAATATCCACATCCCTCCCAAAGATGACGAGGAACAGTAAACCAATGATTTAAATTGAACCTTGAAAATATTACAAGCTTTGAGTTTACTCCGGCCTCTTTCTTTTGCATGATTCAGTTTGACAAATCAAGCCAGGAGTTGGTCGTTTTTTATAAAATAAAAAACAAAAAAACAAATATGGAAGGTTCACATCAGCAGTTTTTAAGCTTATGATGTTTCAAGGTTTAAACCAAATCATTGCTTCACTAACAGGTCTGTCTGAAAAAACTTGTTTTAAAAATTGCTTGTAGTTACTAAAGTGATACTTACGTTGCCAATGGAGTGTTCAATGCCAAGGATGATATTCGTAAGTTTTTAGACAAGGTTCAGCTCCCAGCATAAGTATACATCATACACACGGAAGGTACTTGACTTCCATCTTCCATCTCTTGTACAACAATACACTCACAGTGGCCTTGAAATCAAGAAAGTCAACAGCTCAACCTTTCATTTCTGTAAAATTAATAAGCTGCTCCAATTGAAATGTTCAAGGGAAGGCTTGGTACTATTCCCTGTAACATGTAAGAGATAAAGGCCAGCAGTTTCAGGTTTCTGAACACATAGGCTTCTGTACTGTTCATCACTCTCCTCTAGAAGCTGATATTTGGCACATGCTTTGACACTACAAGTAGGTAGTAACATAATAGGTTTTACTATTGCAGCTGGAATGTTTGTCTGCGATGCAACCCATAGCATAGCTATTTAATTCTTTTTTAATTCAGTATCTTCATGTTTCGTTAACAAAATATTAAACAGAAGATTACTTATTATTGGTAAATAGTTTCATTTTTAATGAATTAAACTCTGATTGTGAATATATGATAATCATACATGTGAACTGCAGATAATGAAGTGAATATAAAAACAATCTGAGCAACAACTTGAGCAGTAGTGAAAATAGGGCGTAAAAAAAAAAAAATTCGGGCCTGTACGGGATTTGAACCCATGACCTCTGCGATACCGGTGCAGCACTCTACCAACCGGGCTAACTAACCAACTGGGTGCTAGTTAATATGTTGGTTCCATATAAACCCGTAAAGTGATAAATAAATGACTGTAAATATATAAAAATAACATATGTGAACTGCGGATAAAGACGTGAATATGAAAGCGATCCTTGCAGTAATGAACACTACTTGAGCGGTAGTGAAAACAAGGCGTGAAAAAAAAAATCAGACCTGTACAGGATTTGAACCCTTGACCTATGCGATACCGGTGCAGCACTCTACCAACTGAGCTAACAAGCCAACTAGGAGCTAGATAATATGTTGGTTCCATATAAACCCGTAAAGTGATAAATAAATGACTGTAAATATATAAAAATAACATATGTGAACTGCGGATAAAGACGTGAATATGAAAGCGATCCTTGCAGTAATGAACACTACTTGAGCAGTAGTGAAAACAAGGCGTGAAAAAAAAAATCAGACCTGTACAGGATTTGAACCCATGACCTCTACGATACCGGTGCAGCACTCTACTAACTGAGCTTTGGATGGTGACAGACCTCGTTTCTGTTTATTCAAGAACGGAACCTTTTTCTTCGCAATTTCCTTTACATATTATGAAAACTTCTCGAATTTGATGCTGAATAAAAGATTGTAGCAAGCATTTCCAACTTGCTCTTTTTTATTTTAGGCTATTCCGATGACGTACCTTTCATATTTACATTTCTGTGCGCTTTCACGGCCTCTACAATGTCTTCTTTTCTGCATTTTACTTCAAACAAATTAAAATAATGGTTTCCATCTACTTTTAAGTCTTTGACAACAACGATAGCAATCCATCGTTGCATGAAGAACACCTTCCCGCCATTGCAGCATGCAGTGGTTTTGGTTGGATGTTTTCTCACCCATCGACAGGCACTTTTCATGTGAAAACCAACAAACAACGGTAAAAACAGTAAAAGCAACTTAAATTTGGGGTTGTTGATACTCTACTTCTGGCCTGATCGACTCCTTCCGTAAATCATACTTTCTGTGTGGAGTCTATTGTTTTCCTACCAACCAATCAAAGAAATTGAATTAATCTATTCTCCTAGAGGTCATTATTTGACGACCATACCGCTGTCAAGGAGCCAAAATGACCCTGGGCTCGAGATTGTGTTCCGCCTCAAAAGGTTTGGCTCCTCAGCCAATTTTGGACCGAAAATGGCTATGGATTTTGTCCATTACAGTAAGTGTACTAAAATGATTTTGTAGGGAATCACAAGAACGTCTCAGCGACTTTGTCTGTTTAAGTCCAAATGCAGGAGAAAGAGAAGTACCGAAAATGAGTCATTCAAGTTGATGTTTCAAGGGACTTTCACCAATTTCTAGGTCTAAAAAAAGTACTGACGAGGGTATGAAATTGTGCTTGGAAAAAGGCATATTTTGGTTAAATCAAGCTTAATAGAACTTGGTGGTTCATCCCTGCCACAGATTATAGCGAGTATCCTCGTTGTGGAAAGTTATTGGACTAACGATAATAATAATGGTTTATTAAAATACACACAATGGCATAAAAACTATGAATTACAGTGTGCCTACATGATACAAGAAATAAAGTTACATTTGTTTCGAAGCGACTGGGATTACAAGCTATTTATAAATTAATTAAAATTCGGATATGGATAAAATACTATAATAAAAATAACCAGACTCCTATTGATTAGTTGATTTTCGCCATTGCTGGGAAAAAACTAGAACCAAAGCGTTTTGTTCTATACTGAAAACGGCTAGAACTGCTACTGTTCCTAACATGGTGAGAGTGGCATTCGGATCGCACGGGAGGGAGGAGACGGTGCAGCTGGCAGGCCGGATTATTTTTGATATTGTGCCACACTTTGAGACACAGGTGGGCGCGTCTATCCTCTAAACTGGTAATGTTGGCTTGCGCAAGAGCCTGTTGATAGTGGGGGTCAGGATATACGATTCGCAGAGCCCTCTTCTGGATAGCTTCTAGCTGTTCAATGAGGAAGCGAGGAAGGCAGGTAGCCCAGACAACGGAAGAGTATTCTAGGACAGAGCGAACCAAGGCGCTATAGATGGTGACAAGGTCCGCCGGAGGGACCCCAGCGCGCTTCAAGACCCTAAGAATGTGCAGTCGCTTGGACGCTTTGGAGATGATGTCGTTGGTATTATCGTTCCACTTCAAGGTGTCACACAGGGTCAGACCGAGAACTTTATGAGATGAAACTGCCTCTAGAGGTAAATTATTCTAGAGAGTATTGGGGAAACGAGTTTGTTTTTGAGTGGACAGATGGTCATGATCTTACATTTTTTAGGGTCGAGATTCATGTTGTTCTGCTGGGCCCATTGCGAAATGCAGTCGATGTCGTTTTGCAGAGATGACACCTCCCCCACACTGGAGAACTCGGATATTGTTACGTCATCGACGTACTTCCAGTGGCTCGAGCGGAGGGGGGAGTGAGTAGCCAGGTCGTTGATCATTATCAGGGAAAGGATTGGACCCAATTTGATGCCCTGGCGGACACCGGCATGTACGGGCATCCACTCTGAGATGGAGTCCAAGAGCTTAACAGCTTGGCAGCGGCTACTGAGGAAGCTACAAATCCAACTAATCAACCAGCATCTAACACCTAGATTGATTAGCTTGGTCACCAAGATGGTATGGTCAATGTAGTAAAATGTCCAGAAAGCACACATGGAGGAACTTGCCAGGGCAGTCAAGGGACGACAGCCAATTGTGCAGCATGTCCAATAGGCACAAAGTTGTAGAAGTATCTTTAAGGCTGCCAAACTGTTGAGGATCAATATGATTTTTAACGTCATCTATCAGCCACTCGACAAAGAAATCTTCAAGCACCTTAGAGAGCACTGGAGTCAAGGCAATAGGTCGCAAGTCCCCGTCACCCGTAACTGGTTTGACCTTTGGGACGGGTGTTAGGTGAGAGTCTTTCCACCGTTCTGGAAACAAGCCAGATGACACTGAGCGATTGAAGATCACAGTTACTGGACCAAGTAGCTTACGACATACAGCTGAGCTGGTAATAGTTGGTGGTTGGTCCGGCGATGGTAAGAAAGCAGGAAGGGCGGCGGTGTCAAGTGGTTGGATGTCAGATGTAACAGATATGAAATAGCTGTTCAGACGAGTTGCAAGGGTTTTACCTGAGATGATGTTGCCATGTTCGTCAGGATAGCATAACTCGGAATCGGTAGAAGATTTGCCAGCAAGCTTGCTCACCAGGCTCCACCAGCTTCTAGGGTCTGAGGTTATGAGACTCATCACCTTGCGGGCGAAGAATTCCTTCTTGCGCTAACAGATTGCTATGCGCACTTTATTCCTGTGGAGTCGCCATCTATCGTTAGACCCAGAATGATATGCGCGCTGCCACTCCAGGATTAATGATTTAATTTCGGCAGACGTCCAGGGTTTGTCAGTCGGATGTAGTTTGACACTCTTCGCCGGGAAGTAGATGTTGATTGCGTTGCAGAGGTCGTCAGAAAACGACGATGTCAGACTGTCCACCGATAAGGAATCAGCTGCGCACGTGTGTGCAAACCAGCTATGTACACTAACCCATCTCCCAAAGGCGGTGAGTGCCGACACTGGAAAGCGACGCATTTTAAAAGATTTTTATCTGCTGGAAATAGAGCATGAAAAAAATAGTAAAAATGATACGAGGGAAACAATTGAGTCCTGAAATCTTTTTAGATCGTTTCATTTCAGAAAAATATTGTTTTCTCTGGTCCGTGTGAGGTTCGAACTCACGACCTTGGCGTTATCAGCACCACGCTCTACCGACTGAGCTAACGGACCAAATAAAATTAAGTAAATAAGTAAGAAAGTATGTGAGTGAGTGAGTGGGTTGGTGGGTGAGTAGGTAAGTAAGGGAGTGGGTGGATAAATGAGTGAGTGATTAAGTTAGTAAGTAATTAAGTCGGTGCGACAGTCACCGCCGTATTAACGCTTTTCCGTGGGCCTCCATCTCATAGTTCACGCAGTGCCAACGTAATTTTCTCTGCTATCCCGATAGACTTTGAGCTGGAACTGAAAGTGGTACCAGGATCGACTAGAATTGATATCAGGTCCTAACAAGCAGTATACAATCGAGAAAAGAGTGGAATTTAAGTGTAAAATGGTCCATCTTCTGAGCTTTGATCAACAGCCAGACAGCTTTGCTCAATAGTTTAGAATAGTTTATTTAATGTAGAAGACGTGGGAAGTATTTTCACAATCTTCTGAGTCAGAGGCTCATTTTAAAAATGCTTGACAAACTAAAAATGCAAAACAAGATAAAATGTGAGTTATGCATATACAAACATTAAAAAATATGTATAAATACTACGTAAGCCTTAGAGTATGTAAAAATGTAAAAATAGGTAAAATTATATACAGTTTATACATTGGCATCCCGTGAAATTAACATTATTCGGGCGAGCACGAAATTGTGCTAAAGTGGTCGAGGATTTGGTTACAGCTGGTAACTGATTCCACATGTGGGCAATCATGTACAAATTGGAACTGTGCATGACAAGGCCGTTATATGGAGGTTTCTTAACAAGCGGGCGCTCTACCATTTGAGCTAATTCCCCAATCCTATAAAATAGCTCAGTCCGGTCTTTTTTTTGGCTTCAATTAATTAATTATCACAAACATTTCTTTAATATAAGAAAGCCAATTGTCAGCACTCGGCCTTCAGTCTCTCCAGTATAGGGTGTACCCACCTCCTTTTTATCTACCATGCTCATCATCATTTTCTTTTATCGTAACAGATCAGTTTTACTAACGGTCAAATGGGGCTTTTTGTTATATATGTTTAAATCATTAAGGATGTATTTGATTAACAGTTCCGAAAAATAGCGCCAGAAAAATCGTAGGTGTTTTATTCCTCTGACCAAGCGCTAAATTAATATAGGAGAGCAAAAAAGGCGAATGGACGCTAATATTTATGTTCACAACTTGTTTAAATTAGTGAAATCTGAATCTTGAACCGGATGCTTGCATGACTTTAAATAGTAGCAAATGCATAAGTACAAATTTTAGGTGCAACCAGCACAAAAATCTGAAAATCCGGACGTCTTAAAAAGAGATAACGTCAGTAATCGGAAAACACCAATAAATGTGACCTTATGCCAGTAACGGGTAAAAAATTTCCAGCAATAAAACTCTTAAAACAATAACGAAGATAGCCGTATGCAAATCCTTATTCAAACCGTGCACCAAATTATTGCAATGTGGAGGAGACCAAATTATCGTAATTTAACTCTATAACGACGTCAAACTTCCTCGTTCACCTTAAATTCTCGATCAGAGTATTTTTCCACAATCACTACCTCTTGGCGTTTCAATAGTCGTGTTTTTTGCAAAATTCGTATTCATAAATTGGCCCACGTGAAGTTATTTCGGCTTCCTTCTCCCTATAAGTTCTGAATTATCTTGATCCAGATGATACTTTTACAAGGGTGGTTCAAGCCCACCCGGGACGGTTCGTTTTGCGTTCAAATGTTATTATTGTCAGGCAAAAGGATTGCCTGAAAATCATCTTGAAAGCAAACAAAGATTACCTATGTTGACCCTCGATTGTTTTTTATATTTCTTATCTGACTTTCGTTGTCTCGATTGAAAGAAAGAAAAAACGTTGTCACGGACTTCTTTACATAGATCACGTGGCAGATGAAACTGATTGCTGTCCCATTTCGTTATTCCTTATGTAGTCTTCAAGACTAGAGTGCATTTTCAATTTATCCTCCTTAACTTTGCGTTAGAAACGCTGAGGTTCACAATCACCAAACTTTGCTTCTTCTCCAAGGCAGGAGGAGATTTCGATACAAGTGAAGCAGCTGCTTGAGCCTCGTAATAATATCTTGCATAAGTCTCTCAAACTGGGTAATATAAGAGAGTTAATGATGTTCTTGTTGCTGATCATTGTGGTAAAGGACCATTGTTATATGGCTATGGATTGTTCCCTTAACGTCGTATTTGTCATTTGTGCCGACGTTTCTGGTAGTAAATGGCATCTTAAAGTGGATAAAAGCAATTAAAAGAAGATGCTACGGCCAACATCCTTTACGACAGTCTACTAGTGCCTGAGATTGCATGCAAGTTTTTGGTTTTCTTCGGACTTACTTAAAGTTGTCGGAAAGACTAACCACAAAAATGACTCCAAAAATGTCTTCCCATCCGATTGATTTCTTTTCAAAGTTTGTGTAGATCACATTCAATTGATTCAATTTTCAATAGCGACGGTGAAAACCTCTGTAAATGTTTTGAGTTGTTTCTTAGTGCGCACACATCCCAATTTTCTAAAATTTTTTTAATGATATCAGTCAAGGTTCTAATTTTGCCTTTAGATATATTCTTTGATTCGAATATTTAGACAGGTTTCCACCGTCGCCATAGAAAATTGAATTTATTGAATGTGCATTAAAAGAATTGTTGCAGAAAATTTAATCGATTGTCTGAGAACGAAGAGAACAATACTTTCCTAAACACGATTTTAAAATGGTTTTTATCCTCCTTAACAATTCTTGTGCAATTTGATTAATGACGAGGCATGCGAGTTATAAAAGTATTTTAAGCCTCGCTATCCGCTTAGTGATCCTTTCTTTGGACATTTGGGGCATATTTACACAAGGTCTAACCCAAACCGCTGTTTTACGCAACCAGTGGGCCTCAGGGGTTCTTTATGGGTTGGTTTAATTGAATGAAAATTCCTCCACTATTAGCTTTCGGTCCTCCTGACACTATTTACAAAAATAAATGTCCAGATAAAAGGTTCGGCCAAATTGAACATGGCTTAGAACGCGGTTTTGTTGAAGTTTACAAAGGCGATGCATAGTCATCATTTTAGAAGGCGAGCTTTTTTCTGAGAATAAACAAAAGGAACTGGGCACAAAATGAAGAAAAAGGGTATCGATCTCGGTACCTTTCGCATGCAAAACGGGCGCTCTACCACTTGAGCTAATTCCCCAAACATAGCACATTCCGATGATAGAGAAAGCAATTTGCCTCCTACCTTTCCGGAATAGACGTTATCCGGCCCCCTAATTAGAATTAATAATCTGTCAAAATAGTTTATCTTGATCGATCAGTTCTACTGAGTAAATCTAAGAGACGCAATATGATAAAAATAATTCTTCACGTAGTTTTGGTATCGTATGACTTGTCCATGAGCCGAGACGGCAAAGCGTGGTGCGGATAACAAGGTTGTGAGTACGACCAACACGCGCACCAACAACGGACCTATCAGGTATTTGTCTGTTATGTCGAGTGTAGTGGTTGTTGTAGTTTTTCTTAAAAAAAAGAGAGGGTCAACGTATTTGTTTTCGTTGGATAGACCATCCTTTGTGTAGTAAAATAGCCTTGCACGTCTGATGGCCCGTGGCCGGCCTTGAATGATGTCCACAGTGAGTTAAACTAGAAATGTTAATAAAATACCTACAGGTGCGGTGGTAAACCACGTGATAAACGTGTTGGGGAATCAGCTCAAATCGTTGAGCGCCCGCTTATCTTACGGAAGGTATGAGGATCGATGCCCGGATACTCTATTTAAAGATTTTATTTATTTTACAATGGGATATTACGCTTAGTCACCACTTGTGACTCCTCACACGGACCAAAGAAGCCATTTTTCCCCCCTCATCTATCCAACTGTTAATTTCCTCACATGTTAACCCTTGAATACCACAATTCTGTAAATAGTTGCTACAAAAGGGTCGTTGATGATGTTTCATTATTCCTCTGACTTAGTGTTTAATTAACACTGGTGAGAAGAAAAGTGGACGAAAACCAATTAAGTACGTTCACAGCCTGTCAAAGTTGATGATATCCGAATTTTCGAAGCTTTGAACCATATGCTTAAATCAAACTTAAAAGAAGATACAGGGAAAGGCCATAGGTTTAAAATTCATCTTCATTCCAACTGATAAGTGAACCAACCTTATGAACTGGGTTTGTCATGAAGTGACTAACGTCGTAGCTCTAATCAACCAATTTTTTTGAAAGCTCAGTATGAACACTTGAAGGTATGTACATGAACTTGGGAATTTGTTGTGACATATAATTATAGATACTCAATCTTGAACAAATAAAATTTTAGGAAAATATGCCAGAGAAACCGGAAACCATATAATTTGCATCCCCGTTATCATAATACATCCAAAGAATTTAATTCTTTCTGCGGCTTAACATTGACATTAAAGCCCAATGTCCAATGCCCAATGGGAAAAAAAGGAGTCCGCTTGTTCATCCTTACATTCCTCTCGACCCACAGCATCTTCCTGTGTGTCTTGGCCAGTCACTTTAAGAAACTCGGGTTATGTTTGGCCCTGGGTGACATCTGATTTAAAGAATACAACAAAGTGGAAGGTCCCGGGTTCGACTCCCGGACAGGCCCGTTTTGCTGTGAAATATGATGTGGACAGAGTTTTTGTTTGCCTGTCACTCCTGTTGCTGACTGGCTGGTGAAGTCGGGGTGACACGCGAGTTACGCACTCTCGAAAGTTTCATTTTAAGTCCACGTTTGATAGTAATTCAAGAGTCAAAGGATCAATTTTTAACATAATCATAGACAGCAGAAAGACGTCGAAAACGTGGAGAGAATGATTTCGCATAGACAGAGCGAACGACAGGGTTTCGCGAAATTATATTAAATCTAATCCATACGAGTAACTTTTGCGATTCTTCGCCAACATGTGCATGGAATATTTAATTTCGTCTGAGCTTTCTCTGGTGCGATTCCCGCCAAATAATTGGAATACAGAGGCTGGCAAGGTCACATCAAACTACTAGGCGAAAAAGCTGTTCACGAGTAGTTGGTGTAGCAAAGCTTTGATTCCGACAAGTGTCGTTTGTTTATCTGAAGTCTGCATGAATTCTCCTTAAATTTCATTCTTTTTCGGCAATACAATTGACAGATAGTATGCTAGGCCCTCGATTACTTTCTTTCTTATTCGACTTTGGCTGCCTTGACAAAATGAACGAAAAACGTGATTTGGGATTTCTTTTGGGATATTCTATATCAGGGGAATTTTCTCTTCTATTCCACTGTTTCTTTTGTAGTCTTGAATGCATCTACGATGTATTCTTACTGCCTTTGCGCTAGGAATAATAAGGTTCACGACCACTTAACTTTGCTTCTTTTCCAAGGTGGAAGGAAGTCTGGAAACAGGCGAAGCAGCTACTTTAGCGTCGTCATTTATAATGTCTCATATAAGTCTCTCAATCTGGGCAATATTAGATACTGAAGGAGTTAATGATGCTGTTGTTGCTGTTTGTGGTGGTAACGGACAATGGTCATATGGCTATGGATTGTTCCACCACCGTAGTATTTTTTTAGTCGGGAGTATCTCTAGTGGAAAAAAAGCAGAGGAACTAGAAGTAGGTAGCGGTTACATCGGTTGGACTGTAGGTCATACCTGGCGTACATGCGCTAACGTTTTATTGATGACCGGAAACTATGATCAAGGGTATAGAAATACAAAGCAATCTCGCCCATCTGTATTGTGGCTCACTTGAAAAGATCCTGAAATAGTCCAGGCTTGTGGTGACAATTGTCTCTCAATATCAGCTATGAGTTTTTTGCAAATCAAGACTATTGCATGGGGCCCTGTAGTTTAATCGGTTGAAGTGCCTTGTCTAGCAAAGTTGCGGGTCTAAATCCCATTAGCGTTTTTTTCTAACTGAGAAAATCTCCCTGACGTTAGCAAAGTTTCCACAGCGTAAAAACAAACTAAAGTAACTCTATGGTGAGCTCGTGGCTGTTTTTAGTTAAAGCCAATGATCCTGTGATTCCAGTAAAACAATGTATGTATGCATGTATGGGTGTATGCATGTATGTATGTATGTATGTATGTATGTATGTATGTATGTATGTATGTATGTATGTATGTATGTATGTATGTATGTATGTATGTATGTATGTATGTTCTGCGGTTAGCTCCTTCTTTGTTCGGAAAGTCATAATGACAAAAATGTTTAAAGGAACCTGAAATTGTTTCAAAACTACTGGTTCTCTATAGGTCAGCTATTATTCATTAGATTGTGTCTCCACTGAGGTCCTCGGTAGTATAGTGGTGAGTATCCCCGCCTGTCACGCGGGAGACCGGGGTTCGATTCCCCGCCGGGGAGATATATTTTTTTTCACAGGTGACAAGAAAAATTGCCATTTTTATCTCATTAAAAACTCTTTGTGGTATTCATGAGAAACGAATTTGAAATCTTTGTGAAGCGCATGTGAAAACGGAAATACAAACAACCCGGTCAATGTAATCAGACGAAGTAAATCTAATAAACTGTGTCTTATTGTTTAGAGATGATAAACGGGGAATTGTCTGAGCTGTTGTCATTCTATGAGTTCTGGACCGTGCAAATAAGGCCTAGTACCTTTGAAATTCCAATCCTCCTAACTCTTGCTGTATAGCAATGTATATCTCATTTTTCCTTCTGCTCGTAAAGATGACTTTCCTCTGTTTACTAACTCTCACTGACTTATTGGGTGCAGTTTGCAAATGTTTTCGCTAAAAATAAAAAAGGCACCGATCGAAATTGAACCCACGACCTCCATCTTGGACGGTAGGTGCCCCTGTTTTTACTTAGTCGTTTTTCGTGTTCTCTTGCGAGGTCAGCTTTATCTTTCTCTCTATGACCTGCTTCAACAATCCGTCGCTGTGGAATTATTTTTTTTTTGTTTTGTTTGAGGTGTCTGTGACACAGCTGACATCTTGGCAAGTAATCCCGACGCAATTTCATTTGCAACCGGTATGTGAACATGTGCTTGGATTATATTTTTAGCATTTTGGTCTATCTCAGACTTAATAACCTCTAAATAAAGAAAGGTTCGTACGAGCATAAAAGTCTGATGAAATTTTGATTTGTTCGATTGAATGTAAAACTAAAACAGATTTTGAACTATGGACACATTTGCAAACAATAACTTTGTTCCTGGCAAGGTTCGAACCTTGACCTTCCGCGTGTGAGGCGGACGTGATAACCTACACTACAGGAACCTTAACTACGGAGGTATATTGATCTTATCAAAGTGAAATAAGTAGATAAACTAATAGATGCAAAAAAAAAAAAAAAAAAGTAGAAAATAGTATATAATTATCCGCACGAAAATAAAACTAGTAGATTTTTCGAAGAATTTGAAGTGCAAGTGGAAAAACGGCTACTCCTGCGATCTACTCGAGGCGCAAAACAAACCATCACTAAATGAGCACGAATCCAGAAAAGAGTTTGATAATTAATCAGAATGAACGGCCGTATTTTCAGCAACTGTGCTGCTGTGTTGCTGGAGTTGTTAGACGAAACACCAAAAATATAACTACATCGAGATCCTTCGGAAGGCAACCTAACACACCATTACCAATACTTCATCGGATCGGGAAGAAGGTTTTTGCTCCTATATATGACTAATTAGCAAAGTCAAGAAAAGCTACGAAGACGCGAAAACTAAACTGAGCATAAATGAAAGCCACGAACAAAGACAATTACGTAATCAATTCCAATCCTGGCGCTTACAAAAATGTTATTGTGGTCGTCGCATGACAGATGCGACCTGGTGTCACTCTCTTTCAATAATTCCAAACAAAATGGGTAATCTTGTTCGCAATTAATAGTGATTGTGTTCGTTTTTCTAAGGCGCTGCACCTGGTCTTTTTCACAGGGAGTATAACAGGATAAAGAGCAAAGGGCAGACACTCGAGACATTGGCTTTGAAACTCTTTACGGTGGCCAATTTACGTCATCAACTCAGTTGATAAAACCACATTATCCAGCATTGGATTTGTTTGCTACTCAATAAAAAGCCATCGTCTGTTGTGGCAGCACTATGAGCCCAAATAAAATAGGTTTTAGTGAGGCCTCCGAAATCTTTTAACTGGAGTTTAAACATGATGGAAGACAAGAGAAGTGAGATGAGCAGTAAGGATGAGTATTGTTGCAAGACTGGCCACGAGGGTGTTTAAATGGGAGAGCGCCCGCTTTGCATGCGGGAGATATCGGGATCGATACCCGGATTCTCCACTTTTTTTTCTCATATTTGCCACTGATGACAGAAAAGTCGTAAACCTCTCAGGAACCTAAAGGAGATGAAACTGGAAAGGAACGCCACTGTTTTTGATACATATCGGCCGTTTTTGTGCCTACCAATAAGAGGCGGACATTCCTGCAAGGTGAACAACAAAAGACATGGAAACTTAATTTTTTTTGTTATTTTTTACTTCTGTAACTCTTATCGTGGTCTTCGGAAAAATAATCGCGATAGAGAGGTTCACAATGCGTCATGACATTACTGGATTTTGGTGTGTAAAGGCTCAAAACTTTCATGTGTTGTGTGAGCACTAACATAGATAAAATGTTCCGAAGTGATTCGCCGGCAAAGGTAAGTGCGTTTTAAGTTTGTTTCGTTTATTTCAGCCTCAATTTTCTCTCAAAAGAAAGAATTCACGAAAAGGAATTTTGAAAGAAATTTTTATTTACTTAATCGAATTTGTAAAGATTTCAATTAGTGCGGATATTGGACAGGTAACGTCCACTTTTCGTTCAAACACAATGAGTAAATATGATAGAGACAAAACCAATACACCCCAGAAACCTCTAAGAAGATTAGTGGTTTTGGCATCGAAATTTATAAAGAGCTAACTAATAAAGGGAGAAACATATGCGACGATATTCACGTCAAGTAAACTGTGTTAGCTAAGAGTAGTTTCACTAAGGGCCTTCACTAGATTAATTTTAGGGGCCGTTGGAAACAGAGTCCATTGCTTGGAGCCCCACGCGAGGTTCAAACCAAACTCTCCATAAAGGATCATTGATATAGAAAAGTCTTTGAAATGAGGGGTACAACAGTAAATAAAAGATATTTTTCCGATAGGCGCGTAAAAATTACTGCAGAGCAGCGGTGGTTTTCGTATTGTGGTAGGTGGAAGGTGAAAACCACTTCAGCAGATGAAACCTCTCTATCTCTGTAAGTAGTAAGAACTTATCCCGTGTTGTTCAGAAACTGGGTCTGTGTTTGTAACCTTGGGTTTATAACCTTCTCATTGCCTTCTTAGTTATTCAACAAAAAACGGTGGACCTGTCGGTTGGAAGAAGATGTCACCTTGATCTTTAAAAGGCTTTATTTTCCTTAATATTTGATAATCGTAACATTGAACTATAGCAGTTTAATAACATAGTTGTTCTAAATGTCTTGATCCTACTCTCCGACCACTCTGATTAATGAATTAGGTAAACTACGAAAGGTATTACTGAGCCTCATTACAAGATCAGTAAATATTTCATTTGTTTTTATCCAAATCTAAGTTTACATTACCGATACATAAGCAGCTTTTCACATGGTAAGGTATTCAGAATTAGAACAGAAAGATCCAGTCGATAAATAGAGAATACATGAATTGATCCTGGTTCCTCCCACGTGCGAGGCGCTCTACCATTTGAGCTAATTCCCCGGCCCTAAATTAAATTTACCAGTCAATACTTTTCACTCTATTTTCCTGTTACAAGCATTCTTAAGTTTTGTAGACAAATCATTGCATGGAAGATATACGCTTGAGGTATAAGTCAGCAGTTACGTTGAATAGACCTCTATGTTAGCTGATTAGTTTCTTTTAAAAATACAAGTAGAAGTGATATATTTTTTTGTCATTTGCTCATATTCCCATATGCATGCCACTTGTTTCCAAGTTTTGTTGCAGAAAACAAAAATTGTGAACATCAGCAGAGTTTGTGAAATAAAGAACGTCCCACAAAGATTTTACGCCTTTATCAACTAGAAAATCAGAGCTAAATAGGTGGTTGATGTCCAGAATCAATAAACTTTTAGAAAAATTCAGGAAAAATTCAGTCCAACCTACTTTACCCCACAGCTAAAATAGCCAAATCTGTATCGAGATAAATCACACATTACTGTGTTTATACTAACCTCCAAAAAACATGAAGGCACGAGAGCAGAGAAGGCCTTTTAGCGTCACTTTTTATGCAAGAAGTACTAAATTATAGTTTTAATAAACACCAGATGTGAGACTCTTATATTAAACTTTTTGGGAAAGAATGTCTCTCTGATGTGTTTGTTCGGGGAAGACATTTGGTGCAGGAAGGTTTTGAGGGGTAAAGCAATAAAAAAAAAAACAAAAAAAAAAACGGGCCATAAGTAATATATGGCGTGCATCTGCTAACGTCCTTTACGATGATTGGAAACTATGATCAAGGCCAAGAACATCAAATTATTTTACTTGTCTTTTCTATAATTTCCTCATATAGATCCTAAAATAGTGCAGGCTGTAGCAGCGATTGTCCCTCGATTTCAGTTTAGTTTTTTCCTAAATCAAGGTTATTGTTCGGGTCGCAGTTGGTTGGAGCGCCCATTTAGCATAATCGCAGGTGTAGAAACCAACTCTCCGATGTTAGCAAAGATATCTCGGACAGAAAAAAAAATCAAATTGACACTATGGTGAACTCATGGCTGTTGTTCTAATGGCATTATCCTCGCTTTGGGTACGAAAAGTACAGGGTTCGACTCCCGGAGATGCGCGTTTTGTTGTGGAATATGATGCGAACAGAGTTTTTGATCTATATATGGTTAAATGAAAGAGGTCAACCTCTTACACGGATGTTTGATTGCCATTCATTTCGTTCTTGGTTTCTGTTGGGAGCATTGAACATCACTCGTGCAAATCCCAACAAATAATCGCAGGACGGAAGTCATACCGACAAGTTTATTCATGTGGTCTTTACACGAGCATAGACAGAACAATCCAGACTTAGTAGCCACCGGGAAGCGCGTGTTTTAGTGAACCCACCCTCAAAATACTCAGAAAAAAATATTTTGATTAGAGGATGATGACAAAACTTGGATTTCTAATAGTGCGGACGATTGTGACAAAATTTGTTTCTGGCAGGGCTCGAATCTGCGACCTTCCGCGTGTGAGGCGGACGTGATAACCACTACACTGCATTAGTGGCATCTGCAGCAGGTCTGAAATGCAGTGTTCTGAATAAACTAACGGCAGAATCGAGGAGGGTGTTGTGGGAACAGGCTCAGTTGTTTCTGTCTTTTATTTGCCTTTCACTACTGTTGCTGACTAGCTAGTGAAGTTAGGCTGTCAGGGTGACACACGAGTTATGCACGCTCGAACGTTTCATTTTAAGTTCATGTTTGATAGTAATTCAAGAGTCAAAGTGTCAATTTTCAACATAATCATAGACAGCAGAAAGACGTCGAAGACGTGAAGAGAACAATTTCGCTTAGGGTTTCGCGAAATTATGTTATATTTACTCCATATGAGTAAATTTTGCGATTCTTCGCCAACATGTGCACGGACTTTTAATATCGTCTGAGCTTTCTTTGGTGCGAATCCCGGCAAATAATCGGGATACAGAGATTGACAAGGCCACATCAAATTACCAGACGAAAAAGCTGTTCTCGGTTAGTTGGTATAGCAAAGCTTTGATTCCAACAAGTGTCGTTTGTTGATCTGAGGTCTGCATGAATTTAAATAAAACTGGTCAGACTGACTTGCAAACCGGTAA
The DNA here is from genome assembly GCF_036669915.1 of Pocillopora verrucosa. Taxonomy (NCBI): domain Eukaryota; kingdom Metazoa; phylum Cnidaria; class Anthozoa; order Scleractinia; family Pocilloporidae; genus Pocillopora; species Pocillopora verrucosa. The sequence goes on from NC_089325.1 coordinate 20,085,946, forward strand.
GTGTTTTCTAGTTCAACTCAGCCTCAACACGGGCGGAAAAAATAAGATTCTCATGAAAAGAAAACTTAAATTTACTTCATTGAATTTGGAGTTGTTAATTATTCTCACGGGGAGGAAAAAAACAATTCACCAGAAGTAAATATATTTAAAACAATTTGTAAGAATTTTAAGGCAGCACATATTACAGTGGAGTCTGCCCATCCTCTAAACAAAAATAATGGTCATACATCGAAAATGTTTCTGGAATGGCTCGAACCTGCGACCTTCCGCGTGATAGGAAAATGTAATTAACACTACACTACAGAAACCTGAACATTGACTACGGTGGTTAATTTTTCAGAATTATAGAAAAACACACCAACCACGTGGTTGGTGTGTTTTTCAGTTTACCTCAGCCTCAACATACCCAGAAAGAATAAGATTCTCATGAAAAGAAGACTTAAATTTACGTTATTGATTTTGGAGTTATTAATTATTCTCACAAGGAGGAAAAAATAAGTGACAAAAAGTAAATATATTTGATACAATTTGCAAGAATTGTAAAGCGGCTCAACTGCAGTGGTGTATGTCCATCCTCCAAGCAAAAAGATAATGGTCACAAATCGAAAATGTGTCTCGTAGGGCTCGAACCTGCGACCTTCCGCGTGCAACACAATTGACTTTTTCCGACTTTGTTCGCCTTGATAAATGAATGAAAACGTGATTACGGATTTGTTTTGGTATATCCCTCGTTAGGGGAATGTTCTCTTCTATTCCACCGTTCCTCTTGTAGTCTGGAGTGCATCTACAGTGAATCTTAATCGACTTTTCGTCAGAAACAATAAGATTCACGATCACTTAAATTCGCTTCTTTTCCAAGGCAGGAGGAAGTCTGGATACAGGCGAAGCAGCTGCTTTAGCCTTGTCCCTTTATGATCAGTACCCCAATGGTGAACTCGTGGCTGTTTAACTTAAAGGGGTTCGATTCCCCGCAGGGAAGATGGCTGCTTTTTTTTACAGGAGATTAGAAAAATTCCCAATTTTTATCTCATGAAAACCTATTTGTGGTATTCATGAAAAACGAATTTGAAATCTTTGTGAGCGCATATGAAAACGGAAAAAGAGACAACCCGACCAGTGTCATAAGAGGGAGTAAATCTAATCAACTCTGTATTATTATTCACATCCTTCTCGAGATGATAGAGGGGGGATTGTTTAAGCTTTCGTATACTTGTATATCTTTTTATTCCTTCTGTTCGTAAAGATTACTGTATTCAATATAGTTTACTAACTCCCACTGACTTATTGGGTGCATTTTGCAAAATGTTTTTGCTCTATCCTTCTCTCTATGACCTGCTTCAATGATCTGTTGCTGTGGAATTACTTTTTTGTTTTGTTTGAGGTGTCTGCGACATAGCTGACATCGCTTTTGCGAAGCTCGGCAAGTAATTCCGACGCAATGTAACTTGAAACCAGTAGGTAAAAATGTGCTCAAATTATATTTTTAGCACTGTGGTCTGTCTCAGACTTAGTGGCACCTAAATAAAGAAAGGTTCTTAAGAAAATAAAAGTGTAATGCAATTTTGATTTGTTTGATAGAATATGAAACTAGAGGAGATTTTGAACTAAGGACATATTTGCAAAAATGTTCCTGGCAGGGAACAAAGAGCTGAGTGCTGTTGATCAAGTACATCCTGAAGGATTTTCAACGCATATAAGAGAGTATCATTTTAAATTACTTCGTTATCTTCTTTACAACTTTAAGAGCAAGGGGTATGTCACGCCCTGGCATATTTTGTGTGGTGCAGAGCTCAGTGGTCTGTTAGCTCAGTCGGTAGAGCGCGGTGCTGATAACGCCAAGGTCGTGAGTTCGATACTCACACAGACCAGAGAATACTTTTTTGTCTCTATAAAGCCATCTGAACAAACCACTTATTTGTAACTGACTTTCCATATCATCTATATGTTTGTATTTTACTCTCCTCTCATAATAATTTTTCAAAATATATTGGTTTAATAATCTTCAACAACAGAGTCTTCGTACACCTTGGAATTCTTTGTGGGGACGTGCAAACAAGTTTTTAGAGGCCTGATCTTAATTTGGACCAAACATTCCTTTCCCTAAACTTATTTTCATGCCCTCCCTCTACTTTTTTCAGATCTGGCCGATCATTATTTGGTGAAATAAACGCAAAAGATCAGCTTCAATGACACAGTTTGGTCTTTTCTCTTTCTCTCTGATTCATTTAGAGCAAAAAGGAAAATTACAACAGCAACTAAAAATTAATATAGTAAAACTACTCTTAGCTAACGCAATTTACTTGACGTGAATATCTTGGCGCATATGTTTCTCTCGTTTGTACTTCAAAATCTTCGAAAAATATTCTAGTTTTATTGCCGTGTAGATAATCTGATATTTTATTCTATTTTTTCTATCTATTACTTTATCTATTTATTTCAGTTTGATAGGATTAATAACTTCTCGTAGTTAAGTTTCCTATAGTGTAGTTGTTATCACGTCTGCCTCACACGCGGAAAGTCGCAGGCCCTGCCAGAGACACAAGTGATCTTTTGTCACTATCACGATCGCTATCACATACTACTCGCTTAACATATTCGCCAATTGCAATTTTTGCAAACCTAAATAACTATGTGTTTATACACTCTTGTTTTCATAAGAACATTGGAAGTTGGAATCCTTACCGTTGCGAGTTGGTTAGGAAATGTACGAATCTGTATGTTCGTACAAACACTGCAGATGCACCCACCACTACCCATGAACCCTTTTTGCGTTTCCGAAGCAAAATTTAGGAGTTTTATATAACTTTGTGAACCTCTATGCCGCTATTATTTACCGACATTTACATAAGTGGTGTTAGCTTCTCTTCATAGCCACCTCAAACAAAATTAAAATATAAAATCGTCGCGAAGGAATAAGAATTTGTCTCCTTGTGAGCAGGTCGTACAGGGAAGGAAAGAGGTCGAAGTAAGATAGGCTAGGGTAAGCGACTGAATGCAACGGTGGCTCTTGCAATATCAAAACTTTCCCGTTTACCTGAACTTCTCGATCTTTAGAGCTATGAGTATTCATTCCCACAGTTCATTTAATAAAGATCTTTTTTCGTCACTCATGAAAAATGAATTTGAAGCATTTCCAGGACATTCATTGTGCCTTTTTTTTTTTTTCAGACACGTCATATTTGTGACTGGCCTGTTGGTCTAGTGGCATGATTCTCGCTCGGGTGCGAGAGGTCCCGGGTTCGACTCCTGGACAGGCCCCTCTTGACCATGCATGATTGCATACAAGTTTTTGTTTCTCTATCGACCAACTTAAATGTGTAGGAAAGACTATTTAGAAAGATGACTCCAGAGGTGTTTTCTTATCCAATTACTTTTTTTTTCAGTTTGTTTTAAATCACATTCAAGCAATTCAACTTTCAATAGCGACGGTGAAAACCTATTTAAATATTTTGAGTTGTTTCTTGGTGTGTACACATACCAATTTTCTTAATTTTTGAAAGACATTAGCCAAAGTTCTGATTTTGTTTTGAGATATTCTCTTAGAATCGTATATTTATACAGGTTTTCTCCGTCGCCATAGGAAATTGAATTTATTGAATGTGCCGTAAAACAATTGTTGGAAAAAATTTAATTAGTAGTCTGAGCTCGAAGAAAGGTTTCTAATTCTCATTATTTCCTGATTCACACCTTTTCTTTTGTTATTCAACAACCTTTATTTAACTTACAGCCCTGTTGAATATTAACAAACTGAAAGTCTGGGGAGGGCTTGATAACGCAGCAGGGAAAAGCGGCCCCCCCGTTTCAGGGATTCTCTGTATAAATCCCTCCTTTGATTGCGATCATTCCGTTTCGCTCCACTGCCCATTCAGACCAAGTACGAACTGCCCACGATGTATTTATTCTTGTATTTGGCTGTATTCGAGATTCCTTCCTCTTCTCAATTTTTTCATCGCCAACGATCAAAATCGGCAAACTTTCCGAACAGCCCCATGCTATTGTAAAACAAATCTGTTTTCCCAATGGAAATGTATTATTTTTGTTATTGTATTCTCTGTTCAAGAGCTGAATGCATAATGTAGGATGGGGCTGTGTGGAAGTTTTACCTCAAAATCATCCTTACTGCTTCTAGGCGATTCGATGGGTCTGTCCGTCCATCCTTGATGCTTTCTTCAGTCATTACTTGCTTTAATTCTTCCACACACGAATTTCGTGGAGCAGGCTTGTCATTAGCTACTAGGCCGTCTAAAATAGAATCAATTCTAAAATTGCGTTGTTATATTTCTTCCGAAAAACTATTTTGAGTAAGAAAAAATCCCTGGTCGCTTTACATGCCGTCCTTAACGACAGCACAAAAACAGAGAAATGAGTCGCTGGAAAACATTTAACGAAAAATTAGTAAACAAGAACAAAAACCAAATATCAAACAATAGAACACATAAACAAAAAACAAAGAAAATGCAATGCTAAGTCCCCTGTGGACTCGCCAAAATATCCAAGTACAAAAAAGTCTAGTGCTTATCACGGAGGAATTAGCACACAACTTATCACAGTCCTGTGAGAAACGCACGCATCAGGTTGTTTTCATTGTATCGGCTTTGATCCGACGAAGGCGTGACCGTACTAATTAGCCGGTGTTTGGCCCCTTGAAGAAAGGATCGTTACATAAAGATCCCTTAGGAATAACATCCTGAAATAAGTCAGTTAAATACCTCAAACGTCGGTATTAATCCATACATATCCCTCGGCCCCACGGCCCTCGGGATGTATATGGATTAATAGCTCCGTTATCGGTATTTATCTCTTACTTAATACCCATGCAGGAGGAGCCACCTGTGCGATTAATGTTGGATTGATCGGCTTTTCAAGCGAACGGTCTTTCGGCCAGCGAAAACGCTAAGGATGGCAAAGACAACCTAAATTCTCGTTTATTAGTGTCATAATCTCTTAGAATCGAGATTCCTAAGGGCATTTTTTGTCGTAAGGCCGTGCACGGCAGGTCGGGAGAGTTTTATCCATTGGGCCGGGTATATTTCCGTAATTTTTACCGCAACGAGCGCGGTGGGGATTTTTTCATCCTATCGATGCTCGTTGGTCCTCTCCCAGGTTCTGTTTTTCGTAGTCTTTGGGATCTATAGGCCAAAATATCAGGAAACAAGAGAATGGTGGAATAAGAAAATGGCTGTTCATACATGATACGAGGAGAAATTTTGCTCATTGCTCGCATTTTTCTCTTCTTTACGGAGAAGGAAAAGGAAAGCGCATCTTGCAAATTATATCCATCCGTCTCGCCAATGGGGAGAAGCATTTCTTTCAGCTGTGGCTTATGTTGATACCTTTCCCTCCTCAGCTTTCTTAAATTTTCCACATGAGCAGTTGACCTGCCGATTTAAAAAAGGATTCTACCTAGATCTGTACAATTTTTGTTTTTATCTTCGGCAGATAATTTGTCCTATGGGGCAAATACAACAAGTTTATGGCTTTTTCACATGGTCATGATCCTCTTCTCCAATTCTAGAGAAGATTAATGAATGAAAGACATGAATTAGAAAAAAAAAAAAATTGAAATTAGCCGGAGCGGTATGTAAGTATCATTTATTAAAAGAAAAAGAATCCGGGTATCGATCCCGGTACCTCCCGCATGCTAAGCGGGCGCTCTACCACTTGAGCTAATTCCCCAACCTTGGTCACTTCCAGTGGACATTTCTTTAATTTTGGCCCGCAGTTCAGTTACTTGATTTTAAGGAGACCTGACCGGTAGCATTCTTGGAATCTTGCTTTTCTGGGTACATTTAGCCATGGTTGGGATTTGGTTTACAAATACAACAAAGGGGATGGACCCTATTTCTTTCATTCAGCAATAAAGTCAACTTTTCTTGTCAGGAAAGGGCTATCGTGTTTATATAATGAGCAATGTAATACATGGTTGCTTGTAGATATGGAAGTTCTCTTCTCGTGATCAACTCGATGCCTCACTCGTTCTCTATGCTCACAAGTAAGCTATCGAGTGGAACATTCGAAGAGAACTCCCATATCTACCCGCATCCATTTACTATATGAACTTGAATGTTTTACCGAGAACTAAAACACTCGTAGAATCAATTGAGCAAGGACGTCACAATCCCCGCCTTTTAAAACTTTACAAAATGAACATGGTTTGTTTGTTGCTTGTAAGGTAAAGAAAGTAACAGCCACGGGAAGTAGTCTAGAGGGGAAGGCTGGGAAGTTGATGTAGTGCGGTACTCATCGCGTCTGCCTCAGCAGAGGTGAGGTGCATGTGAAAACGGAAACAGAAACTACCCGACCCTTGTGAGGTAGTAAATCTAATCAACCTTGTCTTACTGTTCAGATCCTTCTTGAGATGATAGAGAGGGATTCTTTAAGCCTTCGTCATTTTATGAGTTCTGCACCGCACAAATGAGGCCTCGTTCTTCTTCCTTTTGCTTATAAAAATGATTGTGTTCTTTATTGTTTACTAACTCCCGCTGCCTTGGGTGCAGTTTGCAAAATTTCCTGGCTAAAAATGAAAAAGGCAGTTATGGGACTTGAACCCCTGACATCCAGTTTACTAGACAGGCACTTGCCAATTGAGCTCCGGCGCCTCGGGTGCTTTTTAAAAATCTCGTAAATCACACCAAGAAACAATTACTGCCACATGCTTGAACTATTTTAGATTCTCATTAGAGAAAACACCATGAGACAGGGAAAAAGAAACAGGCAAGAAAACTTTGTTGTTCTATAGTATTGATCATAGTTTTTGATCATCAATAATGAAATTAGGACATTTATATCAGGAATTACCCACAACTCAACTGAAGTAAACATTAACTACTTTCTTACTTCTGATTTTTTTGTTCGGAAATTGTTTTTATCCACTATAGATATCTTTCATGACCTTGAAAGACGTCACAGTGGAACAATCGACAACTCGAGTCCAAATAACAATTGCCTTTCACCACGCTAAACAAAAACAGAAACCTCAATATCAGAATCTTATATTGAGCAGACTAAGAGACCTAGAGACAATATACATACAATCAACAGTACAACAGGAACGATGGAATCAGTAGAGTACAACACACCCGGCCCTGCCACAAGAAAGTAATCAAAGTCAGATGGAAGGAAAGAAAAAAAAAAGCGATCGAGAGCCTTGCATTGGCTTTCAAGGTGAGTGTCCATTAAAATTATCGTAGAAAATCAATATATTTTTTGAACACAAAACAGACCGTGCCCTGGTGGGCTCGAACCTTTCGGTTAACAGCTAAGCGCGCTGATCGATTGTGCCATGGAGACGATTTATACGTAGCGCTTTGAAACCAGAGTTGGAGATCATCCTTCATAGAGGTTTTCTCTGGATTAATATCATTTAACACGTCACCTTGATAACGAAACCAAATATACTACTCAAGGGCCGATTATAAAGTAATATGAAAAATCTTAAAAGGCTCTCTTAGACTAATCACAACGGTGGATAATCGAGCTTGACAGACTGTTTAATAGCTTGAGCTAAATGACGTTATTCAATTTGAAAACTCGTCTAAGTTAGAAAAATCCAGGGTGCGAAATAAAACCGGGAGAATTAATTAATTGAACTAATAATCTTAAAAATTTTCATTTGGAAATAAAACATGGAAAAATAGTAAAAATGATTTGAGGGTAACAATTTAGTCTTGACGTTTAGATCTTTTCATTGAAGCAAATCATTTGTTTCCCCCTCTTGAGAACGTTATTGAATTAATAATCGTAAACAATTTTTCATCCGCTGTAAATGAATTATGGAAAATAGTAAAATGATTTGTAGGGAAACAAATGAGTCTTAGAATGTTTTTAGATTATTTCATGGAAGCAACATGTAGTGTTCTTTGGTCCGTGTGAGGTTCGAACTCACGACCTTGGTCTTATCAGCACCACGCTCTATTGACTGAGCTAACGGACCAAACTGTGTTACATAACAGTAACTCAGTAAGTAAGAAAGTAAGTGAGTGAGTGAGTGATTGGGTGGGTGGGCGGGTAAGTGAGTGCGTGGATGGGTAATGAGTAAGTAAGTGAGTAAGTAAGTCGGTGCGATAGTCACCGCTGTTTGAAAGCTTCTCCGCGCGCCTCCATACCATAGTTCACACAGTGCCGATGTAATTTTTTCCGCTGGCTCGATAGACTTTGAGCTGGTAAAGAAAGTGGTACCGGGATCGACTAGAATTGATATAAGGTCCTACCAAGCAAAATGCAATGGATAAAAAAGTGGAATTTTGGTACCATTTTGGCGAGTGTACCCTTTTCACGGGTGAAATGGATTAATCTGAATAAGGCTTTTACACTGTGATAAAGGCAACTAATTTTTCCTTCTACAGTGGAAAACGGATGCTTAACAAGGGTCTGCTTATCTCGCCAAAAATTACAAAAATAACAGTTGGGCGATGATGTTCGGAAAGTTTCGTTTTCAAGATATTTCCCGTACATATTGAAACCCAAACCAATTTGAAGAGCGTTATCGTAAAGCTTCAACAAAAACAGCCATTTTTCATTGAAATTTTTTGAAATTTAAAATTTTTTTTCATGGCAGGCGCTTAGCCGATGCTAGTCTAGGCGAGCCAGTCTATGAATCCAATTACAAACATCACGATACAAACATAGAAAAATAAAAAGCAAACTCCTCACAGTTACAATTATCTGTACATAGTTTACTTTCTTTTAGTACTGTACATACTTTCAGATTTGTGCAGATTTCTATCATTATCATTACCATCATTATTATTATCATTATTCGCATATTTATCTCTTTTTTTTCTTTGCGGCAATACCTGGAAAATAGTGATACTCATAACATTGCAATGAACTAACTCAAGGAAGTTCGAAGAGAACAATACGTTCATAGACACAATTGCAAAAGGGTCTCTATTCTCCTTAATAATTCTTGGGCAAGTTAATATGACACACGCGAGTTATAAAACTAGTTTAAGCCTCGGTACCCGCTTGGTAATCCTTTATTTGGACATTTGGGGCCGGTTATTTACACGAGATCTAAACCAAAGCGCGGTTTTATGCAGCAAGTAGGCCACAGGGATTCTCTATAAGAGGGTTGATTTAATTGAATAAATGTCCCTCCACTATCAGCTTTCGGCCCTCTTGACACTATTTACAAAAATAAATGTTCAGATAAAAAGTTAGGCTAAACTGAAGATGGCTCAGAACGCGGTTTTGTTAAAAAGCGGCTAAACTTTGATTGGATAACCAGCCGAGGCAAGCTTTTTTCAAATAATTAGGGCACTAAAATGAAGATCCCGGTAACTTCCGCATGCAAAGCGGGCGCTCGACCACTTGAGCTAATTTCCCAATCCTATCTATAACATCCGCGGCTCCTGCCTTTCAGGAATAGAGGGTATCTGGCCCCACTGTTTAGAATCAATAATTCAATTATCTTGAAAGATCAGTTTTACTGAGTAAACATGAGAGACGCAATATGATAAAAAATAATTCTTCAGATAGTTGTAGTGCTGCATGGGACCCTGTAGGTCTTTGTTTGTTTTTTCGAATGAAGTCTTCTTTTTAGTTTTTCTTGAAAAAGGAGAGGGTCAACGTATTTATTTTTCTAGTTGGATAGGCTGTCCTTCGCGCCGTAAACTAGTTTTGCATGTCTCGCCATTTCCCATGAAGGACGATCCATCTGCCTTGAAGTACGACACATTTCCCCGTACGACCCAGTTTCCTAGCAGCACGTTCCATCTGCCTTCAGGTACGCCACATTTCCATTTCGGCAATACAACTGACAGATAATCACCTTGAAGGTGAGCAGAGAGTAGTAAAGGGTGCCAGTATGGCATTCCATTCTCGCGCTATCTTTAAAACCGCGGAGGCGCCTGAGCACTAGTTTGAGTCGAAAAACACGTGGAATACAGGGTTACAAATCATTTTTAATGATATCATATTGTTTACAAGGTGTTTTTTGTAGTAACAGGACATCATTCCTTTAAAAGTTTGTTGCTGTCTAGGTTTTTTTCAATAACTACAGTTCTTTCTCGTAGGGTTGTGGAGACTTCTCCTATCGTTTTGTTGATCTGTGTGAGGGAGTTTGTCCATTTTGCAATACACTTCTTCATTTCATTTAAAATTTGCATGCTCATATCCATCCGTGTGCGATATACGGCTCTCTGATTAGCTATCCGCCATACAGGCACCCTTCACTACTGCAGAGATTACCTATGCTGGGCCCTCGATTACTTTTTTTTTCTTATCCGACTGTGGTTGCCTCTATAAAATGAATGAAAAATGTGATCACGGAATTCTTTTGGTATATCCTATGTCAGGGGAATCTCCTCTTCTATTTCACTGTTTCTTTTGTAATCTTGAGTGCATCTACAATGTATTCTCGCCGAATTTGCGTTAGAAACAATAAAGTTCACGATCACTAAACTTCGCTTCTTTTCCAAGGTGGGAGGAAGTCTGGATACAGGCGAACCAGCTGCTTTGGCCTGGTCCCTTTTCAGTGTCTTGAATGCGTCTCTCAATCTGGGCAATGTAAGATGCTGAACGAGTTAATGATGTTGTTGTTGCTGTTTGTCGTGATAACGGACAGTCGTCATATGGCTATGCATTTTTCCACTTCCGTGATATTTTACCATTTGGGAGTATCTCTAGGGGAAAGAAGCAAGTCCAAAACAGAAAAAAGGAAAAATAAAAAGGAAGTAGGTAACGTTGACATCGGTTGGGCTGTAGGTCATACCTGGTGTGCATGCACTAATGTTTCATTGATGACCGGAAACTATGATCAAGGGCATAGAAATACAAAGTAATATCGCCCATCGGTATTGCACCTTACTTAAAAAAAAATCCTGAAATAGTTCAGGCTTGTAATGACAGTTGTCTCTCAATGTAAGCTATGAGTTTTTTTAAAGCGAGATTATCGCATGGGTACTGTAGTTCAATTGGCTGGAGCACCTGTCTAGTAAACTTGCGGGTCCAAATCCCATCAGTGCCTTTTTCTAATTGAGAAAAAATCTCCCTGATATTAGCAGAGCTTCCGGAGAGTAAAGCAAATCTAGGTGACACTCTAGTGAACTCGTGGCTGTTTTTGCTCGAAGCCAATGATCCTATGATTCCGGTAAAACAGGAAAAGTCCTCCCTTAGGGATTCAAAGTCGGTCCGTCATCTTGAATAAGATGCATTCCCTGACCGAACTTTTGAGGCCGCGCTAACGCCGCGAAATGTGCATATGAAATCTCCACATCACTCGTCGCTAAGCATATCCACGAGTTAAAATTAACAGGATCATAAAAGCTGGTATGTATCAATTCAATATATATTCTACGGTTAGATCCTTCTTTGTTCGGAAAGTCATAATCACAAAAAGATCTAAAGCAACCTGAAATTGTTTTCAAGTGTTGGTTCTTTATAAGGCACCAGAGGTCCTCGGTAGTATAGTGGTGAGTATCCCCGCCTGTCACGCGGGAGACCAGGGTTCGATTCCCCGCCGGGGAGATATTACTTTTTGTTACAGGCTATTAGAAAAATTCCCATTTTTAGTCAATTAAAAACTCTTTGTGGTACTCACGAAAAACGAATTTGAAATCTTTGTGAAGTGCATGTGAAAACGGAAACAGAAACAACCTAACCAGTGTCATCAGAGAAAGTAAATGTAATCAACTTTGTCTTATTGTTTAGATTCTTTTCGAGATGATGGAGGGGGATTGTCTAAACTGTCGTCATTCTATGAGTTCTGGACCGCACAAATAAGGCCTGGTACTTTTGAAATTCCAATCTTGTGAATTGCCTAACTCTTGCTGTATAGCAATGTACATCTTATTTCTCTTTCTGCTCGTAAAGATGACAGTATTCTTTGATGTTTACTAACTCCCACTTACTTATTAGGTGCAGTTTGCAAAATGTGTTTGCTAAAAATAATAAAGGCACCGATCGGAATTGAACCCACGACCTCCATCTTGGACGGTAGGTACCCCTGTTTTTACTCTGTCGTTTTTCGTATCCTCTTGCGAGGTCAGCACTATCCTTCTCTCTATGACCTGCTTCAATGATCCTTCGCTGTGAAGTTATTCTTTTTATGTTTTGTTTGAGGTTTCTGTGACACAGTTGACATCCCGGCAAGTAATCTCGACGTAATTTAATTTGCAACCGATAGGTGAACATATGCTTAATTTAAGTCTTTTAGCATTTTGGTCTACCTCAGACTTAATGGCATCTAAATAAAGAAAGGTTCTTAAGAAAATAAAAGTGTAATGAAATTTTTATTCGTTCGATAGAATTTGAAACTATGGACATATTTGCAAAATAACAACTTTGTTCCTGGAAGGCTCGATCTTGCGACCTTCCGCGTGTGAGGCGGACGTGATAACCACTACACTACAGGAACCTTAACTACAAAGACAAATAATCTTATCAAAGTGAAATAAGAAGATAAAGTAATAGATACCAAACACAACGACAACAAAAAAATAGAAAAAAAAATATGTTTATGTATACGGAAATAAAACTAGTATATTTTTCGAAGAATTTATGGTGTAAGTGGAAAGAAGGATTGTTGGAGATCTACTCGAGGTGCAACACAAACCTTCACTGAATAAGCATCAATCCAGACAAACCTGTGACAATTAGAATGAACAGCCGTACTATCAGTAATGCTTTCTGTTTATCTTCTGGTAGTTCGCTTCAGCTCGTGTGGTTAAAAGGTCCTGGATGGGTAGTGAAAGGTATTTTTCAACAGGCTTGTTTTCGTGTTGTGGTGGAACGGCGTAATAATTTTATCGTGGGAAGCGTCTCCACTGGAATATTTTTTTGGCATGAAAATGATATACCTCCAGTTTAACCAATCCAAATATCTCTTATCTTCAGCCAATGGATTAAAACCTGCATTTGCAACCCTCTCTCTGCCTTCCCAAACATTCAACGTGACAATTAAACTACCGGGCGGGAAAAAGAGGCCGCCTGGTCGAGTGAAAAGGTTTGTCTTTTCTTCGTTCATAAAGATCTTGCAGGTTAAATACAAATATTTTAAAGTTTTCTTTTTGCTTTTTTTCCTTTGATTGAGTCTCTTTTTTCGCGGGCGCGATTTCGTCGCCAGATTTATCAGAAAATGACGCTGCAGTTCTCCATCCTAACCAGGATTGGATTTAGAGGGGGGTATTTTCTAAAGCAACTGTATGTGCTGCTGATTCGGTAGAGGAGTGGGCAGACGAAACACCAAAAATAAAATTAATATCGTGTATCTAACAAGATAAATCTAACATTGTGTTCGTTTTTCTAAGGCGCTACACTTGGTCTTTTCAATAGGGAGTAAAGCAGGATACAGAGCAAAGGGCCAACGGTCGAGACATTAGCTATGAAACTCTTCACTGTGGCCAATTTACTTTATCAACTCAGTTCGCAAAACCACATTATCCAGCATTGGATTTGTTTGGTACTGTCAATGAAAAGCCATTAGCTTTTATGGCAGCTCTATGGGCCCAAATAACATTAGTTTTAGCTAGGCCTCCGAAATTTTTTATCTCGAGTTTAAACAAATTTCTTAGCTGACTGAAAATAAGAGAAGTGAGATGAGTAGTAAGGAAACATTAATGATGAGCACTGTTGCGAGACTGGCTGATCCTTTTCACCAGGCTGTGATACATGAGCCGGGGAATTAGCTCAAATGGTAGAGCGCCCGCTTCGCATGCGGGAGGTATCGGGATCGATACCCGGATTCTCCACTTTCTTTTTTCTCATATCACTGATGACAGAAAACTCGTAAACCTCGAAGGATTCTAAAGGAGATGAAACTGGAAATGAATGTCACTGTTTTTTTTTACCGGATTTGGCGCAGGGTGAGCGAGACTAATAAGCGGTGGACATTCCGGCAAGGTAAACAACAAATGCAATATACAGACTTCATTTGTTTTTGTTATTTTTTACTTCTGCAACTCTTATCGCGGTCTTCGGAAAAATATTGGCGATAGAGAGGTTCACGATGCGTCATGACATTACTGGATTTTGGCGTGTAAACGCGTAAAACTTTCATCTGTCGTGTGAGCATAAACATAGATATTCTGATATTTGCCAGCAAAGCTAAGTGCGTTTTAAGTTTGTTGTAAAATTTTCGTTTATTTTAGCCTCACTTTTCTCTCAAAAGAAAGTATTCGTTAATCATGTCATTACTATATCTATCATATCATTATCATATCATTACCAGCAAGAGGTATTTGTTTATCATGAGTATGATTACAGACCCAATTGGACGACAAGAAGTCTTATTTCCAATTGAACATAAAAATTACAATTTCCGAGAGAGGGAGAATAACCAAGTTAAATTGTCTAGTGTCATGATTGGTTGATTTTAACTATACATTTGAATGTGATTTGTTAATTTACACAATAAATTTGAATGTGATTGCCTTGTTGAACTGTCTGATAACAAACTGTCCGATAACAACTTGGCAAGTGAGTTAGTGGAAAATAGGAGTTTTTTAAACCAATTACTATCAAGGAAATTGTAATTTTTATTATTAACATTAGAAGACAGGGTAAACGCGCAGTAAGACTTCCTTTTGAAGTTTAAAGTTTTTGTAATCGTGCATAATCATTGAATCCGGCGCTCTACCACTTGAGCTAATTCTCCAATCTTATTCATTCATCTTTTTATCTATTATGCTTATCATCATTTTTTTTCATCTTGAAAGATCAGTTTTACCGAGAACATCTGAGAGGAATAAAACGTAAAATAATTGTTCAGTTATTTTTGGTACCAGCTAACTTACTTATTAACTCAGTCGACAAAGCGTGGTTTGGATAAGGCCAAGACTGTGCGTTCAACCATCACGTAGGCCAACAAGGGAAATGTTTTTTTGAAATCATCTAGAGGTCAAATGTGGCTTTTTTGTATATGTTGAATTCATTCAGGATGTATTTGATTAACATTTCCGAAAAAATAGTAACAGAAGAATTTTAGGTGTTTTATTCCTCTGACCATGTGCTAAATTAATATAGGAGAGCAAAAAAAGGGAATGGACGGTAATATTTATGTTCTCAACTTGATAAAACTAGTGAAACCAGTCGCTAGCATGACTCTTAATACTAGCAAATGCATTGAAGCGAATTTTAGGTACAACCAGCACAAAAATCTGAAAATCTGAAGGTCTGAAAATAGAGATAACGCCAGTAATCGGAAACATTTCCATCTATGAAAGTCATAAAACAATAACGAAGATGGCCATATGGAAATCTTTTTTCAAACCGTACACCAACTGACTGTAATTTAACCTTATAAGGACGTCAAAACTTCCCCGTTTACATGAAATTCTTGATCGTCAGGGCTGTGTTATATAGTCTCGGAGTATTTATTCACAATCATCGCCTTTCGGCGCTTCAATAGTCTTAAAAAAAAGCGTTGGTCTGAGACTGACTTGTGTTGTGTTTTTGCAAACTTCGTATTCATAAATCGGCGTATGTGAAGTTATTTTAGTTACCTTCTCACCTTAAGTTTTAAGGATACTTTGATATGCGCAGTCTCCGTGGCGCAATCAGTCAGCGCGTTCGGCTGTTAACCGAAAGGTTAGTGGTTCAATCCCATCCGGGGACGATTCCTTTTGCGTTCATTATTGCTGGGCAATACCATTGAAAGATAATCACCTGGAAAGTAAACAAAGATTACTTATGCTGGCTCTCGATTGTTTTTTGTTTTTTTATCTGACTTTGGTTGCCTCGATTGAATGAACGAATTAGATAAATCATGTAGCAGATGAAACCGATTGCCATCACTGTTCACTGTTCCTGTCGTAGTCTTCAAGACCAGAATGCATCTACGATGCATTCTCCTTGATTTCGCGCGAGAAATAATGAAGTTCTCGATCACTAATCTTTGCTTCTTTTCCAAGGTAGGAGGAGGCCTGGATACAGGCGAAGCAGCTGCTTTAGCCTCGTCCCCTTATAACGTCTTGCATGAATCATTCAAACTGGGCAATATTAGAGGGCTAATGATGTTTTTGTTGCTGATCATCGTGGTAACAGACGTTTGTTATGTGGCTGTGGATTGTTCCACTATCATGGTATTTTGTCAGTTGTGACGACGTTTCTGGTCGTCAATGGCATCTAAAGTGATAAAGCAAATTCAAAAAAAAAAAAAAGAAAACGGGCTACGGGTAATATATGGCGTGCATCTGCTCAGAAACTGCGATAAAGGCCAAGAACATCAAATTAATTTCACCTGTCTCTATTGTAGTTTCCTCAAAGAGATTCTAAAATGGAGCAGGCTTGTAACAACGATTGTCTCTCGATTTCAGTTTAGTTTTTTCTCAATCAAGATTATTACTCGGGTCGCAGTTGGTTGGAGCGCCTATCTAGTAGACTCGCAAGTTTAGATACCAACTCTCCGATGTTAGCAAAGATATCTGGGAACTCATGGCTGTTGGTCTAATGGCATAATTCCCGCTTTATGTGCGAGAGGTCCTGGGTTCGACTTCCGGAGATTCCCGTTGTTGTGGAATATAATGTGATTAAAGTTTTTGATCTATTTATAATTAAATGTAGGAGATTAGCGTCTTACACGGATGTTTGATATCCATTCCTAAATTTTCTCAGAAATGCCGGGCGCTTTTGCGAAACTACTGTATGTGAATATATCTCATGGGTGTACATATTGCGATTCTACGCACACACATGTACTCGTTGCAGACCAGTGGGAGCAGTCAACATCACTCGTGTGAATCCCAACAAATAATCGCAGGACGGAGGTTGAGTAAAGAGTGCAGGAAAGGTGTCATACCAACAAGTTTATTCATTTGATCTTTACACGAGCATAGACAGAACAATCCAGACTGAGTAGCCACTGGTAAGCGCGTGTGTTAGTTAACTCACCCTCAAAATATTCAGAAAAAAATATTATGATAAGAAGATAATTATAAAACTTTTTAAAATTTTTTTTATAGTGCAGACGATTGTGACAAATTTGTTCCTGGCAAGGTTCAAACCTGCGACCATCCGCGTGTTGGGTGGACGTGATAACCACTACACTACAGAAACTTGCAGGTACGTGGCGTCTACGCCACGTCTGAAATGCCATGTTCCGAATAAACTAACGGCGGAATCGAGGAGGGTGTTGTAAGAACAGGCTCGGTTGTTTCTATCATTCATTTGCTTTTCACTCCTGTTGCTGAATAGCTGGTGAAGCTGGGCTGTCAGGTGGCACGCGAGTTACGCACGCTCGAACGTTTCACCTTAAGTTCATAGTGATTCGAGTGTCAAAGTGTCAATTTTCCATGTAATTGTAGACACCAGAAAGACGTTGAAGACGTGAAGAGAACGATTTTGCATAGACAGAATAAACGACAGGGTTTCGCGAAATTATCTTAAATTTACTCCATACGGAGTACATAATTTTGCGATTCTTAGCCAACACGTGCACGGATTTTTAATTTCATTTGAGCTTTCTGTGGTGCGAATCCCGGCAAATAATCGGAATACAGAGATTAACAAGGCCACATTAAATTACTAGACGAAAAAGCTGTTCTCGAGTAGTTGGTGTGTTTTTTAATTTACCTCAGCCTCGACATACCCATAAAGAATAAGATTTTCATGAAAAGAAGACTTAAATTTAATTTATTGAATTTGGAGTAATTAATTATCTTCACAAGGAGGAAAAAATAAGTGACAAAAAGTGAATATATTTCATACTTTTATACAATTTGTTAGAATTGTAAGGCTGCACATACTGCAGTGGTGTATGCCCATCTTCCAAGCAAAGATATAGTGGTCACAAATCCAAGCAAAGATATAGTGGTCAGAAATCGAAAATGTTATTGGCAGAGCTCGAACCTACAACCTTCCGCGTGTTAGGCGAACGTGATTAGCACTACATTACAGAAACCGGCACATTAGTCATATTAAAATTATAGTTTTTTTATATAATAAATAAATAAATGTGGAAGTGACAAGGAAAAACATACAAGATGATTTACATAAAAATAATACTCTACTTAGTGAGAAGAAGATCTTGTGGTGGAATCTTAAGGAAAAGTGGACACATTCGAGGTGCAAAACAAGACTCCTTAAATGAGTATCCATACAGACAAGCCTTTGAGAAAATGAATGACGCAGTTCATATCAATTAAACAAGCATATTTCATAGGCATCCTTCTGAAGAGTAGCGCATTCGTGCCATCCTTTTCTCATTGCGTTCAAATTTTATTTGTTTTCGGCAACGCAATCAACTTTCTCCGACTTTGGTTGCCTTGACAAAATGAATGAAAAACGTGATCACGGATTTGTTTTAGTTTATCCTTCGTTAGGCGAATGTTCTCTTCTATTCCACTGTTCCTCTTGGGTAATATCGTTTGTTTATAGATATTTAAAAGCACCCTTTGACTAAGAAAGGGTGCAATTCTATTTTACATCTTAAGCTTGGGATATATCCTAGAGGCTAAATATGTAATATGCTTGTTCCAGCTAAGAGTATTATCTATATAAACACCTAAATATTTGAAGTCTTCACACTGTTTCAGTAGCCTCCCATCCATAATGATTTGTAAGTCTGGAGCATTTTTCACTGCGTGTTTTGATCCAATCAGGATTGCTTCTGATTTCTGGTGATTGCAGATAAGACCATCAGTACTGAGCCGATCGGTAACTCTTGCAAGATCTTCATTTACATACTGTTCAGCAATTTTAACATCTTTAGAGCTGGTGTGAATTCCTGTATCGTCGGCGTACAATACAATATCACAGCTATCACATGCGTCTGAAATGCTATCTATATGAATATTAAATAGAGTCGGGCCTAGCACAGAACCCTGCGGTATTCCATAGGTAATCGTCAATTGTTCGGAATCAGTTCCATCACACGAGACAAACTGGAGTCTTCCAGACAGATAGCTTTCAAACCACTCATGTTCCTTGCCAGTCACATCATGTTGAGCAAGCTTCTGTAGCAAGACATTATGGTCTACAACGTCGAAGGCTTTCTTTAAATCTTTAGAAGGCTTTCTTTAAATCTTTAAAACGCACATACTACTTTTTCTGATCTGTCAATAGCCATTTTCCATGAATCTACAGCTCGAATTAGGGCAACCATAGTTGATGAATGTTTCTTAAAGGCGAATTGGTGTTGTTTTATCAGACCGGCTTCTTGTGCATAATTAACAAGGGCTAGATTTAAGATTAGGTAGATTTAAGAGTTTAGATTAAGTACGGAATTTTCGAGTAAAAGAGCTCTATCGGAATGGAACACCTCTATCCTACTGAAAGGGCGATTGGAATAGATTTTATCTACTCTCAAACGATAACAGGGAAAGTGGAATAGACTATAGTCTATAATAGACCTTACGACCAGTAAGGAGCGATCACTTGAATACACACCTGCCACCTGCTACGCGTCAAAGAAATACTAATAATTTTTTAGAATTTATATATTACCTGGCCTGTTGGTCTAGTGGCATGATTCTCGCTTAGGGTGCGAGAGGTCCCGGGTTCGACTCCCGGACAGGCCCGTTTTGTCGTGGAATATGATGGGAGCAGAGTTCCCACAGTTGGGTAGTTTAAGACGAAGGACTGACAAATCAGACAAAATAATTTCAAACCCGTCGTCGCACTCCGACAAAAAGTTGTTGCATTACAGACTTTTCAACATTTTTTAAAATGATGCTAATGCAATTCTGTAGTTGTCATAGGCAGTGGTTAAAACTTAAATAAAGGCTTTTTTGTGTGGATGTAATGATGTGCAGACGCAGCAATTTCGACAATTGCTGGAAGGCGACATGTAGAAATTCAAGATGACAAATTACACTTGAACAGTACCGTTCAATAGTCATCAATTGCTGTTTTGTAGTTTGTTGATCTAAGTCTGCACGAGCACAAAAAAAACCGTTCAGAGTGACTTGCGAACCGGTAAGGGTCTCTTAATTAGTTTTACATCAGTCTCAACATAATTAGAAAGAAGAAGGTTCTCATGAAAAGAAGAGTATCACTAAACTGAAATTTGATTTATTGAATTTGAAGTTATTAATTGTTCTCACAAGGAAGATTAGATAATGGACAAAAAGTAATTATAACTACTACTATACAGTCAACCCATCCTATTATCAAAAATATAATCGGAACTGTTTCTGGCAGGTAAGGCGGACGTGATAATCACTACTCTATAGAAAACTCCACGTTCACAAAGGAGTTTTCACAATTGATATTTTAGAATTATAGTTTTTTTTATATCAAAAATGAATAAATGAATACGTTTCAAGGAACTTCACGGTCAGGGGAATGTTCTCTTCTATTCCACTGTTTCTTTTGTAGTTTTGAGTGCATCTACAATGTATTCTCGCTGACTTTGCGTTAGAAACTATAAGGATCACGACTACTTACTTATCTTTGCTTTATTTCCAGGTGACTAGGAAAAGTTTTATTTCATCTTATTAAAACCTCTGTGTGGCATTCATGAAAAATGAATTTAAAATCTTTCATTTTGCCTTTTTCTCTCTAGAACGAATACAAATTCTTTATTTCTCTGGTTCCACACCTGAGTTGCTAAATCACAGGGCTACGTTCTTGTACGGTATAGAGCAAAGCCCCTAGCCTCCTTCGTCGTAGTTGTAAACGAAACGCTACAAAAGACTTATTGTAACCTATGTTTGTTAAAGTGACTAATTAGAAATTAAAGGAGCCTCCACTGAGCTTAGCTGTATTATAAAGAACACACAGGAGGATATTAACGGAAAACAGAAATGCGAGACTTCTCTCTCTTCTGGTGCCCCGCCTTAACCAAGCAAAACTTAATGAACACGTAATTTCGCGGTCAAATTTACTAGACAGTATATATTGTGATGATTTTCAAACCGCAGAAAGAGGTAAATTTACGGTTGTTCAGAGTGACGCCAGTTTATCAATTTATGAGCAACAATACTCGGCAAAACTTACAAAAGAAGCGAAAAAATAGCAAATTCTTTCTGTCATGAGGTTTCTTACCCTTGTCATCACAGTTATTTATTGATATATTTATTCATTTTTACACCGAAGCATTTTTTCATTCAGCTAGGTATCTAATTAATTACTTGTTTATTCATTTATCTACCAATAACCATTTGATTTTAATATTTAGTGTATTCACCCTTTCGTTATCAGGTGGGTGTCTTTCTCTTGTTTCGCTTTGTCTGTAAGCGTTATTTATTTTCAGTTGTGTTCCAGTCTGAAATAAAGACAAAATTTTTCTTCTCAGTCCCCGAGCATCCTGAAATCTACAGCTTGCATGGTAAAGAGCACCGTTCTGGCTTCCAAAGCGGATGGCACCGTACTTGCTTACCTTGCAAAGTTCAAAGGTTGGAAACGATGGGCTTCATCATTATTTACTTGTCAATCCCTTTCGAGTAGCAGGTTACTTACAGTGCCTGCTCAATGAAGCATATTCTCCGGTTCCAATTATTAACGCTGTCTACAGCATTGATTGGGCGCAGCGGATGGTTGGTTCATCAAAAATGTCTTCACACCCTCTGGTTATTCAATGATCAATGCATCTCAGAGAATTCTGAGTAGGTCAAGGGTCGAAAAAGATCCTGTGACCCCTGAGATCTTACAAGCCCTCGTGATATCAAATATAAAAGATAAATTTCCGTCCCTTTCTGATCTTAGACCGGTCGCTCTATACCCAATTGGCTACGCGGGGTTTTTCCGTTTTAGTGAATTACGCCATATAGAGGCCTGCAATGTAAAGTTTTCCCCTCGTATGTTTCTATTTTCTTAGAATCTTTTAAGACGGTCGACCAATTCCGAGATGGGTCGTGGATCGTTATCGCTAGGTCAGACCTTCCGACCTGTCCTGTCTAGACTTAAGAGGGCCTTACATATCAGCTTCACAAATTGACCTCTGAAGATCTACCTTCCCAACCGTAATTTTCTGTTAACATGAAAGTGAGGTACTTCCGTCTTGTCAATGGAAAGAACCATTTCTTTCAACCGAGACTTACATTGATACCTCTTCCTCCTTTGCTTTCTTAAATTTTCCACATGAGCAGTTGGTCTACCGATTTAAAAGAGGATTCCACCCACATCTGTACAAGTTTTGTTTTTATGTTCGGCAGATAATGATCCTATGGGGCAAATACAGCAAGTCTGTGGCTTTTTCACATGGTGTTGATCCTCTTCTTTAGTTCTAGAGAAGATTAATGAGTGAAAGAGGTCTATTAGAAAAAGAATATATTCGAAATAAACCTGAGCCATGCATAAGCATCATTTCTCAAAAGACGAATCAAGCAAATGTAAGGCGCCATTGGAGAATCCGGGTATCGATCCATTACAGTCTGTGCACTTAAATGGTTTTGAAGGGAATCGCAAGAACGTCCAACGACTTTATTTGCTTAAATGCAAAAGAAAGAGAAGTACCGAAAATGAGTCATTCAGTATATATTTAGGTCTGAAAAAAATAGGAGTGTATGAAATCATGGTTGGTCTAAGTAAGGGTCAGGCTTAAAAGAACTTGGTGGTAAATCCCTACCACAGATTCCAACGAGCACCCCGCTAAAAATGTTTTTTTTTGGAAATGAAACATAGAAAAATAGTCTTGACATTTAAATCGTTTCATCGAAGCAAATTATTTGTTTTCCCCTTCGTTATTGAATTAATTACCGTTTGTAGAGAAACAAATGAGTCTTGGCATGTTTTTCGATCATTTCATTGAAGCAACTTATTGTTTTATTTGGTCCGTGTGAGGTTGGAACCCACGACCTTGCGTACGCGTTATCAGCACCACGCTCTACCCACTGAGCGAACGGACCAAATACACCCATATACCGCATTCCATAAAATTAAGTATAAATAAATAAGAAAGTAAGTGAGAGAGCGAGTGAGTGAGTGGATGGGTAAATGTATAAGTGAGTAAATTAGTAAGTAAGTAAGTCGGTGCGATAGTCACTGCTGTGTGAACGCTTTTCTGCGCGCCACCTTACCATAGTTCACTCAGTGCCGACGTAATTTTTAATACTGGCTTAATAGACTTTGAGCTGGTAAAGAAATTGGTACCGGGATCGACTAGAATTGATATCACGTCCTAACAAGCAAAATGCAATCGATTAAAAAAATAAAATTTTGGTGCAAAATGTGGACTTCATTCCTCTAACCTTCGATCAACAGCCAGTCAGCTTTGCTCAATCGAACCCTTGGAATCATATCAAGCTCTAAACGCATCTGAATGACCATCAGAGGTTTTGCGTCAAAATATAAGCAACTGACAAAGTTAAATACTTCCCGCGTGCTAAGCGGGCGCTCTTCCACTTGAGCTAATTCCCCAGTCACAGATTGTTGTTGTTGTATCTATTACTTTATCTATTTATTTCAGTTTGATAAGATCAATGAGTTTTTCGTATTTAAGGTTCCTGTAGTGTACTGGTTATCACGTCCGCCTCACACGCAGAAGGTCTCAAGTTCTAGCTTTGCCAAGAACAAAGTTATTATTTTGCAAATATGCCCATAGTTCAAAATCTGCTATAGTTTCAAAGTCGAAAGACACGGTTTCAATTATCTGTACATAGTTTACTTTTCTTTTAGTACTGTACATACTTTCAGATTTTTGCAGATTTCTATCATTATTATTACTATTATCTTTACTATCAGCATTATTATAATCATTATCTACATATTGATCTTTTTTCTTCTTTGTAGCGATACCTGGAGAATAGCGATACTCATAATACTGCAATGAACTAACTCAACGACGTTCGAGGAGAAAAATACGTTCTCAGACACAGTTGCGAAAGGGTCTTTATCCTCCTCATCAATTCTTGTGCAGTGACGATACACGCGAGTTATAAAAGTAATTTTAGCCACGGTATCCGCTCGGTGATCCTTTCTTTGGACATTTGGGGCCGGTTATTTACACAAGGACTAAACCAAATCGCGGTTTTACGCAACCAGTAGGCCTAAGGGATTCTCTATAAGAGGGTTGATTTAATTGAATAAATGTCCCTCCACTATCAGCTTTCAGCCCTTTTGACTTAAAAAATAAATGTTGAGATAAAAAGTGCGGCTTAATTGAAGATGGTTCAGAATGGGGTTTTGTCAAAGAGCGGCTAAACTTTCTTTTTAAAAGAATAAACAATATGGGAACAAATGGAGAATCCGGGTATCGATCCCGGTACCTCCCGCATGCAAAGCGGGCGCTCTACCACTTGAGCTAATTCCCCAATCCTATTTCTATTCTGCTTGCTTTTATAATCAATGATTCAATATTATCTTGAAAGGTCAGTTTTACTAAGTAAGTATTAAAGACGCAGTATGATTAAAAAAAATAATTAAATCAGGAGAGTTTTGGTGTTACATGGCTTGTCAAGTACGACCAGCAAGCGCACCAATAAGGAACTCAGTAGGTCCTTGCCTGTTCTGTCGAATGAAGTCTTCGTTTTAGTTTTTCTTATATTAAAAAAAGGAGAGGGTCAACGTATTTGTTTTTTTAGTTGGATAGGCTGTCCTTCGCGTCGTAAACTAGTATTGCACGCCTCGCCATTTCCCTTGAAGTACGATCCACCTGCCTCGAGGTACGACACATTTCCCCGTGCGACCCAGTCTCCCTGCAGTATGATCCATCTGCTTTGACGCACCACACATTTCCCTGTACGACCCAGTTTCCTTGAAGCATGTTCCATTTGCCTTGAAGCAAGACACATTTCCATTTCGGCAATACAATTGACAGATAATCACCTTCAAAGTGAACAAAGATTACCTCTGCTGTGCCCTCGATGACTTTCTTTTTTCTTATCCGACTGTGGTTGCCTCGATAAAATGAATGAAAAGCGTGATCACGGAATTCTTTTGGTATATCCTATGTCTTCTATTCCAATGTTCCTTTTGTAGTCTTGAGTGCATCAACAAGGTATTCTCTCTGACTTTGCGTTAGAAACAATAAGGTTCACGATCAGTTAACTCAGTTAGCTTCTTTCCCGAGGTGGGAGGAAGTCTGGATACAGGCGAACCAGCTGCTTGAGCCTTGTCCCTTTTTAATGTCTTGAATAAGTTTCTCAATCTGGGCAATATAAGATGCTGAAGGAGTTAATGATGTTGTTGTTGCTGTTTGTCGTGGTAACGGACAGTTGTGATATGGCTATGCATTGTTTCACTTCTGTGATATTTTGTCAGTTGAGAGTATCTATAGGGGATAGATGCAATTTCAAAACAAAAAAATAAAGGAAAAAAAATAGAAGTAGGTAACATTTACATCGGTTGGACTATAGTCATACCTGGCGTGCATGCGCTAACGTTTCATTGATGACCGAAAACTATGATCAAGGGCATAGAAATACAAAGTAATCTCGCCCATCAGTATTGTACGTTACTTAAAAAGATCCTGAAATAGTCCAGGCTTGTGGTGACAATTGCTTGTCTAGTAAACTTGCGGGTCCAAATCCCATCAGCGCCTTTTTCTAATTAGGAAAATCTCCCTGACGGAACGTAAAACGAATCAAAGTAACACTATAATGAACTCGTGGCTGTTTTTACGTAAGCCAATGATTCCGCTGTACCAGGAAAAATTCCTCCCTTAGTGATCCAAAATCGGCCCGCCATCTTTAATAATGCCCTTACCACGAACTGTGCATATCAAATCTCCACATCACTGGCTGCTTCGCATATCTACAAGTTAAAATTAACAGGAACATAAAAGCTGGCATGTATCAATTCAATATATGTTCTGCGGTTAGCTTCTTCTTTGTTCGGAAAGTCATAATGACAAAAAGATCTAAAGGAACCTAAATATTGTTTTCAAAACTACTGGTTCTCTAGGGCACCTATTATACATTGAAATCTTATCGCTACAGAGTTCCTCGGTAGTATAGTGGTGAGTATCCCCGCCTGTCACGCGGGAGACCGGGGTTCGATTCCCCGCCGGGGAGATATTACTTTTTCATTTACAGGTGATTAGAAAACTCCCATTTTTATGTAGTTAAAAACTCTTTGTGGTATTCATGGAAAAACAGCAGATTTGAAATTTTTGTGAAGCGCATGTGAAAATGGAAACAGAAACAACCCGACCAGTGTCATCAAAGGAAGTAAATGTAATCTATTTTGTCGTATAGTTTAGATTCTTCTCGAGATGATAGAGGGAGATTGTCTTGGCTGTCGTCATTCTATGAGTTCTGGACCGCACAAATAAGGGCTAGTACTTGTAAAATTTCAATCTTGTGAATTGCCAAACTCTTGCTGTATAGCAATGTATATCTTATTTTTCCTTCTGCTCGTAAAGATGACTGTAGTAGTTGTTTTACTAACTCCCACTGACTTATTGGGTGCAGTTTGCTAAATGTTTTTTTTCGCAAAAAAATGAAAAAGGCACTGATTGGAATTGAACCCGCGACCTCCATCTTGGACGGTAGGTGTCCCAGTTTTTACTTAGTCATTTTTTGTGGCCTCTTGCGAAGTCAGCTCTATCCTTCTCTCTACGACCTGCTTCAATGATCCGTAGCTGTGGAATTATTTTTTTTTTGTGTTGTGTGAGGTGTCTGTGACACAGCTGACATCAATTTAATTTGCAACCGGTAGGTGAACATGTGCCTAAATTAAATCTTTAAGCATTTTGGTCTATCTCAGTCTTAATGACCTCTAAATAAAGAAAGGTTCTTGTGAAAATAAAAGTCTGATGATATTTTGATTTTTTTGACAGAATTTGAAATTAAATAAAATAATAACTTTGTTCCTGGCAAGGCTCGAACTTGCGACCTTCCGCGTGTGAGGCGGACGTGATGACCACTACACTACAGGAACCTTAAAAATTCGTTGAATATATCAAATTGAGGTAAATAGATAAAGTAATAGATACAAAACACAACAACAACAACAACAGCAAAAATAGAAAAATGTATGATTATCTACGCGGAAATAAAACTACTATTTTTTCGAAGAATTTGTAGTGCAAGTGGAAAGAAAGGCTTGTTGGAGATCTACTCAAGGTGCAAAACAAACCTTCACTGAATGAGATTAATCCAGACAGAAAGCTGTGACAATCAGAATGAACGGCCGTATTATCAGTAATGCTTCCTGAGTATCCTCTGGTAGGTCGCTGTCGCTCGTGTGGTTAAAGGTCCTGAAAGGGTGGTAAAAGGTATTTTTCAACAGCGATTGTTTTCGTGTTGTGGTGGGACGGCGCAACCACTTTATCATGGAATGCGTCTCCACTGGAATATGTTTTTGACATGAAAAGGATGTACCTCCCGTTTAACCAATCCAAATGTCTCTTATCTTCAGCCAATGGATTAAAGCCTGCATTTGCAACCTTCTTTCTGCCTTCTTAAATGTTCAGCGTGACAAGTGGACCTACTGGGTCGGAAAAAGAGGCCGCCTAGACGAGTGAAAAGGTTTGTCTCTTCTTCGTTCGTAAAGATCTTGCGGGTCAAATAAAAAGATTTAAAATTGCATACTGAAAAGGTCTTGCTCCTTTTCAAAATGAGAAACTTCCTTTTATAGACTACCTGGTAAGCCGCGACGACATCTCACTTCGGAAAACAGTCTACAGGAAACGACCCATGCCGAAAGATTACTAAGATTCATCGGGCTACATCACACAAAGCCACAAAAATTAAGACTCTTATACGACAAGAGCGACCAGTATGCTACACGACAGAAAGCTTAGCCGACGAGAACGAATACTTTGACGACGGAAACACTCACCGACCTACTGCAACTACCTAAACAAACGACACCGCAATTTCTACGACTTCAGCGACTATACCGTACATAAAGGTAAAAGATATACGTAAATTATATAAATATTATCAGACTTTTTTTTTTTAATCGAACTTTACATTAACGTTGTATAAGGCTGTTTCAGACAGCAACGTTTTTAAAAGGGGAAAATTTGGAGGATCCAGGTATTTCATAACATAAATTTAATCAAGTTGTATGCAAATTTCAGTGTATTGCCGTTGGCGATCCTTCCCGTTTTATTTATTTTTTTTGCTTTTCTTTCTTTTGATTGCTACGAAGACGCAAAAAATTAGCTAAGGAAAAATGAAAGCCACGGACAAAGTCAGTGACGTAATCACTTGTAATCCTGGCGCTTACGAAAAATGTTGACGTTGTGTTGTCACATGACGTATGCGACCTGGTGTCACCTCTGTCGATTACTCCAAACGAAACGGGTAACCGTTTTCGTAATTAATAATCATTGTGTTCGTTTTTCTAAGGCGCTACACTTCGTCTTTTTAACAGGGAGTATAACAGGATAAAGAGGAAAGGTCCAATGCTCGAGACATTGGCTTTGAAACTCTTTACGGTGGCTAATTTACGTCATCAACTCAGTTGATAAAACCAAATTATCCAGCATTGGATTTGGTTGGTACTCTCTATGAAAAGCCATTGGTTGTTGTGGCAGGACTAGAAGCCCAAATAACGTTAGTTTTAGTGAGGCCTCCGAAATCTTTTAACTGGAGTTTAAACACATTTCTTCGCTGATATAAGATAAGAGAAGTGAGATGAGTAGTAAAAGACAAAATTAATGAGCACTGTTGCAAGACTGGCTGAGCCTTTCGTCGAACGATTTTCACGAGGGTGTTTATATATGTAGCTGTAGCTGGGGAATTAGCTCAAGCGGTAGAGCGCCTGCTTCGCATGCGGGAGGTACCAGGATCGATACCCGGATTCTCCACCTTTTTTTTCTCATATTTGCCATTGATGACAGAAAACTTGTAAACCTCTCAGGAATCTAAAGGAGATGAAACTGGAAAGGAATGTCACTGTTTTTGATACATATCGGCCATCGAGACTAATACGAGGCGGACATTTCGGCAAGGTAAACAACAAAAGACATACAAACTTCATTTGATTTTGTTCTTTTTTACTTCTGTAACTCTTATCGTGGTCTTCGGAAAAATAATCGCGATAGAGAGGTTCCCAATGCGTCATGACATTACTGGATTTTGGTGAGTAAACGCTTTAAAACTTTCATTGGTTGTGTAAGCATAACATAGATAAAATGTTCCAAAGTGATTCGCCGGCAAAGGTAAGTGCGTTTTAAGTGCGTTTTCGTTTATTCCAGCCTCACTTTTCTCACGTCCTCATTTTGTTATTGTGACTGGCCTGTTGGTCTAGTGGCTTCGGGTGCGAGAGGTCCCAGGTTTGACTCCCAGACAGGCCCCTATTACCAATGATTGCCTACAAGTTATTGTTTCTCCATTGAGTTAAAGGTGTAGGAAAGACTATCTGGAAAGATTACTCCAAAAATGTCTACCTATCCAATCCCTTTTTTAAGTTTGTTTTAAACCATATTCAATTGATTCAACTTTGGTGAAAACTAGGTGAAAACTAGGTGAAAACCTATATAAATGTTTTGAGTTGTTTCTTGGTGCGCAC
Source organism: Pocillopora verrucosa (assembly GCF_036669915.1). Classification (NCBI taxonomy): domain Eukaryota; kingdom Metazoa; phylum Cnidaria; class Anthozoa; order Scleractinia; family Pocilloporidae; genus Pocillopora; species Pocillopora verrucosa. The sequence continues at coordinate 20,115,229 of NC_089325.1, forward strand.
ATATACCAATTTCTAAATCTTTGAAGGACATCAGCCAAAGTCCTGATTTTGTCTTGAGATAATTTCTTAGAATCGAACATTTATACAGGCCTTCACCGTCGCCATAGAAAATTGAATTAATTTAATGTGCCTTAAGACAATTGTTGGAGAAGATTTGATTGGTAGTCTGAGTTCGAAGAGAACAACACATTCTAAGACACAATTTCAAAATGGTCTTTATCCTCCTCATCAATTCTTGAGCAAGTTAATTAATAACGATACACGCGAGTTATAAAAGTAGCGTAAGCGTCGGTATCCGCTTGGTCATCCTTTATTTGGACATTTGGGGTCGGTTATATACAGGAGTTCTAACCCAGGGATTCTCCAGAAGAGGGCTGATTTAATTGAATAAACGTCTCTCCACCATCAGCTTTCGGCCCTTTTGACACAAAAATAAATGTTGAGATAAAAGGTTTGGCTGAGGCGAAGGTGGCCTAGAACGCGGTTTTGTTAAACAGTGGCTAAACTTTGTTGAAATAACCAGATGTTGAAGTTTACGAAAGAGATGCTTAGTCAAGGCAAGGGCACCAATTGGAGCATCCGGGTATCGATCCCGGTACCTCCCGCATGCAAAGCAGGCGCTCTACCATTTGAGCTAATTCCCCAATCCGATAAAGAAAAATTCACTTTTTCTGAGCAAATATGAGAGACGTAATATGATAAAAAATAATTCTTCAGTCTGCAAAGCGTGGTGCAGAAAAAGAGATGATTAGTAAGATCAAACACACGCACCAACAACGGACCTAGTAGGTCTTTCTCTGTTTTGTCGCGTGTAGCTGTTGTTGTACTTTTTCTTAAAAAAAAAGAGAGATGGTCAACGTATTTGTTTTCGTTGCAGGAGCTGTCCTTCGTGTAATAAAATAGCTTTGTACGTTTCGTCAGAGTTCTGATGGCCTGTGGCCGGCCATGAATGATGTTAAGCTGAAGGATGTCTAGCCGAGTCACTTGTCCGTATGGGTCGGTTTCCTGAAAACTGTTGTCCGCAGTGAGTTAAAACTTGAAATGTTAATAAAATATCTACAGGAACAGTGGTAAATCATGTGGTAAACGGGTTGGGGAATTAGCTCAAATCGTTGAGCGCCCGCTTAGCATATGGAAGGTACAAGGGTGGATGCCTGGATTCTCCATTTAGATTTTAGTATTTTTATACCAAAATGGGATATTACTCTTTGTCAAAATTAGTGTTCCCTACACATCAAGTGTTGACAATTTATCGCCACAAATTTAAAATAAAAGGCTCTTGTGCAACCCAATGGAAGAAATTAAAAAAAAAAAGACCACAAGCCTCAATGAACGCAGGGTAATTATTAGCGTCATTCAAAATAGCAAGTTATTCAACAGAAGAATCAGAACATTAATAGCCAGACGTGGAGAGTCCGGGTCTCGATTCCAGTGCCTACCGCTTGCTCAGGGGGCACTACACCACTTGAAGCAATTCTTCAACCAACTTAAAGATAAATGAATAAAGGGGCAAGTTCCTATACAAAACTGTGGGGCTGTGTCGTCGGAGAGTATAACTGGGTAATTTGGTATTATCAACTGAGTTGATGACGTAAATTGATTCAAAGCTGCATGACGTTTCGAGCGTTAGCCCATCGTCAGAGCGAGTGAAAGATTAAAGATGGCCCAGTTAAGACTTTTGACTCAGCTCCTCGCCTTACATAACGGCTCTTCAGCTTTGGATATAAACCGCTTTAACGGGGAAAAAGTAAAGGCAAAAAATTTTATCGTTAGCAACAATAATGAGCAAGGGTATGCGACGTCTGTTGGCTTAGTCAGCAGAGCGTGGTACGTGAATTCGACCCCCTATATCAATTTTTTCCCCTCATCTATGAAATTGTTTTTTTCCTTATATGCTATGAAATTCCATTACAATGTACCTCATCAGTAACACTTGACCACCAAAATTCTCCTAGTGCACAGTAAATAATTCCAAAAAAATAAGTCGTTGGCGTTTCATTATTATTCTTAGAAGTGAGGGGTACCCGATAAGTAAGGAGTCATCTTCATCCCCATATTTCTATCGTCCTTCAGCATCTTCCCGTGTGTTTTGACCAGTCACTTGAAGAAACTCGGGTTATGTTTTTCCCAAGGTGACATTTGATTTAAAGTACAGCAGAGTAAGCTCTGCACCGTACAAGACTGTAGCCACCTAATCTTCTGGCCAGCGGTGGAATCTGCATAATTAAGATTTGCTCTTGCTCTGGAAAGAAAACGAGATATAAATTTAGTATTATTTACTGTGATACTCACCGCTATACTACCGAAGTCTTACGAGAGACAAGGTAAGGATGGAAGGCTAGCGCAATTTTCCGCTTGTATCTAGTAAAACACCACTCGCTTTGGAACTACTGTTGGAAAAGTTAACTGATCGTGATCCTTACTGTTGCACTTGCCAGTAATAATAATAGGAATTGATTGTACATATACTAAGACGACAACAGGGAAAGTGGAATAGGTCACTAACATGGACGACCGGTAGGAAGCGATCATTTGCTTACACACCTGCTATCAGCTACGCATCAAAACAACAGTAATATATCTTTTTAAGGGTTTCGTGTGACTGGCCTGTTGGTCTAGTGATTCTCGCTTTGGGTGCGAGAGGTCACGAGTTCGACTCCTGGACAGGCCCGTTTTGTCGTGGAATTTGATCTGAGGAAACTTTTTGTTCCTACATTTAGGTAGTTTAAGACGAAGGAAAGACAATCAGGCAAAATAACTTCTAAACCGTCACACTCCGACAAAAAGTTGTTGCATTAGAGACCTTTCAGTATTTTTTAAAATAATTCTTATGTAATTCAATATTTGTGATAAGCAGTGGTCAAAACGTAAATAAAGGTTTTTGTGTGTGCGTTTTAGTGTGGAAACACAGCCAAAGGCGACATGTAGAAAATCGTTATGACAAATTACACTTGAACAGAACCGATTAATAGTCATCAATTGCTGTCCTGTGATGTAAAGATGGAGTTTTCGTTGGATTGACGGTATAGAGAACGAGTGCCATAGTGAACAGACATTCTATTTTATAGAATTTCACATTTTTTCTCGAAAAAAGGGCAATTTGGTGAGTTGAAGTGCGGTTAATCGTCGATAATCCAAAACAACAGCTGATGAGATTTTCCCCACACTCCCAACTTGAGCGATGTAGTTTACTAACTCCCACTGAGTTATCGGGTGCAGTTTGCAAAATGTTTTGGCCAACAATGAAAAAGGCACCGATCGGAATTGAATCCACGACCTCCATCTTTGATAGTAGGGATCCCTTTTTTTTTTCTTAGTCGTTTTTCGTAGCCTCCTTTTAGGTCAGCTCTATCCTTCTCTCTATGACCCGCTTCAATGATCCGTCGCTGTGGAATTATTTTTGTTTTGTTTTGTTTGAGGTATCTGTGACATAGCTGACATCGCTTTTGCGAAGCTCGGCAAGTAATCCCGACGCAATTTAACTTGCAACCGGCAAGTGAATATGTGCTCAAATTATAATTTTAGTATTTTGGTCTGTCTCAGACTTAATGGCATCTAAATAAAGAAAGGTTCTTGAGAAAGAGCGTAATGTAATTTTGATTTGTTCGGTAGAATATAAAACTAGAGCAGATTTTGAATTAAGGAAATGTCTGCAAAAAAGTTCCTGGCAAGGAACAAAGAGAATTTTGGAAGCTGAGTGTTGTTGATCAAGTACATCCCGAAGGATTTTCAACAGATATAAGAGAATAACATTTCAAATCACGTCATTATCTTCTTTGCAAGGGACATGTGGTTCACACTCTGTGTGGTGCGGAACTCAGGCAGTAATGATTACTTAAACCTTCTTCTCTGGCATCTCGGAAAGGATCGATCTAGTAATGATTCTTGTTGAGTTGTTTCAGTCTCTGATTTTCACATCCGCTTTCGTGCGGGTTGATGCACAATTAGGAAGGTGCCGGGATCGATACCCGAATTGTCAATTGTTTGCCCTTTCGAGATTTCTTGTATGCATGGTCCGTTAGCTCAGTCGGTAGAGCGTGGTGCTGATAACGCCAAGGTCGTGAGTTCGATCCTCACACGGACCAGGGAATACTTTTCTGTCTCTATAAAGCCATCTGAACAAAACACTAATTTGTAACTGAATTTCCATTTCATCTATGTGTCTGTATTTTACTTTCATGTGATGATAACTTTTAAAAATTTATTGGTTTATGATCTTCAACAACAGGGGTATTCGTCCACGTAGGAATTCTTCGTGGGGACGTGCAAACAAGTTTTTTCAAAGCCTGATCCTAGTTTAGACCAAAACATTCCTTTTCCTAAACGTACTTTCATGCCCTCCCTCTCCTTTTTTCAGATCTGGCCGATAGTAAAATTTGGTGAAATACACTTAAAAGATCAGCTTCAATGACAGTTTGGTCTTTTCTCTTTCTCTTTTATTTATTTGGAGCAAAAAGAACAATTACGTTGATACGCTTTGATCTTTTGGTAAGGCTCAAAGTTTAGGGTTAGGGTACGTCCCAAGCACCACAACTCGAAAACCACCGCTGTCCAACAGTGATTTTTCAGCGCCTATTGGAGAAGAATATTTAATATGTTGTTTAACTCTGATTCTCAAAGGCTTCCAAGGCTTGTTTATATCGATGATCCTTAATCGAGAGTTTGGTTTAAACCTCGAGTGGAGCTCCAACGGAAACTGTTTTCAACAGCACCTAAAATTAATCTAGTAAAACAACTTAAAACTGCTTGAAAATATTATAGTTTTATTTCTGTGTAGATAATCATGTAGTATTTTCTATTTTTTCTATTACTTTATCTATTTATTTCAGCTTGATATGATAAATAACTTTGTAGTTAAAGTCTCTGTAGTGTGGCGGAAGGTCGCAGGCCCTGCCAGAGACACAAGTGATCTTTTGTCAGTATCACGATCGCTATCACATACAACTTGCTTAATAACTTTTTGTAGTTTGTAGTTTTGTAGGTTCCTGTAGTGTATGGTTATCACGTCCGCCTCACACGCGGAAGGTCACAGGCCCTTCCAGAGACACAAGTGATCTTTGTTACTATCACGATCGCTATCACATACTACTTGCTTAATATCTGTGCCAATTTCAATGCTTGCAAACCCAAATAATTATGTTTTCAAACATTCTTGTCTCCTTGTGAGCAGGTCGTACAGGAAAGGAAAGAGGTCGAAGTAAGATGGGCTAGGGTAAGCGACTGAATGCAACCGTGGCTCTTGCAAGATCAAAGCTTCCCCGTTTACCTGAAATTCTCGATCTTCAGAGCTATGGTATACAGTCTCAGAGATTCAGTATTCATTCACACATTTCATCTAGTTAACATGTTTTTTTGTCACTCATGAAAACTGAATTTGAAGCATTTCCAGGACATTCATTGTGCCCTTTTCTTTTCAGACACGTCAAACTTATTAGGCATTTCCTGCTTGTCTCACGTCATCATTTTATTATTGTACTGGCCTGTTGGTCTAGTGGCATGATTCTCGCTTCGGGTGCGAGAGGTCCCGGGTCCTATGGCCCTTAGAGCCTATGATTACATACAAGCTTTTGTTTCTCTATCGACTTACTTAAAGGTGTAGGAAAGGCTCCAAAGATGTCTTCTTATCCAGTTACCTTTTTTTCGTTTGTTGCTTAGGGTTAGCGACGGTGAATACCTATATAAATGTTTTAAGTTGTTTCTTGGTGCGCACATATACCAATTTTCTAAATTTTTAAAGAACATTAGCCAAAGTTCTGATTTTGTCTTAAGATATTTTCAGAGAATCGAATATTCATACAGGTTTTACCGTCGCCGTACAAAATTGAATTAACTGAAAGTGCCTTAAGAAAATTGTTGGTGAAAATTTAATTGGTAGTCTGAGTTCGAGAAGAACAACAATTTCTTAGACACAATTTCAAAATCGCCTTTATCTTCCTCATCAATTCTTGAGCAAGTTAATTAATAACGATACACGTGAGTTATAAAAGGAGCGTAAGCCTCGGTATCCGCTTGGTCATCCTTTCCTTGGATATTTGGGGTGGTTATTTACACGAGATCTAAACCAAACTGCGGTTTTACGCAGTCAGTAGGCCTCGGATGCTCTTTAAGAGGGTTGATTTAATTGAATAAAAATGTCCCTCCACTATCAGCTTTCGGCCCTTTTGACACAAAAATAAATGTTCAGATAAAAAGTTTGTCTGAGGTGAAGATGGCTTAGAACGCGGTTTTGTTAAAGGGTGGCTAAGGCTTTGTTTAAATAACCAGCCGTTGAAGTTTACAAAAAAGATGCTTAATCAACACTTTACAAGGCAAGCTTTTTCTAAAGAATAAACAAAAGAATCAGAATTGGAGAATCCGGGTATCGATCCCGGTACCTCCCGCATGCTAAGCGGGCGCTCTACCATTTGAGCTAATTCCCCGATGTCTAACTTCTTACCTTTTAGGAATAGAGGGTATCCGGCCCCCTTGTTTAGAATCAATAATTCAGAATTATCTTGACAGATCAATTTTATTGAGTAAATATGAGAGACATAATATGATAAAAAATAATTCTTCAGTCGGCAAAGCGTGGTGCGGATAACGAGGTGGTGAATACGATCAAACACAGGCAGCAACAACGGACCTAGTAGGTCTTTGTCTGTTTTGTCGAGTGTAGTCGTTGTTGTTGTAGTTTTTTCTTTTACAAAAGAGAGGGTTAACGTATTTTTTTTCGCTGGATAGGCTGTCCTTCGTGTAATAAAGTAGCCTTGCACGTTTCCTTAGAGTCCTGATGGCCGGCCTTGAATGATGTCGGGCTGAAGGATGTCTAGCCAAGTCATTTGTCATTATGGATCGGTTTCCTGTAAATTGTTGTCCACAGTGAGTTAAAACTTAAAATTATTATTAATTAATTAATAAATTATTATGTGTTGCCCTGGGTGACATGTTTGATTTAAAAATACAACTGAGTCGGCTCTGCACGCTTAAGACCGTACACGACTGTAGCCACCTAATCTTTTGGCTAGCGGTAGAATCTGTACAATTAGAACTTGCTCTTGGTCTGGAAAGAAAAGGTTATAAATTTCTCGGATAGAGATTTTATTCAGATTAAGTACAGACCCTTCGTGTAAAAGAGCTCTATCGGAATGGAACGCCTCTATCCCAACGAAAAGGCAATTGGAATAGATTGTACATAATATCAGACGACAACAGGGAAAGTGCTACTATTTTGTGGACGGAATAACTAGAAAGAGCGAACTAAAGCTGCTAGGAGTTACTGTAAACGAAGATCCATGTAACTGGGACGTTCGATTTGAAAACATGCTTAGCAAAGCAAGTTCTAGACTGTACATCCTCAGAGTTTGCAAATACTACGGCTTCTCACTACAAGAACTTACACTGCTGTTTGACAGTCTAATTATGTCACTTTTCACTTACGCAATTGAGGTGTGGGCTTCTGCCCACTACAGTAAATATCTTTCTCATATTGACAAGTTTTGTAAGAGAGCTTTACGTTATGACTACATTAGCAAATACACTCCCATAATGGATGTAATTAGAATGAAAGACAGGCTTCTTTGGGACGAGATAACCTCTGACAGCGCAAATCCATTACATGAACTTTTACCAGCTCAGAGAGCTAGGAGCCTCAGGAAAAGAGGACATAATTACATCCTGCCTCCAGTCAGAACCGAACGCTCTAAACGTTGCTTTTTCAATAGATGTCTTTTCGAATTTGTGTAGTTACTTAGTCTTGTATATACATAATAGATAGATATATGTAGGAAATTGTAAGTCCAGACGTTTTGTTTCTGGACGTGTTTCTTTTTAATAATAAAGATCTTTAGTTAGTTAGTTAGTAACGTGGACGACCGGTAAGGAGCGATCATTTGACTACACACCTGCTACCTGCTACGCGTCAAAACAATAGTAATAATTTTTTTACGGTCTTCACATTACCTGGCCTGTTGGTCCAGTGGCATGATTGTCGCTTTTGGCGAGAGGTCGCGGGTTCGACTCCCAGGTAGACCCGTTTCGTCGTGGAATATGATGTGGGCAGAGCTTTCGTTCCTTCATTTGAGTAATTTAGGACGAAGGAAAGACAAATGAGACAAAATAACTTCAAACCCGTCGTCAAACTCCGACAAAAAGTTGTTGAATTACAAACTTTTCATTATTTTTTAAAATGATGCAAATGCAATTAAATAGTTATGGTCAAATAGTCAAAAGCTTTTTCTGTGTGGGTGTTTTGATGTGCAGACACAGCAATTTCGACAATTGTAGAAAGGCGATGAAATTCAAGATGACAAATTGTACTTGAACAGTACCGATCAACAACCATCAATTGCTGTCCTGTCGTTTGTTGGTCTGACTGACTCGCGAACCGGTAAGTGTTTCTTACATACTCAGACAGGATAAGGTTCTCATGAAAAGAGTATTACAAAACTAAAATTTAATTTATGATCGAAAATGTTTCTGGCAGGGCTCGAACCTACGACCTTCCGCGTGTAAAGCGGACGTGATAACCACTACACTACAGAAACCACACTAAATGGTGCATGTAAATAAAAATAAATGAATAAGTGACAATAAAAAACATGCAAGGTGATTCATATGGAAATTAAACTCTCCTTTGTATTTTTTCGCGATGTAATTTTAAGGAAAAGTGGACACATTCGAGGTGCAAAAAGGCCCTCCTTAAGTGAGGTTCCATACAGACAAGCCTTTGAGAATATGAATAAAGCCGTACATATCAATAAAGCAAGTATGTTTTTTGGGCATTCTTCTGAAGATTAGCGCAGTCATGCCATCCTTTTCCTTATGCGTTCAAATGTTATTATTTTTCGGCAACACAATCACAGATAATAACCTTGAAAGTGAGAAAAGATTACCCAAGTATGTTAGGCTGCCTTGATAAAATGAATGAAAACGTGATCACGGATTTCTTTCGGTATATCCTTTGTCAGGCGAATTTTCTCTTCTATTCCACTGTTTATTTTGTAGTCTTGAGTGTATCTACGATGTATTCTCACTGACTAGGTTAGAAACAATAAGGTTCACGACCACTTAACTTTACTTCTTTTCCAGGTGACCAGAAAAAGTCTTATTTCATCTCATTAATAGAGAATCGTAGATAGATATCGTAAACCCACCCACACCGACAAATACCTCGCTTTCGATTCTCACCATCCTATTTGCCATAAAAAGTCTGTAGCCAAAACTTTACTTAGGAGGGCTGATTGTCTACCATCATCACTCGATTCGAAGGCTGAGGAGAGGAAATATGTTTCCAATGTCCTAAAGGCAAATGGCTATACAAAAACTTTTCTCCGTACCTGCCAAAAACCAGTTACAAATAGTAACGCTCTTGATGAAAGGGAACCAGCGACTGGTTTTGCTGTTATTCCTTACATACAGGGTGTTACTGAACCCATGAAGAGAATTTTGAATAGGCACAACGTTAAAGTTGCTCAAAAACCTTTTCAGACTTTGGGGCATATTTTCGCCAAACCTAAGGATCCTGTCACGAAAGAACAACGAACCGACGCCATTTATTCTATTCCTTGCAATGACTGTGATAACGAATACATCGGACAGACCAAACGCCAGTTTGGTACACGGTTAAAAGAGCACCAAAAAGCGGTTTTTCTTTGCAAAAAGGAAAATTCAGCTTTATCGGAGCATACTTGCCTAACCAACCATACAATTGGGTGGGATAATTCTAAAATTATCACTACTAATCGGCGTTACCACCAGCGCCTTTGTTTGGAGGCTTGGCACATTAACTCCGCCCACGCTCCTTTAAATCGTGACGATGGCGGTCTGCTTCCTGACGCCTATTTACACCTCGTCAGAAAAAAGGCCGCTCATTAGTGATCATATAAAAGGACCTCTTGTTGCAGCGTTTAGATCACCCCTGATGTAGGCACTAGACAGGAGTGTCGAAACGTTGGGTCTATGAATTGTAACTTCTTCGGTTACATTCATTAAATCTGCAAACCAGTGTAGCTTCAAACTATGTCTCATTAAAACCTCTTTGTGGCATTCATGAAAAATGAATTTAAAATCTTTCATTTTGCCTTTTTCTTTTCAGAATGAATACAAATTCTTTATTTCTTTGATTCACACCCGAGTTGCTGAATCACCGGGCTACGTTCTTGTACGGTATAGAGAATAGCACCTAGCCTCCTTTGTTGTATTTATAAACCAAATGCTACACAAGACTAATTGTACTACGTGTTTGCTAAAGTGACTGATTAGAAATTAAAGGAGCCTCCACTGAGCATAGCTGCATTGTAAAGAACACACAGGAAGATGCTGACGGAAAACAGAAATGCGAGACTCCTCTCTTTTCTAGTGCCCCCGCTTTAACCAAGCAAACCTTAGTGAATACGTAAGTTCGCGGTCAAATTTACCAGACTAGAGAGACGGCGTCTTTTCAAGTTAGGAGCAACAATACCCGGCAAAACTTACAAATGAACCGAAAAAAAGAAAAGTAACCTCTGAGATCCCCTTCAACTATCAATGAATTTTCAAACGCTTTCTGTCATGAGGTTTCTTACTCTTTTTATCATAATTATTTATTGATTTATTTATTCATTTATACACCGAAGTACCTATTCATTCAGTTATTAATATGATTGGTTATCTGTCTATTTATTTATTTACCAATAACTATTTACTTTTAATATTTAGTGTATTCACCCTTTTGTTATCTGGTGGGTGTTTTCTCTTGTTTGTCCTCTATCTGTAAGCGTTATTTATTTTCAGTTGTGCTCTAGTCTGAAATAAAGACAAATTTTTTCTCCTCAGTCCCCGAGCATCTGCAATCTACAACTTGCATGGTAAAGAGCACCGTTCTGGCTTTCAAAGCGAATGGCACTGTGCGTACTTACCTCGCAGGGTTCAAACGTTGCAAACGATGGGCTTCATCATATTATGATTGCTGTTTACCTGTCAATCCTTTTAGGTCGCAGTTTACTCACAGTGCCTACTCAATGAAGCATATTCTCCGATTCCAATTATTAACACTGTCTACAGTATTGATTAGGCGCTGCGGATGGTTGGTTCATCAAAAATGTCTACACACCCTCTGGTTATTTAATGGTCAATGCATTTCAGAGAAGGTTGAGTAGGCCAAAGCTCGAAAAAGATCCTGTGACCCCCGAGATCTTACAAGCCCTCATGATATCAAATATAAAAGATGAATTTCCGTCTCTTTTTGTTCTCAGACCAGTCGCTCTTTGCCGAATTAGTTTCGCGGGGTTTTTCGTCTAAGTGAATTACGCCATATAAAGGTGTGCGATGTAAAGTTTTTCCATCGTGTGTTTCTATTTTTCCTAGAATCTTCCAAGACGGACCAATTCCGAGATGGGTCGTGGATTATTATCGCAAGGTCGGATCTTCCGACTTGTCCTGTCAAGACTTAAGAGGGTTACGTATCAGCTTCACAAATTGACCTCTGAAAATCTACTTTCGTTTAAAGTTCTTGCCACACTTTGTTCAAAACAGAAAGTACGGGGCTAGGGGATTGTTTACACTAGAGGCAGAGAACTTCTTGAAAACGCTTTTAGAGAACTCACAGACGTTTCTAAGGTTAATTTCCATAGCCTTGGGGCTGGAGGAGCCACCTTTGCGATTAATACTGGAGCTTTTGATTGGCTTTTTAAGCGAAACGGTCTTTCGGCTAGCAGAAACGCTGAGGATGGCAAAGACAAATTCTCGTTTATTAGTGTCATAATCTTTAAGAATTGAGATAAAGCGTTTTGTATCGTAAGACTATGCCCAGCAGGTCGGGAATTTTGAAATGGGAATTTTTCTAATCTCCTGTAAAAAAACTAGCCATCTTTCCTGCGGGGAATCGAACCCCTTTAAGTTAAACAGCCACGAGTTCACCATTGTGTCATTGATCATGAAGGGACAAGGCTAAAGCAGCTGCTTCGCCTGTATTCCGGCAGACTTCCTCCTGCCTTGGAAAAGAAGCAAAGTTAAGTGATTGTGAATCTTATTGTTTCTGACGAAAAGTCGATTAGATTCATTGTAGATGCACTCAAGACTACAAGAGGAACAGTGGACTAGAAGAGAACATTCTCCCAACGAAGGATTTACTGAAACAATTCCGTGATCATGTTTTTCATTCATTTTAGCAAGGCAACCAAAGTCGAAACAACTTTTGCCACAATCGTTTGCACTATAAGAAATCCAAGTTTCATCATCATCCTCTTATCATAATAATTTTTTTTCCTGAGTATTTTGAGGGTGAGTTAACTAAAAACGCGCTTACCGGTGGCTACTCAGTCTGGATTGTCCTGTCTATGCTCGTGTAAAGACCAGATGAATAAACTTGTTGGTATGACACCTTTCCTGCACCATTTACTTAACCTCCGTCTTGCGATTATTTGTTGGGATTCGCACGAGTGCTGTTTAATGCTCCCAACAGAAACCAAGAACAAAATGAAAAAAACAGGTGCGCAACGAGTACACATGTGCGCGAAGAATCGCAATATGTACACCCATGAGATAAATTTCACATGCAGTAATTTCACAAAAGCAGTCCGGCATTTCTGAGAAAATTTAGGAATGGATATCAAACATCCGTGTAAGACGGTGATTTTCTGCATTTAATTATTTATAGATCAAAAACTCTGTTCGCATCATATTCCACAACAAAACGGGCATCTCCGGGAGTCGACCCCGGGACCTCGCACCCAAAGCGAGAGTAATGCCATTAGACCAACAGCCATGAGTTCACCATAGTGTCAATTTGATTTCTTTTCTGCCCCAGATGTCTTCGCTAACATTGGAGAGTTGATATCTAAACCTACGATGCTACTAAATGGGCGCTCCAACCAACTGCAACCCAAGCAATAATTTTGATTTAGAAAAAAACAAATCTGAATTCGAAGGACAATCGTTGCTACAAGCTGGCACTATTTTAGGATCTCTTTGAGGAAACTACAATAGAGACAGGTGAAGTTAATTAAATGTTCTTGGCCATGATCATAGTTTCCGATCATCGCAAAAGACGTTGGCAGATGTACACCATGTATTAGCCGTAGCCCGTTTTCTTCTTTTTTTTTTTGAAATTGCTTTACCAGTTTAGATGCCATTGACGACCAGAAACGTTATATAACAAACGTCCGTTACCACGACGATCACCAACAAAAACATCATTAACTCTCTAATATTGCTCTGTTTTAGAGACTCATGCAAGATACTATAAAGGGACGAGGTTTAAGCAGCTGCTTCGCTTGCATCCAGACCTCCTCCTGCCTTGGAAAAGAAGCAAAGATTAGCGATCGAGAACTAATTGTTTCTCGTGCAAAGTCGAGGAGAATGCATTGTAGATGCACTCTAGTCTTTAAGACTTCGACTGGAACAGTGGAATGGAATGGCAATCAGTTTCATCTGCCACATGATTTATCTAAAGAAAAGCGTGATAACGTTTTTCGTTCATTCAATCAAGGCAACCAAAGTCAGATAAAAACAACAAAAAGCAATCGAGAACAAGCGTAGGTAATCTTTGTTTGCTTTCAAGCTGATTATCTGTCAATGGCATTGCCTGGCAATCATAACATTTGAAAGCAAAAGGAATCGTCCCCGGGTGGGATTGAACCACCAACCTTTCGGTTAACAGCCGAACGCGCTGACCGATTGCGCCACGGAGACTGTGCAAAGTCAGGACTAGAAATTCGTAGAAAGGCTACACTCTTGAAATGTGGCAAGTTCAAGTCATGACTGGAAGATTTCTTTTCTTTTCTTCTCCCCCTTTGTATTTCAAATTCGACTTTCCACGACAAAACCATCACGCAATGTAATTTTTGTGACTGTATATCAAATAGCGGAGCGCCCGCTTTGTACGCGGAAGTCGAAACCCGGATTCTCCATTGTATTATATTTTGCTTTTTGCCCATATTTGGACGCACAGCTCTGATGGTCAGCCATATTTCAAGGGCTCGTTTGAGCAAAGCTGACTGGCTTTTGATCAAAGGTCAGAAGAATGACCATTGCATGTTGTGGTTGCTTTATCACGATCGGAAACATTCAACAGAGTTTAATTTATTTTGATGAAAATATTTACCAATAACAAGTAACCTTCTGTTTAATATTTAGTTGACAGAACATGAAAATACTGAATTTAAAAAGGATGAAGTAATTATATGTGCTATGCGTTCCATCGCAGACAAACATTCCAGCTGCAATAGCAAAGCCTATTATGTTACTACCTACTTGTAGTGCCAAAGCATGTGCCAAATATCAGTTTCTAGAGGAGATTGATGAACAGTAAAGAAGCCGATGTGTACAGAAACCTGGAACTGCTGGCCTTCATCGCTTACATGTAACAAGGAATAGTACTAAGGCTTGAAGATTTCGGCTAGAGTAACTTATTATAGAAATGAAACGTTGAGCTACTGACTTTCTTTCTTTCTTTCTATTCTTGCACAAGAAGATGGAAGTCAAGTACCTCCAATGTGTGTGATGTATGGTTATGTAATGAATACCCAATGCTGGGTGTTGAACCTTGTCCAAAAACTCATGAATATCATCTTTGGTATTTGAACACTCCATTGGCAAGGTAAGTATCATTTAAGTAACCACACGCAATTTTAAAAAAAGTTGTTACAGACTGAAAGAAATACCATTTTTACTTTATCTCTCTTGTTAGTGAAGCAAAGATTTGATTTAAACTTTGAAACATCATAAGCTTAAAAATTGCAAATGTGAACCTTCCATATTTGTTTCTTTTTTTCGTTTTTCGTTTTATAAAAAACAACCAACCCCTGGCTTGATTTGTCTAACCGAAACATGCAAAAGAAAGAAGCTAGAGTTAAATCAAACCTTGTAATGCTTTCAAGGTTCAAATTAAATCGTTGCGCATGCTTCACTGTTTCTCGTGATCTTTAAGGGAGATGAGGATAGTTGATTCATATGTATGTGCTTTCAGTACACTCAGGGTCAAGTAATAGTCTTAAAATTTTGCAAAATATAACGCATTAAGTACGAATTTTCATTTTTGCCTTCCTTACGTTATTTTGGAAAAAATAGATAATAAAATAGTTCTTAAATAATTTTATTCTGACTTGAAATAATAACAGATTACATTTCAAAGGGTCAAAAGATAGTTTGTCAAACAGGAAAATATCAAAGCAATATCAAAAGAAACTTTTTTGGCATATTTTCTTTATTAAGTGGATCTAGGAAAAGTTAGAAAAGTTGTCTAATAAAAGGTAGAGCGTCCGCTTTGCACGCGAGAACTATCGGGATCGATACCCGGATTCTCCAAATAGATTATCTTTTAATATCATCACTGAACGACCATTTCCATCTTTTTGTCTTTTTATGAGGTCGAGTTCACCCAGCAATAGATTCGACACATAAAATTGAAGACTAAGTACATGAACGCAGCGGAGAGAGCGTCTTCAAATTAGCTCAAGTTGTAGAGCACCCGTGTAACATGCAAGAGGTACCCGGGTTCTCCATCTTCAATTAGTAATACATGCTTGTGCACCGCCTGAACACACTTCAATTTTAATAATTAAAGCTCGTAGTGCCTTCAATTAGACTCACAATTTTATTCCTAAATCGTGTATTTCATTAATCAGCGGGGGTTGAAGGCCTTTACTTGAGTTTAACTATATTGATGCGTCTGTGGTTTAAAATCTTCTTAAGTTTTCAAATTCTATCAAAAACTCATGATAACCTTTCTTTTTAAGAAGTCATTTAGTCTGAGATGGACCGAAATACTAAAAGACCTAATTTGAGCACAGGTTCACCTACCATTTATAAGTTAAATTTTGTCGAGATTCCTAAAAGGAATGTCAGCTGTGTCACAGAAACCTCAGAAAAAAACAGGATAAAGCTGATTTTGCGATGGGTCACGAAGGATATAGAATATACCAAAATAAATCCGTGATCACGTTTTTCATCTATTTTATTAAGGCAGCCAAAGTCGGATGAGATAAAAATCTAATCGAGGGCCACGCACGCACCACGCTCTGCTGACTGAGCCTACAGACGTCGCATACCTTTGCCCATTATTGCTGTTAGCGGTAATCTTTTGCCTTTTAGCTTTACTTTCTCCCGGAGATTTAAATGTGTTAGAGTTGTTTATATCCAAAGCTGAAGAGCTGGTGTAAGGCAAGGAGCTGAGTCAAAAGTTTTAACTGGACTATCTTTAATCTTTTACTCGCTCTGATTCCAATTTTCTGATTCTTCTTTTGAATAACTTGTTATTCTGAATGACGCTAATAATTGCCCTGCGTTTATTGAGGCTTATGGTCTTTTTTTTTTAAATTTACGTATTTCTTCCATTGGGTTGCACAAGAGGCTTTTGTTTTAAAATTGTGGAGAAAAATTGTCAACACTTGATGTGTAGGGAACACTAATTGTGACAAGAAACAACTCAGAACATTTATATAGGTATTTATCGTCGCTATTGAAAATTGAATTAATTGAGGGTGATTTAAAACAAGCTGAAAGAAAAGTAATTGGATAAGAAATTTTTGGAGTCGTCTTTCTAGATATTCTCTCCTACACCTTTAACAATAACTTGTATACAATCATGGGCAATAGGGGCCTGTCTGGGGTTCGAACTCGGGACCTCTCGCACCCGAAGCGAGAATCGTACTACTAGATCGACAGGCGAGACACAAAAATAAAATGGTGACGTAAGACAAGCAGGATATGCATAATAAGTGTGACGGGTCTGAACAAAAAAGAGCACAATAAATCTCCTGGAAAATGCTTCAAATTCATTTTTCATGAGTGACAAAAAAAAAATCATAATCAGATGAAATGTGTAAATTAATACTCTGAGACTATATACAATAGCTTTGAGGTTCGAGAATTTCAGGTAAACGGGGAAGCTTTTAGTCCATGGGCCAGGCCACTTTTCGGTACCAAACCGAAGGACAAAATCTAAGTGTCATCATGTGATACTACTGCCTAAGGTGTTTTTAATTTGTATGATAACCTTTGTGGATGAGTAGCTTTGATGGAGATTTTACGATTTAAAATTTCGCAAAAAAATGGCTTCAGCATAGAAACGAGGCTCAGAATAAAATCCCTTAACTATATGGTCACGATCGTTTTATGAGATCTTTAGATAGTAAAAAAGAGGAAAACGTTTGTATTTTTTCCCTCGGAGTTGTCAGAAGTAAAAATTTGTAAAAGGATTAGACGACAAACAAGAAAAAAACCAACAGTGTAATTCACATAACATCATGGGTAAATCCAAGATGGCGGCTCCCTCGACAGGTACGTAGGACTCATTTGTGCTGGAATTTTGGTTGCTTATTGAGACGTGAAAGGTTTTAAGGGGATAAATAACCAGTATGATATATGTCAGAGGGAATTTGATACAGTCATGTCAAGTCAACGGTTCTCAGAGTTCACTGTGCTTTATGACAATTACCTGGACTATCTTCGTGGCAGTAATGGGAAGCTGTCTTAGGAAAATGACAATCTTAACTATGCTCGTTAATTGGCGGCATATGTCTCTGAGATGTCTCACCTGGAAGAAGAACACCCAGAAGCTTTCAAATATCTAAAATCTGGAGGATGTTCAGTCCAGATAGGGGAGGACAACCCCTTTGGAAAATTTCCTGTTGTTCCAAACATGCGAAGAAAATGTAAATAAAGACACACAGACAGAACGGGGCACCAAAGGATTAAGCCTTAAAGCAGGAGCTGTGAGCAAGTACTATCCGGTTGCCGAATATCGCAGTATCTTCCTGGAGCTGATGAAGGACATGTTAGACTTGAACAAATCAATTTGCCAGCACACCGATCTCCAGAAAACCAGAATTGTAAGAAATGAGATGGATGTTAAGTCCCTGGTAGTAATGCTCCAAAGTCACTGGCTTGACCCATTCAGCAACGTGCAGCAAGATCTGGTTTGTCTCTCCACTGGAAAAGTGGCCCCTCCAAAGATACAACAAGATTTGCTTACTTCTAAAGCTGCTGGAGAGAATGTATACGAAACCTTTCGTGTAAAGCAACTGGAGTAACAGCCACCTCAAACCAAGTTCCACGTCACAATCACCAAGGCAAAGCTGCAAACATTTACCGCGCTGAACAAAAAGGTGCAAGTCCAGAACAAAACGTCCAAAGAAATCATTCTGGAAGCTGATAGAAATCTATTCGTCCCGATGATATTAATAGCTGAAAACAGAAAACTTCAAATGAGGGAAGTTCTAAGTCATCCACTGGGGCCCCTTCCCTGGGCGTTGTCCACTGCTGATGGATCATCATGAAGAAAAACAAACAGATAGCTTTTGCAAAAGAACTGCAAAAAAATGTTCCAGCCGCAGACGTGATCCCGCAATCATCAGCATGTGTAATATATGCTTTGGCCCTCGTACAGAGACTCAAAGGAGACCACAAGACGTTTGCCGAGGTGGCCGATTCTCTACTAGAATATAGACTATTAATATAGAAACATACGAGGGGAAAACTTTACATCGCACGCCTTTATATGGCGTAATTATAGATAATGATAGAAGTTTAATCCCACCATCATCGCAGTTAATCTGAATTACAATGTGGTTACAAATGTACAACTATAAGAATTACATACTGTTAATCAATAAGGGACTGGGTTACAATAGATTTTATATTAAAATAACAACTACAAGTTAAAAATATATATGTACGTAGATGGTCTAAAAATCTATTGATATCTTTGGTAGATAGTGATCCTGTGGGGCAAATACAACAACTTTAATGCATTTCCACATGGTTTTGATCCTCTTCTTTAGTTCTAGAGAAGATTAATGAGTGAAAGAGGTCAATTAGAAAAAAAAATATTTGAAATAAACCTGAGCCGTGCATAAGCATCATTTCTCAAAAGAAGAATCAAGCAAATGTAAGGCGCCTTTGGAGAATCCCGGTACCTCCCGCATGCTAAGGCTTTAAGCGGGCGCTCTACCACTTGAGCTAATTCCTCAATCCTTATCGTACACAGAGTAATGCATGGTTACATGTAGGTATGATATTTTCTTCTCGTGATCAACTCGATACCTCACTCGTTCTCTATGCTCACTAGTGAGCTATCGAGTGGAACGCTTAAAGAGAAATTCCATATCTACTCTCCTCCATTTACTATATGAACTTAAATGTTGTTCCGAGAACCAAAACACTCGTAGAATAAATTTAGCAAGGACGTCACAATTCCCGCCCTTTCAAACTTTACTGAATGAACTTGGTTTGTTTGTTGTTTGTAGGGTAAAGAAAGTAACGGCCACGAGAAGTAGCCTATAAAGGAAGGCCGGCCTCGTCAGCGGTGAAATGCATGTGAAAACGGTAAGAAGAACTGAACAACCCGACCAGTGTCATCAGAGGGAGTAAATCTAATCAACCTTGTCTTATTGTTCATATCCTTCTCGAGATGATAGAGCGGGAATTAACGCGCTGACCGATTGCGCCACGGAGACGGGTCTATACGTAGCGGTAAAAAACCAGAGTTGGAGATCACCCCTCATGGAAGTTTTCTCTGGATTAAAATCATTTAACACGTCATTTTGATAGCGAAACCCAATATACTACCCAAAGACCGATTATAAGGCAATACCAAATTTTAAAAAACACAACACAGCGAGTTAATATTAAACCATCTTCCCTTTCGACAATTAGAGCGCCTCAAGGCATTTTGTATCAAGGAACTCTCTAAGAAAGTTTCCAGTGATCTTGAAGATTCATAATATCAACTGAGGATGGAGGTTGGACTTCGGTAAACGTTAAAATAGCAATAATTTGGTCTCCAGCTAGACGGAGGAAACAACCAACATTACTTGAATTAACGCTTTCATCGTGCTCACATTGAACATCAGGAACGCCTGTTAAAAATAACCTCGCCGATTCAGCGACCGATCCTTAGGTGACAAGCTAGGTTTTAATGAGTTGTTGAAAGAAGATCTGTGATGAAATTAAAGAGATAATTCTCTTGGAGAATACGAGTACCGATCCCGGTACTTCCTGCATGCAAAGAGGACGCTCTACCTCTTGAGCTAATACCCCGTCTAAAGAGAGCTGGGTGATTTTTTTTTTTATCTAACTTTGGTTTGAGGGACTACTCAATCAATTTTAAACATTTCCCCATGTTACAGAAAGTATTGTTCATCCGCCTTTACCCTTGTTTGCATTTTCAGAATATTAAAAATCTTAGAAGGCTCTCTTAGACTGATTACAACGGTGGATAATCGAGCTTGATAGACTGTTCAATAGCTTGAGCTAAATGACGTTCTTTAATTTGAAAACTCGTCTAAGTTAGAAAAGCCAAGGGTGCAAAATAATACCAGAAGAATGAATTACTTGCAATCTGTCTGATGTGTTTTCTCGAGAGAGGATTTATCTGGCGGAAGGCCTGATCGTGAAGGGCATCCCCCTTCGCTAGCTGTTAAGATATGTTCCACCCCAAAAGGTTTGGTTACTCAGCCAATTTAGGACTGAAAATGGCTATGGATTTTCCCATTCAGTCTGTGTACTTAAATGGTTTTGAAGGGAATCGCAAAAACGTCCAACAACTTTATTTGTTTAAGTCCAAATGCAAAAGAAAGAGAAGTACCGAAAATGAGTCATTCAGGCTGATCTTGCGAGAAAATTTCACCAATATTTAGGTCTGAAAAAAGTTGGAGTGTATGAAATCATGGTTGGTCTAAGTAAGGGTCAGGCTTAACAGAACTTGGTAGTAAATCCCTACCACGGATTCTAACGAGCACCCCGCTGTATGAGGTTATTGAACTAATCATCTTAAAAATTTTTTTTTTGGAAATGAAACTTAGAAAAATAGTCTTGACATTTACATCGTTTCATCGAAGCAAATTATTTGTTTTCCCCCTCTGCAAAACGTTATTGAATTAGTTATCGTAAAAGTTTTTCATCTGCTGGGAACGAAACATGGAAAATAGTAAAAATGATTTGTAGAGAGTCAAAAGAGTCTTGGTATGTTTTTTGATCATTTCATTAAAGCAACTTATTATTTTTTTTGGTCCGTGCGAAGTTGGAACCCACGAGCATGGCGTACGCGTTATCAGCACCATGCTCTACCCACTGAGCTAACGGACCAACTACACCTATATACCGCATTCCATAAAATTAAGTATAAATAAGTAAGAAAGTAAGTGAGTGAGTGAGTGAGTGGGTGGATGGGTAAATGTACAATTTTTTTCCCGCTGGCCCAATAGACTTTTAGCTGGTAAAGAAAGTGGTACCGGGATCGACTAGAATCGATATCAAGTCCTAACAAGCAAAATGCAATCAATAAAATAATGAAATTTTGGTGCAAAATGTGGACTTCATTCTTCTAACCTTTGATCAACGGCCAGTCAGCTTTGCTCAATCGAACCCTTGGAATCACATCAAGCTCTAAACACATCTAACTGACCATCAGAGGTTTGAGCGTCAAAATATAATATAAGCAACTAACAAAGTTAAATACTTCCCGCGTGCTAAGCGGGCGCTCTTCCACTTGAGCTAATTCCCCAGTCACAGATCGTTTTTGTTGTGTTTTGTAAATATTACTTTACCTATTTATTTGAGTTTGATTATTGATGAATTTTCGTAGTTAAAGTTCCTATAGTGTAGTGGTTATCACGTCCGTCTCGGAAGGTCTCAAGGTCTCAAGTTCTAGCCTTGCCAAGAACAAAGTTATTATTTTGCAAATATGTCCACAGTTAAAAATCTGCTATTGCTTGAGTACTGTACATACTTTTAGATTTTTGCGGATTTCTATCATTATTATTACTATTATTTTTTCTATCACCATTATTATAGTCGTTATTTACATATTAATCTTTTTTCTTCTTTGTAGCGATACCTGGAGAATAGCGATACTAATAATACTGCAATGAACTAACTCAATGACGTTCGAAGAGAACAATACGTTCTAAGACACAATTTGATGAGAAACGACGATACACGCGAATTATAAAAGTAGTTTTAGCCTCGGTATCCGCTCGGTGATCCTTTCTTTGGAAATTTGGGGCCGGTTATTTACACGAGGACTAAACCAAATAGCGGTTTTACGCAACTAGTAGGCCTAAGGGATTCTCTATTAGAGGGTTTATTTAATTGAATAAATGTCCCTCCACTATCAGCTTTCGGCCCTTTTGACTTAAAAAATAAATGTTGAGATAAAAAGTGCGGCTTAATTGAAGATGGTTCAGAACGCAGTTTTGTCAAAGAGCGGCTAAACTTACTTTTTTAAAAGAATAAACAATATGGGAAAGAAATGGAGAATCCGGGTATCGATCCCGGTACCTCCCGCATGCAAAGCGGGCGCTCTACCACTTGAGCTAATTCCCCAATCAGTTAGCCAAGTTTCTGTCACACCAATCAGAGACAACGGCATATTAAGATTTCTCAGAAATAAATTAAGTTTATCGAAACTTCTCATCAAACTTCGAGTGTTTAAATGTATAATAGAAAAGTTTGTATTGTCCCAAATAAAGTTACTCGATTGTTCAGATCTTCCTCAACCATGTAGCCACTATTGGGCAGGCGAGTGATATTTATCTTATCAAATTGAAGGAAATAGATAAAGTTAAAGATACAAAACACAACAAGAACAAAAAAATAGAAAAATATATGATTATCTACACGGAAATAAAACTAGTATTTTTTTCGAAGAAATTTGTAGTGCAAGTGGAAAGAAGGCTTGTTGGAGATCTACACGAGGTGCAAAACAAACCTTCACTGAATGAGCATCAATCCAGACAGAAAGCTGTGACAATCAGAATGAACGGCCGTATTATCAGTAATGCTTCCTGTGCATCCTCTGGTAGGTCGCTGTCGCTTGTGTAGTTGAAGGTCCTGAATGGGTGGTAAAAGGTATTTTTCAACAGCGATTGTTTTCGTGTCGTGGCGGGACGGCGCAACCACTTTATCATAGGAAGCGTACCCACTGGAATATGTTTTTGACATGAAAAGGATATACCTCCCGTTTAACCAATCCAAATGTCTCTTATCTTCAGCCAATGGATTAAAGCCTGCATTTGCAACCTTCTTTCTGCCTTCTTAAATGTTCAGCATGACAAGTGGACCTACTGGGTGGGAAAAAGAGGGCGCCTAGACAAGTGAAAAGGTTTGTCTCTTCTTCGTCGCAAAGATCTTGCGGGTCAAACACAAAGATTTTAAAATTGCATATTGAAAAGGTCTTGCTCCTTTTCAAAATGAGAAACTTCCTTTTATAGACTACCTGGTAAGCCGTGACGACATCTCACTACGGAAAACAGTCTACAGGAAACGTCACATACCGACAGATTACTAAGATTGATCGGGCTACAGCACGACATCACACAAAGCCACGAAAATTAAGACTCTAGCACGACAAGAGCGACCAATATGCTACACGACAGACAGCTTAGCTGACGAGAACGAATACCTTGACCGTGTTTTTTCAAAAAAACTGCAACAACGACTCCATCCGACGAAACACTCACCGACCTACTGCAACTACCTAAACAAACGACACCGCAACTTCTATGACTACAGCGACCACATTGTACATAAAGGTAAAAGATATACGTAAATTAGATAAATATTATCAGGCTCTCTTTTTTTTTTTAATCGAACTCTACATTAACGTTGTATAAGGCTCTTTTCAGACGGCAACGTTTTTAAAATGGGAAAAATTTGGAGGATCCAGGTATTTCATAACATAAATTTAATATCTCAAGTTGTATGCAAATTTCAGTGTAATGCCGTCGGCGATCCTTCCGTTTTTTTTTTATTTTTTATTTTTGCTTTTCTTTCTTTTCGATTGCTAAGAAGACGCGAAAACTTAGCTAAGGAAAAAAATGAAAGCCACGGACAAAGACAGTGACGTAATCACTTGTAATCCTGGCGCTTACGAAAAATGTTAACGTTGTGTTGTCGCATGACGTATGCGACCTGGTGTCACTTTCTGTCGATTACTCCAACCGAAACGTGTAACCTTTTTCGTAATTAATAATCGTTGTGTTCGTTTTTCTAAGGCGCTACACTTCGTCTTTTTAACAGGGAGTATAACAGGATAAAGAGGAAAGGGCTAACGCTCGAGACATTGGCTTTGAAACTCTTTACGGTGGCCAATTTACGTCATCAACTCAGTTGATAAAACCAAATTATCCAGCATTGGATTTGGTTGGTACTCTCTATGAAAAGCCATTGGCTGTTGTGGCAGGACTATGGGCCCAAATAACATTAGTTTTAGTGAGGCCTCCGAAATCTACATTTCTTCGCTGATATAAGATAAGAGAAGTGAAATGAGTAGTGAAAGGTAAAATTAATGAGCACTGTTGCCAGACTGGCGGAGCCTTTCGTCGAACGATTTTCACGAGGGTGTTTATAGCTGCAGCCGGGGAATTAGCTCAAGTGGTAGAGCGCCTGCTTCGCATGCGGGAGGTACCAGGATCGATACCCGGATTCTCCACCTTTTTTTTTTCTTTTTTCATATTTGCCATTGATGACAGAAAACTCGTAAACCTCTCAGGAATCTAAAGGAGATGAAACTGGAAAGGAATGTCAATGTTTTTGATACATATCGGCCGTTTTTTTACTGGATTTGGCGCAGGGTGAGCGAGACTAATATGAGGCGGACATTCCGGCAAGGTAAACAACAAAAGACACGCAAACTTCATTTGTTTTTGTTATTTTTTTCTTCTGTAACTCTTATCGTGGTCTTCGGAAAAATAATCGCGATAGAGAGGTTCCCAATGCGTCATGACATTACTGGATTTTGGTGAGTAAACGCTTAAAACTTTCATTGGTTGTGTGAGCATAACATAGATAAAATGTTCCAAAGTGATTCGCCGGCAACGGTAAGTGCGTTTTAAGTTTGTTTCATTTATTCCAGCCTCACTTTTCTCTCAAAAGAAAGAATTTCATGAAAAGGAATTTTTAAAGAATCTACTTAACTTTGGTCTGAAAATGGGTTTTTCACGAGGACATAGCTAAGTAATGGTCTCCTGTTGTTGGAGATTATTATACCGATAAATTTTGAAAAGTTATTACTGGGTGAAAATAAAATACAGACATATAGATGGCTTTGTTGAAACAAAAACTGGTCCGTGTGAGGATCGAACTCACGACGCTCTACCGACTGAGCTAACGACCATTGAGTTGTGTTTCTGCAAAATTCGTATTCATAAATCGGCCTATGTGAAGTTATTTCGGCTTCCTTCTCACTTTAAGTTTTAAATTAATCCCGGGGACGATTCCTTTTGCGCTCAAATGTTATTATTGCCAGGCTATACCATTGACAGATAATCACCTGGAAAGCAAACAAAGACATATGTGCTGGCTCTCGATTGTTTTTGTTTTTTTATCTGACTTTGGTTGCCTCGATTGAATGAACGAAAAACTTTATCACGGATTTCTTTAGATAAATCATTTGGTAGATGAAACTGATTGCCATCCCATTTCACTCTTCCTGTCGTAGTCCTCACGATTAGAGTGCATCTACAATACGTTCTCCTTGACTTTGTGTGAGAAACAATGAGGTTCTCGACCACTAATCTTTGCGTGTTTTCCAAGGCAGGAGGAGGTCTAGATACAGGCGAAGCAGCTGCTTTGAGCCTCCTAATAATATCTTGCTTGAGTCTCTCAAACTGAGCAATATTAACGAGTTAATGATGTTTTTGCTGCTGATCATCGTGGTAACAGACGTTTGTCATATGGCTATGGATTGTTCCTCTGTCGTGGTATTTTGTCAGTTGTGACGACGTTTCTGGTCGTCAATGGCATCTAAAGTGGTAAAGCAATTAAAAAAAAAAAAAAACGGGTCACAAGCAATACATGGCGTGCATCTGCTACGTCCTTTACGATGATTAGAAACTATGATCAAGGCCAAGACCATCAAATTAATTTCACCTGTCTCTATTGTAGTTTCCTCAAAGAGATCCTAAAATAGTGCCGGCTTGTAGCAACGATTGTCCCTCGATTTCAGTTTAGTTTTTTCCTAAATCAAGATTATTGCTCGGGTCGCAGTTGGTTGGAGCGCCTATCTAGTAGACTCGCAGGTTTAGATACCAACTCTCCGATGTTAGCAAAGATATCTGGGACAGAAAAGAAATCAAATTGATACTATGGTGAACTCATGGCTGTTGGTCTTATGGCATTATCCTCGCTTTGGGTACGAAAGGTCCCGGGTTCGACTCCTGGAGATGCCCGTTTTGTTGTGGAATATGATGCGAACATAGTTTTTGATCTATATATAATTAAATGAAAGAAGTCAACGTGTTACACGGGTGTTTCATATCCATTCCTAAATTTTCTTAGAAATGCCGGACTGTTTTTGATAAACTACTGCATGTGAAATTTTATCTTATGTGTTCCACGCGCACACTTGTACTCGTTGCGGATCTATTTCCTCATTTCGTTCTTGATTTCTGTTGGGAGTATTGAACATCACTCGTGCGAATCCCAACAAATAATCGAAAGACAGAAGTTTAGTAAATAGTGCAGGAGAAGTTTCATACTGACAAGTTTATTCATGTGGTCTTTACACGAGCATAGACGGAACAATCCAGACTTAGTATCCACCGGGAAGCGCGTGTTTTAGTTAACTCACCCTCAAAATACTCAGAAAAAATTATTATGACAAGAGGATGATAATAAAACTTAGATTTCTGATAGTGCGGAAAATTTTGACAACAATTGTTTCTGGCAGGGCTCGAACCTACGACCTTCCGCGTGTTAGGCGGACGTGATAACCACTACACTACAGAAACTTGTATGTACGCACTTGGTATCTACGGCATGTCTGAAATGCCACGTTCCTAATACACTAACGGCAGAATCGAGGAGTGTGTTGTAGGAGCAGGCTCGGTTGTTTCTGTCAACCTGATTTCTGATTAAGTTGGGCTGTCAGGGTGACACGGGAGTTATGCACACTGGAACTTTTCATTTTAAGTTCATGTTTGATAGTAATTCAAGAGTCAAAGTGTCTCTTTCTCTTTTATTCATTTAGAACAAAAAAGACAATTACGTTGATACGTTTTGATCTTTTACTAAGGCTCATGGTTTAGGGGGGTACATCCTAAGTACCACAACACGAAAACCACCGCTGTCCAACAGTGATTTTTCAGCGCCTATTGGAGAAATATCTGTAATGTGCTGTTTTACTCTAATTCTCAAAGGCTTGTCTATATCGATGATCCTTTATGGAGAGTTTGGTTTGAGTGGAGTTTCAATGGAATCTGTTTCCAACAGCAACTAAAAATTAATCTAATAAAACTACTCTTGCTAACGCAGTTTACTTGACGTGAATATCGTCGCGCATATGTTTCTCCCGTTTGCACTTCAAATTCTTCGAAAAATATTCTAGTTTTATTTCCATGTAGATAATTTTAGATTACTTTTTTTTCTCTCTATTACTTTATCTATTTATTTCAGTTTGATAAGATTAATAACTTTTCGTAGTTAAGGTTCCTATGGTGTAGTTGTTATCACGTCTGCCGGCCTCACACGCGGAAAGTCGCAAGCCCTGTCAGAGGCGCAAGTGATCTTTTGTCACTATTACGATCGCTATCACATACTACTTGCCTAATATATGCGCCAATTTCAATTTTTGCAAACCCAAATAATTATTTTTTTAAACATTTTTGTCTCCTTGTGAGCAGGTCGCACAGGGAAAGAAAGAAGTGGAAGCAAGATGGGCTAGGGTAAGCGACTGAATGCAACAGTGGCTCATGCAATATCAAAACTTGCTCGTTTACCTTAAATTCTCGATCTTCAGAGCTAAGGTATATAGTCTCAGAGTATTAATTCACATATTTTTATGTTTTTAAACACTATTATTTTCATAAGAGCATTGGAGGTTGGAATACTTACCGTTGCGAGTTGGTTAGGAAAGTTTTCTGCACGTTTGTGCAAACAGTGCAGATTACCAGAGGTCATGATTTGGAATGAAATATTTGCTGCACCCACCACTACCCATGAACGCTTTTTGCGTTTCCGCAGCAAAATCTAGGAGTTTTATATCACTTTGTGAACCTCTATGTCGCGATTATTTGCCGAGATTCGCAGAAGTGGTGTTACCTGCTCTTCAAAGCCACCTCAAACAAAATTAAAGTGTAAAATCGTAGCGAAGAAATAAGAATTTGTCTTCTCGTGAGCAGGTCGTACAGGAAAGGAAAGAGGTCGACGTAAGACGGGCTATGGGAAGCGACTGAATGCAACAGTGGCTCTTGCAATATCAAAACTTCCCCATTTACCTGAAATTCTCGAACTTTAGAGCTATGGTATATAGTCTCAGAGTATTCATTCACACATTTCATCTGATTATGATTTTCTTTGTCACTCATGAAGAATTAATTTGAAGCATTTTCCAGGAGATTCATTGTGCCCTTTTTTGTCTAGACCCGTCACACTTCCTATGGATTTTTCAGCTTGTCTCACGTCCCATTTTATTTTTGTGACTGGCCTGTTGGTCTAGAGGCACGATTCTCGCTTCGGGTGCAAGAGGTCCCGGGTTCGACTCGCGGACAGGCCCCTATTGCCCATGATTGCCTACAAGTTATTGTTTCTCCATTGAGTTAAAGGTGTAGGAAAGACTATCTAGAAAGATTACTCCAAAAATGTCTACCTATCCAATCCCTTTTTTTAAGTTTGTTTTAAACCATATTCAATTGATTCAACTTTTAATAGCGACGGTGAAAACCTATAGAAATGTTTTGAGTTGTTTCTTGGTGCGCACATATACCAATTTCTAAATCTTCGAAGGACATCAGCCCAAGTCCTGATTTTGTCTTGAGATAATTTCTTAGAATCGAACATTTATACAGGCCTTCACCGTCGCCATAGAAAATTGAATTAATTGAATGTGCCTTAAGACAATTGTTGGAGAAGATTTAATTGGTAGTCTGAGTTCGAAGAGAACAACACGTTCTAAGACACAATTTCAAAATGGTCTTTATCCTCCTCATCAATTCTTGAGCAAGTTAATTAATAATTATCCCGATACCTCCCGCATGCAAAGCGGGCGCTCTACCATTTGAGCTAATTCCCCAATCCGATAAATATGAAGGACGTAATATGATAAAAAATAATTCTTCAGTCTGCAAAGCGTGGTGCAGATAAAGAGATGGTTAGTAAGATCAAACACACGCACCAACAATGGACCTAGTAGGTCTTTCTCTGTTTTGTCAAGTGTAGCCGTTGTTGTAGTTTTTCTTAAAAAAAAAGAGAGATGGTCAACGTATTTGTTTTCGTTGGAGGAGCTGTCCTTCGTGTAATAAAATAGCCTTGCACGTTTCGTCAGAGTTCTGATGGCCCGTGGCCGGCCATGAATGATGTTGGGCTGAAGGATGTCTAGCCGAGTCCCAAAATGGGATATTACTCTTTGTCACAATTAGTGTTCCCTACACATCAAGTGTTGACAATTTATCGCCACAGATTTAAAATAAAAGGCTCTTGCGAAACCCAATGGAAGAAATACGTGAATTAAAAAAAGACCATAAACCTCAATGAACGCAGGGTAATTATTAGCGTCATTCAAAATAGCAAGTTATTCAAAAGAAGAATCAGAACATTAATAGGCAGGCGTGGAGAGTCCGGGTCTCGATTCCAGTGCCTACCGCTTGCTTAGGGGGCACTACACCACTTGAAGCAATTCTTCAACCAACTTAAAGATAAATGAATAAAGGGGCAAGTTCCTATAGAAACTGTGGTGCTGCGTCGTCGGAGAGTATAACTGGGTAATTTGGTATTATCAACTGAGTTGATGACGTAAATTGATTCAAAGCTGCATGACGTTTCGAGCCCATCGTCAGAGCGAATGAAAGATTAAAGATGGCCCAGTTAAAGCTTTTGACTCAGCTCCTCGCCTTACATAACGGCTCTTCAGCTTTGGATATAAACCGCTCTAACGGGGAAAAAGTAGAGCTAAAAGGAAAAAAATTACCGCTAACAGCAATAATGGGCAAGGGTATGCAACGTCTGTAGGCTCAGTCGGCAGAGCGTGGTACGTGAGTTCGACCCCCTACATCAATTTTTTCCCTCATCTATGAAACTGTTTTTTTCCTTATATGTTATGAAATTCCATCACAATGTACCTTATCAGTAACACTTGACTACCAAAATTCTCCTAGTGCACAGTAAATAATTCCAAAAAAATAGGTCGTTGGCGTTTCATTATTATTCTTAGAAGTGAGAAGAAAAGTGGACAAAAACAAACTATATACGTTCAAAACCTGTCAAAATTAACGATACCCGAATTTTCGAAGCTTTAAACCATACGCTGACATCAAATTTAACAGAAGATACATGGAAAGATAAAATGTTAATTGATCGTCATCCCAACTGATAAGTATACCAGCCATGTGAAAATGGTCATGAAGTGACCAACGTCGTCGCTCTAATCAACCCGAAATCTTTTAAAAGCTAAGTATGAACACTTTGGAACTTGCGGATAGATAATTTGTTGTGGCATATAATTACAAATGCTCAATCTTAGTCGAAATTTTTTTTCAGGAAAATGTGCTTGAGAAATGAATTGAGCAGAAATCATATAATTTGCATGACCGCTATCAAAATACATGCATATAATTTGATTCTTTGTGCGGCTTAACATTGCCTCAATAGCAAAATGCACCCAATAAGGGAAATTCGCCCGAAAAATTTCGTGTCTATTTATCTTTGTTGGTAAGTGGAGGGGCACCCGAGAAGTAAGGAGTCACTTCTTCATCCTCATATTTCTATCGTCCTTCAGCATCTTCCTGTGTGTTTTTTACCAGTCACTTGAAGAAACTCGGGTTATGTTTTCCCAAGGTGACATTTGATTTAAAAGTACAGCAGAGTAAGCTCTGCACCTTACAAGACTGTAGCCACCTAATCTTCTGGCCAGCGGTGGAATCTGCATAATTAAGATTTGCTCTTGCTCTGGAAAGAAAACGAGATATAAATGTCTTAGATAGAGATTTTATTAAGATTAAGTACCGACTTTTCGATTAGAGGAGCTCTATCGGAATGGAAACCCGGTCTCCCGCGTGACAAGCGAGGATACTCACCGCTATACTACCGAACGGTCTTACGAGAGACAAGGTAAGGATGGAAGGCTAGCGCAACTTTCCGCTTGTATTTAGTAAAACACCACTCGCTTTAGAACTACTGTTGGAAAAGTTAACTGACCGTGATCCTTACTGTTGCACTTGCCAGTAATAATAATAGGAATTGATTGTACATATACTAAGACGACAACAGGGAAAGTGGAATAGGTCACTAACATGGACGACCGGTAGGAAGCGATCATTTGCTTACACACCTGCTACCAGCTACGCATCAAAACAACAGTAATATATCTTTTAAGGGTTTCGTGTAACTGGCCTGTTGGTCTAGTGATTCTCGCTTTGGGTGCGGGAGGTCACGAGTTCGACTCCTGGACAGGCCCGTTTTGTCGTGGAATTTGATCTGAGGAAACTTTTTGTTCCTACATTTAGGTAGTTTAAGACGAAGGAAAGACAATCAGGCAAAATAACTTCTAAACCGTTGTCACACTCTGACAAAAAGTTGTTGCATTACAGACCTTTCAATATTTTTAAAAATAATTCTTATGCAATTCAATATTTGTGATAAGCAGTGGTCAAAACGTAAATTAAGGCTTTTGTGTGCGTTTTAGTGTGCAATCACAGCCAATTTCCACAATTTTTGAAAGGCGACATGTAGAAAATAATTATGACAAATTACACTTGAACAGAACCGAGAATAGTCATCAATTGCTGTGTTGTGATGTAAAGATGGAGTTTTCGTTGGATTGACGGTATAGAGAACGAGTGCCATAGTGAACAGACATTCTATTTTATAGAATTTCACATTTTTTCTAGAAAAAAGGGCAATTTGGTGAGTTGAAGTGCAGTTAATCGTCGATAATCCAAAACAACAGCTGATGAGATTTTCTCCACACTCCCAACTTGAGCGATGTAGTAAAAACCAGAAAACACATATCGTGAATATCATATTTTGCTTCGCTCCAGACAGGCTACTCCATTTGCAGGAAACAAAGCCAAAACTCTTTGTCCTTCGGATGAAATAGCTTCAAAGGAATGACTAAAGCGCGGCATCAAGATAAATGGAAGAGATCAATGTCTTACACGTATGTTTGATATTCACTGCTATCAAAGAAAATACAAATGAAGATTTCAAATTTTGTCTGAAATAACTGCTTTTGCGAAATTATCGCATTTGGAATTTATTTCTTGCGTGTACATATAGCAATTTTACGCGCACACGTTTACACGTTGCGGACCTATTTTGTCATTTCGTTCTTGGTTTCTATTGGGAGGGATGAACATCACTCGTGCGAATCCCGACAAATAATCACAAGAAGGAGGTTGAAAATGGAAATAATGTTAAGTCGATAGTGGAAATACGAACACGAGTAAATAGAGCAGCGAAGGTGTCATACCAACAAGTTTATTCATCCGATCTTTACACGAGCATAAACAGAAGAATCCAGACTGAGTGGCCACCGGTAAGCGCGTGTTTTAGTTTATCTCAGCCTCAAAATACTCAACGGATGGTGCTAAAACTTGGATTTCTGATGTTGCGGACGATTGTGACAACCTTTTGTTTCTGGCAGGGCCCGAACCTGCGACCTTCCGCGTGTTAGGATGACGTGATTATCATTACACCAAAGAAATTTACAGGTTACTACTTTTGTGGCAGTTACGGCATGTTTAAAATGCCTTGTTTCGAATAAGTTGACGAATAAGCAGAATTTGGAGGGTGCTGTGGGAAAAGGCTCCGGTTGTTTCTGTCATTCATTTGTTTCTCACTCCTGTTGCTGACAAGCTGATGAAGTCGGGCTGTCAGGGTGTCACGCGAGTTGCGCAAGCTGCAACGTTTCATCTTAAGTTCATGTTTGTAGTCATTCAAGAGTCAAATTATCAATTTTCAACAAAATCATAGACAGCAAAAAGACGTCGAAGACGCATTAACAAAACAAACGACTCGGTTTCGCGAAATTATGTAAAATTTACCTCATACGAATAAATTTTGCGATTCTTTGCCACACGTGCAGGCAATTTTTCATCTTGCCTAAGCTTTCTGTGGTACGAATCCCGGCATACAGGGCTTGACAAGGCAAAATCAAATTACAAGACGGAAAGACTGTTCTCGAGTAGATGATGCAGTAAAGCGTTCATTCCAACAAGTGTCGTTTGTTGATCTGAGGTCTCCATGAGCATAAAGAAACCGTTCAGACTGACTCGCTAACCGGTAACTGTTTCTTAGTTTACCTCAGCCTTAGTATCCTTAGAAAGAATGAGGTTCTCAGGAAAAGAAGAGTATCACAAAGTTGAAATTTAATTTATTGAATTTTGAACTACTAATTATTCTCGTGAGGAAGAATAATTAACCAGAAGAAGCATAATTAACACAATTTGTAATGATTGTTAAAGCTGCACATATTGCCGTAGTGTCTGCCCATCCTCCAATCAAAATGGTCATAAATCGTTTCTGGCAGGGCTCGAACCTGCGATCTTCCGCGTGTTAGGCAGACGTGATAACCACTTTACTACAAAAAACCTCAGCAATATTTGCGGTTAATTTTGTTAATTATAGTTTTTTATATCAAAATTGATAAATGAATAAGGGATAAGGAAAAATATACAAGGTGATTCACACGAAAGTTAAAATCTGCCTAGTAAGAAGATCTCGAGGTGGAAATTTAAGGAAAAGTGAATACATTCGAGGTGCAAAAGATGCCTTCCCTAAATGAGTATCCATACAGACAAGCCTTTGGGAATATGAATGAAGCAGTACATATCAATTAAATAAGCATGTTTTTAGTCATCCTTCTGAAGAGTAGCCTAGTCATGCCATCCTTTTCCTTATGCGCCCAAATCTTTACTATTTTTGGGCAATACAATTGACAGACAACCACCTTGAAAGTGAACAAAGATTGCCTATGGTAGGCCCTCGATTAGATTTTTTTCTTATCCGACTTTGGCTGCCTTGATAAAATGAATGAAAAACGTGATCAAATATTTATTTTGGTATATCATATATCCTTTGTGGCCCATCGCAAAAATCAGCTCTATCCTGTTTTTTCTGAGGTGTCTGTGACATAGCTGACATTCCTTTTAGGAATCTCGACACAATTTAACTTACAAACCGTAGGTGAACTTGTGAATTATAAAGCTTTGGAAAATAAAAAGGTCTTAATGGCCCTCTTAAACTTGTTTAAAGATTGGATGTTTCTGATAGGGCCCGGAAGATCGTTCCACAATTTAGGGGCGGCTGCATGGAAAGATCGATCGCCGAGCGTGGTGAGTGTTTTACCCCTGCAAGGAGTAAGGAGTAAGCCGTCATTGGAACGGAAGTCATATCTTCCGGTGTCTCTAACAGAAATCAGCCCACTTATGTAGGCTGGGGAAGACCATGTATTGATTTAAAAGTAGTTAAGATAATTTTAAACACTATGCGATATTTTACAGGTAGCCAGTGTAATGATTTGAGCAGAGGTGTGATATGACAAAATCTGCTCTCCTGGAATATAAGGCGTGCAGCTGCATTCTGGACTTTGTAATTTGTGAAGATGACACTCAGGAACTTTAATAGGAGGCTGTTTCAATAGTCCAAGCGGCTAGATATAAAGGCATGAATAAGTGTCTCCGTGCATTATTTTGAGCAAGAGGAGGTCTGGATACGGGCGAAGCAGTTGCTTAAGCCTCGTCCCCTTACAATATCCTTAAAAAGCGGTATATGGATAATACATGGTTTGCATTTGCTAACGTCCTTTGCGATGATCAGAAACTGTGATCAAGACCAAGAACATTAAATTAATTTCACCTGTCTCTATTGTAGTTTCCTCAAAGAGCATTAAATAGTGCAGGCTCGTAGCAAGGATTGTCCCTCGATTTCAGTTTCAGAACAATCCAGACTGAGTAGCCACCGGTAAGCGCGTCTTTTAGTTAACTCACCCTCAAAATACTCAGAAAAAAAAATTATAATGATAAGAGGATGATGATGATACTTGGATTTCCTATAGTGTGGACGATTGTGACAAAATTTGATTCTGGCAGAGCTCGAACCAGCGACCTTCCGCGTGTTAGGCGAATGTGATAACCACTCCACCACAGAAACTTGCATGAACGCACTTTAGTGGCATCTACGCCATGTCTGAAATGTCATGTTCGACTAAACTAACGGCAGAATCGCGGAGGGTGTTGTGAGAACAGACCCAGTTGTTTCTATCATTTATTTGCTTCTCACTCCTGTTGCTGACGAACTGATGAAGTTGGGCTGTCAGGGTGACACGGGAGTTACGCACGCTGGGACGTTTCATTTTAAGTTCATGTTTGATAGTAACTCAAGAGTCAAAGAATCAATTTTCAACATAATCACAGACGGCAGAAAGACGTCGAAGACGTAGAGAGAACGATTTCGCGTAGTCAGAACAAATGACAGGGTTTCTCCACATCACTCGTTGCTTCGCATATCCATTAGCAGGATCATAAAAGCTGGCATGTATCAATTCAATTTACGTTCTGTGGTTAGTTCCTTCTTTGTTCGGAAAGTCATAATGACAAAAAGATCTAAAGGAGCCTGAAATATTGTTTTCAAAATTACTGGTTCTCTAAGCCTTTCCTTATACAAATGTCCTCGGTAGTATAATGGTCTCCCCCGGTCTCCCGCCTGTCACGCGGGAGACCGGGGTTCGATTCCCCGCTGGGGAGATATTTCCTTTTTCTACAGGAGATTAGAAAAATTCCCATTTTTATGTGATTAAAAAATCTTAGCGGTATTCATGACAAACGAATTTGGAATCTTTGTGAGGGCATATGAAAACGGAAGAAACAACCCGACCAGTGTCATCAGAGGGAGTAAATCTAATTAACTTTGTACTATGGCTCAGATCCTTCTCGAGATGATAGAGGGAGGATTGTTTAAGCTTTCGTATATCTGTTATTCCTTCTGTTTGTAGAGATAACTGTATTCAATATAGTTTACTAACTCCCACTGAGTTATCAGGTGCAGTTTGCAAAATGTTTTGGCCAACAATAAAAAAGGCACCGATCGGAATCGAATCCACGACCTCCATCTTTGACGGTAGGGACCCCTGTTTTTACATAGTCGTTTTTCGTAGCCTCCTTTTAGGTCAGCTCTATCCTTCTCTCTATGACCTGCTTCAATGATCCGTCGCTGTGGAATTATTTTTTTTGTTTTGTTTGAGGTATCTGTGACATAGCTAACATCGCTTTTGCGAAGCTCGGCAAGTAATCCCGACGCAATTTAACTTGCAATCGGCAAGTGAATATGTGCTCAAATTATAATTTTAGCATTTTGGTCTGTCTCAGACTTAATGGCATCTAAATAAAGAAAAGTTCTTGAGAAAGAGTGTAATGCAATTTTGATTGTTTGGTAGAATATAAAACTAGAGCAGATTTTGAGCTAAGGAAATGTTTGCAAAAATGTTCCTGGCAAGGAACAAAGAGAATTTTTGGAAGCTGAGTGCTGTTGATCAAATACATCCTGAAGGATTTTCAACAGATATAAGAGAATAACATTTCAAATCACGTCATTATCTTCTTTGCAAGGGACATGTAGTTCACGCTCTGTGTGGTGCGGAACTCAGACAGTAATGATTACTTAAAACTTCTTCTCTGGCATCTCGGAAGGATCGATCTAGTAATGATTCTAGTTGAGTTGTTTCAGTCTCTGATTTTCACATCCGCTTTCGTGCGGGTTGGTGCACAACTAGGAAGGTGCCGGGATCGATACCCGGATTTTCAATTGTTTGCCCTTTCAAGATGTCTCATGTGCATGGTCCGTTAGCTCAGTCGGTAGAGCGTGGTGCTGATAACGCCAAGGTCGTGAGTTCGATCCTCACACGGACCAGGGAATACTTTTTTGTCTCTTGTAACTGACTTTCCATTTCATCTATGTGTCTGTATTTTACTTGCATGTGATGATAACTTTTAAAAATTTATTGATTTATAATCTTCAACAACAGGGGTATTCGTCCACGTAGGAATTCTTCGTGGGGACGTGCAAACAAGTTTTTCAAAGCCTGATCCTAGTTTAGACCAAAACGTTCGTTTTCCTAAACTTATTTTCATGCCCTCCCTCTACTTTTTTCAGATCTGGCCGATATTAAAATCTGGTGAAGTACACTCAAAAGATCAGCTTCAATGACACAGTTTGGTATTTTCTCATTCTCTTTTATTTATTTGGAGCAAAAAGAACAATTACGTTGATACGCTTTGATCTTTTGGTAAGGCTCAGAGTTTAGGGTTAGGGTACGTCCCAAGCACCACAACACGAAAACCACCGCTGTCCAAAAGTGATTTTTCAGCGCCTATTGGAGAAAAATCTTCAATATGTTGTTTAACTCTGATTCTCAAAGGCTTCAAAGGCTTATTTATATCGAGGATCCTTCATCGAGAGTTTGGTTTGAACCTCGAGTGGAGCTCCAACGGAAACTGTTTTCAAAGGCACCTTAAATTAATCTAGTAAAACTACTTGAAACTACTTGAAAATATTCTAGTTTTAGTTCTGTGTAGATAATCATGTAGTATTTTCTATTTTTTCTATTACTTTATCTATTTATTTCAGTTTGATACGATAAATAACTTTTTGTAGTTAAAGTCTCTGTGGCGGAAGGTCGCAGGCCCTGCCAGAGACACAAGTGATCTTTTGTCACTATCACGATCGTTATCACATACAACTTGCTTAATAACTTTTTGTAGTTAAGGTTCCTTTAGAGTAGTGGTTGTCACGTCCGCCTCACACACGGAAGGTCGCAGGCCCTTCCAGAGACACAAGTGATCTTTTGTCACTATCACGATCGCTATCAGATACAAATTGCTTAGTAACTTTTCGTAGTTCAGGTTCCTGTATTGTAGTGGTTATCAGGTCCGCCTCACACGCGGAAGGTCGCAGACCCTTCCAGAGACACAAGTGATCTTTGTTACTATCACGATCGCTATCACATACAACTTGCTTAATATCTGTGCCAATTTCAATGTTTGCAAACCCAAATAATTATGTTTTCATACATTCTTGTCTCCTTGTGAGCAGGTCGTACAGGGAAGGAAAGAAGTCGAAGTAAGATGGGCTACGGTAAGCGACTGAATGCAACCGTGGCTCTTGCAATATCAAAGCTTCCCCGTTTACCTGAAATTCTCGATCTTCAGAGCTATGGTATACAGTCTTAGAGATTCATTATTCATTCACACATTTCATCTAATTAAGATATTTTTTTTGTCACTCATGAAAGCTGAATTTGAAGCATTTCCAGGACATTCATTGTGCCCTTTTCTTTTCAGACACGTCACATTAATTTTGCATTTCCTGCTTGTCTCACGTCACCATTTTATTATTGTGACTGGCCTGTTGGTCTAGTGGCATGATTCTCGCTTCGGGTGCGAGAGGTCCCGGGTCTATGGCCCCTAGTGCCTATGATTACATACAAGTTTTGGTTTCTTTATTGACTTACTTAAAGGTGTAGGAAAGACTCCAAAGATGTCTTCTTATCCAGTTACCTTTTTTCGTTTGTTTTAAATCAAATTCAATTAATTCAATTTTCAATAGCGACGGTGAACACCTATATAAATGTTTCGAGTTGTTTCTTGGTGCGCACATATACCAATTTTCTAAATTTTTAAAGAACATTAACTAAAGTTCCGATTTTGTCTTAAGATATTTTCAGAGAATCGAATATTCATACAGGTCTTAACGTCGCCGTAGAAAATTGAATTAACTGAAAGTGCCTTAAGACAATTGTTGGTCAAAATTTAATTGGTAGTCTGAGTTCGAAGAGAACAACAATTTCTTAGACACAATTTCAAAATGGTCTTTATCCTCCTCATCAATTCTTTAGCAAGTTAATTAATAACGATAAAAAAGTAGCGTAAGCCTCGGTATCCGCTTGGTCATCCTTTCCTTGGATATTTGGGGTGGTTATTTACACGAGATCTAAACCAAACCGTGGTCTTACGCAGTCAGTAGGCCTCGGATTCTCTATAAGAGGGTTGATTTAATTGAATAAATGTCCTTCCACTATCAGCTTTCGGCCCTTTTGACACAAAAATAAATGTTCAGATAAAAAGTTTGTCTGAGGTGAAGATGGCTTAGAACGCGGTTTTGTTAAAGGGTGGCTAAACTTTGTTTAAATAACCAGCCGTTTAAGTTTACAAAAGAGATGCTTAGTCAACACTTTACAAGGCAAGCTTTTTCTAAAGAATAAACAAAAGTATCAGGGAAGGAATTGGAGAATCCGGGTATCGATCCCAGTACCTCCCGCATGCTAAGCGGGCGCTCTACCATTTGAGCTAATTCCCCAATGTCTGACTTCTTACTTTTCAGGAATAGAGGGTATCCGGCCCCCTTGTTTAGAATCAATAATTCAGAATTATCTTGACAGATCAATTTTACTGAGTAAATATGAGAGACGTAATATGATAAAAAATAATTCTTCAGTCGGCAAAGCGTGGTGCGGATAACGAGGTGGTGAGTACGATCAAACACACGCAGCAAAAACGTAACGGACCTAGTAGGTCTTTGTCTGTTTTGTCGAGTGTAGTCGTTGTTGTAGTTTTTTCTTAAACAAAAGAGAGGGTTAACGTATTTTTTTTCGCTGGATAGGCTGTCCTTCGTGTAATAAAGTAGCCTTGCACGTCTCCTTAGAGTCCTGATGGCCGGCCTTGAATGATGTCGGGCTGAAGGATGTCTAGCCAAGTCATTTGTCAGTATGGATCGGTTTCCTGTAAATTGTTGTCCACAGTGAGTTAAAACTTAAAATTATTATTAATTAATTAATAAATTATTACGTTTTGCCCTGGGTGACATGTTTGATTTAAAAATACAACTGAGTCGGCTCTGCACGCTTAAGACCATACAAGACTGTAGCTACCTAATCTTTTGGCTAGCGGTAGAATCTGTACAATTAGAACTTGCTCTTGGTCTGGAAAGAAAAGGTTATAAATGTCTCGGATAGAGATTTTATTCAGATTAAGTACAGACTTTTCGTGTAAAAGAGCTCTATCGGAATGGAACGCCTTTATCCCAACGAAAAGGCAATTGGAATAGATTGTACATAGTATCAGACGACAACAGGGAAAGTACTACTAACTAGGACGACCGGTAAGGAGCGATCATTTGACTACACACCTGCTACCTGCTACGCGTCAAAACAATAGTAATAATTTTTTTACGGTCTTCACATTACCTGGCCTGTTGGTCCAGTGGCATGATTGTCGCTTTTGGCGAGAGGTCGCGGGTTCGACTCCCAGGCAGACCCGTTTCGTTGTGGAATATGATGTGAGCAGAGCTTTCGTTCCTTCATTTGGGTAATTTAGGACGAAGGAAAGACAAATGAGACAAAATAACTTCAAACCCGTCGTCAAACTCCGACAAAAAGTTGTTGAATTACAAACTTTTCATTATTTTTTAAAATGATGCAAATGCAATTAGATAGTTCTGGTCAAATAGTCAAAACGTAAATAAAGCTTTTTCTGTGTGGGTGTTTTGATGTGCAGACACAGCAATTTCGACAATTGTAGAAAGGCGATGAAATTCAAGATGACAAATTATACTTGAACAGTACCGATCAACAACCATCAATTGCTGTCCTGTCGTTTGTTGGTCTGAAGTCTGCATGAGCATAAAAAAACCGTTCAGACTGACTCGCGAACCGGTAAGTGTTTCTTACATACTCAGACAGGATAAGGTTCTCATGAAAAGAGTATGACAAAACTAAAATTTAATTCATGATCGAAAATGTTTCTGGCAGGGCTCGAACCTACGACCTTCCGCGTGTAAAGCGGACGTGATAACCACTACACTACAGAAACCGCATGGATAAGAATAATGAATAATGAATAAGTGACAAGAAAAAACATCTGACTAATTGTACTACGTGTTTGCTAAAGTGACTGCTTAGAAATTAAAGGAGCCTCCACTGAGCATAGCTGTATTTTAAAGAACACACAGGAAGATGCTGACGAAAAACAGAAATGCGAGACTCCTCTCTTTTCTAGTGCCCCCGCTTTAACCAAGCAAACCTTAGTGAATACGTAATTTCGCGGTCAAATTTACCAGACTAGACATGCAAGGTGATTCATATGGAAATTAAACTCTCCTTTGTAATTTTTCGCGATGTAATTTTAAGGAAAAGTGGACACATTCGAGGTGCAAAAAGGCCCTCCTTAAGTGAGGTTCCATACAGACAAGCCTTTGAGAATATGAATGAAGCTGTACATATCAATAAAGCAAGCTTGTTTTTTGGGCATTCTTCTGAAGATTAGCGCAGTCATGCCATCCTTTTCCTTATGCGTTCAAATGGTATTATTTTCGGCAACACAATCACAGATAAAAACCTTGAAAGTGAGAAAAGATTACCCAAGTATGTTAGGCTGCCTTGATAAAATGAATGAAAACGTGATCACGGATTTCTTTCGGTATATCCTTTGTCAGGCGAATTTTCTCTTCTATTCCACTGTTTCTTTTGTAGTCTTGAGTGTATCTACGATGTATTCTCACTGACTAGGTTAGAAACAATAAGGTTCACGACCACTTAACTTTACTTCTTTTCCAGGTGACCAGAAAAAGTCTTATTTCATCTCATTAAAACCTCTTTGCGGCATTTATGAAAAATGAATTTAAAATCTTTCATTTTGCCTTTTTCTTTTCAGAATGAATACAAATTCTTTATTTCTTTGATTCACACCCGAGTTGCTGAATCACCGGGCCACGTTCTTGTACGGTATAGAGAATAG
This sequence comes from Pocillopora verrucosa, assembly GCF_036669915.1. Lineage (NCBI taxonomy): Eukaryota > Metazoa > Cnidaria > Anthozoa > Scleractinia > Pocilloporidae > Pocillopora > Pocillopora verrucosa. The sequence goes on from NC_089325.1 coordinate 20,156,904, forward strand.
CGCCTAGCCTCCTTTGTTGTATTTATAAACCAAATGCTACACAAGACTAATTGTACTATGTGTTTGCTAAAGTGACTGCTTAGAAATTAAAGGAGCCTCCACTGAGCATAGTTGTATTGTAAATAACACACAGGAAGATGCTGACGAAAAACAGAAATGCGAGACTCTTCTCTTTTCTAGTGCCCCCGCTTTAACCAAGCAAACCTTAGTGAATACGTAATTTCGCGGTCAAATTTACCAGACTAGAGAGACGGCGTCTTTTCAAATTAGGAGCAACAATACCCGGCAAAACTTACAAAAGAATCGAAAAAAAGAAAAGTAACCTCTAAGATCCCCTTCAACTATCAATGAGTTTTCAAACGCTTTCTGTCATGAGGTTTCTTACTTTTTTTTTCATAATTATTTATTGATTTATTTATTCATTTATACACCGAAGTACCTATTCATTCAGTTATTAATCTAATTGGTTATCTGTCTATTCATTTATTTACCAATAACTATTTACTTTTAATATTTAGTGTATTCACCCTTTTGTTATCTGGTGGGTGTTTTCTCTTGTTTGTCCTCTGTCTGTAAGCATTATTTATTTTCAGTTGTGCTCTAGTCTGAAATAAAGACAAAATTTTTCTCCTCAGTCCCCGAGCATCTGCAATCTACAACTTGCATGGTAAAGAGCACCGTTCTGGCTTTCAAAGCGAATGGCACTGTGCGTACCTACCTCGCAGGGTTCAAATGTTGCAAAGGATGGGCTTCATCATATTATGTTTGCTGTTTACCTGTCAATCCTTTTAGGTCGCAGTTTACTCACAGTGCCTACTCAAGGAAGCATATTCTCCGATTCCAATTATTAACACTGTCTACAGTATTGATTAGGCGCAGCGGATGGTTGGTTCATCAAAAATGTCTACACACCCTCTGGTTATTTAATGGTCAATGCATTTCAGAAAGGTTGAGTAGGCCAAAGTTCGAAAAAGGTCCTGTGACCCCCGAGATCTTACAAGCCCTCATGATATCAAATATAAAAGATGAATTTCCGTCTCTTTTTGTTCTCAGACCAGTTGCTCTTTGCTGTATTAGTTACGCGGGGTTTTCCGTCTAAGTGAATTACGCCATATAAAGGTGTGCGATGTAAAGTTTTTCCCTGGTGTGTTTCTATTTTTCTTAAAATCTTCCAAGACGGACCAATTCCAAGATGGGTCGTGGATCGCAAGGTCAGATCTTCCGACTTGTCCTGTCAAGAGAGACTTACGTATCAGCTTCACAAATTGACCTCTGAAAATCTACTTTCGTTTAAAGTTCTTGCTACACTTTGTTCAATACAGAAAGTACGGGGCTAGGGGATTGTTTACACGAGAGGCAGAGAACTTCTTGAAAACGCTTTTAGAGAACTCACAGACGTTTCTAAGGTTAATTTCCATAGCCTTGGGGCTGGAGGAGCCACCTTTGCGATTAATACTGGAGCTTTTGATTAGCTTTTTAAGCGAAACGGTCCTTCGGTTAGCAAAAACGCTAAGGATGGCAAAGACAAATTCTCGTTTATTAGTGTCATAATCTTTAAGAATTGAGATAAAGCGTTTTGTATCGTAAGACTATGCCCAGCAGATCGGGAGAGTGTTATCCATTGGTCCGGGAATTTTGAAATGGGAATTTTTCTAATCTCCTGTAAATAAAGTAGCCATCTTCCCTGCGGGGAATCGAACCCCTTTAAGTTAAACAGCCACGAGTTCACCATTGTGTCACTGATCATGAAGGGACAAGGCTAAAGCAGCTGCTTTGCCTGTATTCAGACTTTCTCCTGCCTTGGAAAAGAAGCAAAGTTAAGTGATCGTGAATCTTATTGTTTCTGACGAAAAGTCGATTAGATTCATTGTAGATGCACCCAAGACTACGAGAGGAACAGTGGAATAGAAGAGAACATTCTCCTAACGAAGGATTTACTGAAAAAATTCCGTGATCACGTTTTTCATTCATTTTATCAAGGCAACCAAAGTCGAAACAACTTTTGCCACAATCGTTTGCACTATAAGAAATCCAAGTTTCATCATCATCCTCTTATCATAATAATTTTTTTTCCTGAGTATTTTGAGGGTGAGTTAACTAAAAACGCGCTTACCGGTGGCTACTCAGTCTGGATTGTCCTGTCTATGCTCGTGTAAAGACCAGATGAATAAACTTGTTGGTATGACACCTTTCCTGCACCATTTACTTAACCTCCGTCTTGCAATTATTTGTTGGGATTCGCACGAGTGCTGTTCATTGCTCCCAACAGAAACCAAGAACAAAATGAAAAAAACAGGTGCGCAATGAGTACACGTGTGCGCTAGAATCGCAATATGTACACTCATGAGATAAATTTCACATGCAGTAATTTCGCAAAAGCAGTCCGGCATATCTGAGAAAATTTAGGAATGGATATCAAACATCCGTGTAAGACGGTGATTTCCCGCATTTAATTATTTATATATCAAAAACTCTGTTCGCATCATATTCCACAACAAAACGGGCATCTCCGGGAGTCGACCCCGGGACCCCGCACCCAAAGCGAGAGTAATGCCATTAGATCAACAGCCATGAGTTCACCATAGTGTCAATTTGATTTCTTTTCTGCCCCAGATGTCTTTGCTAACATTGGAGAGTTGATATCTAAACCTGCGATGCTACTAAATCGGCGCTCCAACCAACTGCAACCCAAGCAATAATTTTGATTTAGAAAAAGACAAATCTGAAATCGAAGGAAATCGTTGCTACAAGCTGGCACTATTTTAGGATCTCTTTGAGGAAACTACAATAGAGACAGGTGAAGTTAATTAAATGTTCTTGGCCATGATCATAGTTTCCGATCATCGCAAAAGACGTTGGCAGATATACACCATGTATTAGCCGTAGTCCGTTTTCTTTTTTTTTTTTTTGAAATTTCTTTACCAGTTTAGATGCCATTGACGACCAGAAACGTCATATAACAAATGTCCGTTACCACGACGATCACCAACAAAAAACATCATTAACTCTCTAATTTTGCTCAGTTTTAGAGACTCATGCGAGCTATTATAAAGGGACGAGGTTTAAGCAGCTGCTTCGCTTGCATCCAGACCTCCTCCTGCCTTGGAAAAGAAGCAAAGATTAGCGATCGAGAACTAATTGTTTCTCGCGCAAAGTCAAGGAGAATGCATTGTAGATGTACTCTAGTCTTAAAAACTTCGACTGGAACAGTGGAATGGAATGGCAATCAGTTTCATCTGCCACATGATTTATCTAAAGAAAAGCGTGATAACGTTTTTCGTTCATTCAATCAAGGCAACCAAAGTCAGATAAAAACAACAAAAAGCAATCGAGAACAAGCGTAAGTAATCTTTGTTTGCTTTCAAGCTGATTATCTGTCAATGGCATTGCCTGGATATCATAACATTTGAAAGCAAAAGGAATCGTCCCCGGGTGGGATTGAACCACCAACCTTTCGGTTAACAGCCGAACGCGCTGACCGATTGCGCCACGGAGACTGTGCAAAGTCAGGATTAGAAATTCGTAGAAAGGCTACACTCTTGAAATGTGGCAAGTTCAAGTCATGACTGGAAGATTTCTTTTCTTTTCTTCTCCCCCTTTGTATTTCAAATTCGACTTTACAAGTCTGTTATCGTAACTGTATATCAAGTGGCGGAGCGCCCGCTTTGTATGGGGAAGTCGAAACCCGGATTCTCCATTGTATTATATTTTGCTTTTTGCCCATATTTGGACGCACAAACCTCTGATGGTCAGCCCTATTTCAAGGGCTCGTTTGAGCAAAGCTGACTGGCTTTTGATTAAAGGTCAGAAGAATGACCATTGCCTGTTGTGGTTGCTTTATCATGATCGGAAACATTCAACAGAGTTTAATTTATTTTGATGAAAATATTTACCAATAACAAGTAACCTTCTGTTTAATATTTAGTTGACAGAACATGAAAATACTGAATTAAAAAAGGATGAAGTAATTATATGTGCTATGCGTTCCATCGCAGACAAACATTCCAGCTGCAATAGCAAAACCTATTATGTTACTACCTACTTGTAGTGCCAAAGCATGTGTCAAATATCAGTTTCTAGAGGAGATTGATGAACAGTAAAGAAGCCGATGTGTACAGAAACCTAGAACTGCTGGCCTTCATCGCTTACATGTAACAAGGAATAGTACCAAGGCTGGAAGATTTCGGCTGGAGTAGCTTATTACAGAAATGAAACGTTGAGCTACTGACTTTCTTTCTTTCTTTCTATTCTTGCACAAGAAGATGGAAGTCAAGTACCTCCAATGTGTGTGATGTATGGTTATGTAATGAATACCCAATGCTGGGTGTTGAACCTTGTCCAAAAACTCATGAATATCATCTTTGGTATTTGAACACTCCATTGGCAAGGTAAGTATCATTTAAGTAACTACACGCAATTTTAAAAAAAGCTGTTACAGACTGAAAGAAATACCATTTTTATTTTATCTCCCTTGTTAGTGAAGCAAAGATTTGATTTAAAACCTTGAAACATCATAGGCTTAAAAATTGCAAATGTGAACCTTCCATATTTGTTTCTTTTTTTCGTTTTTCGTTTTATAAAAAACAACCAACCCCTGGCTTGATATGTCTAACCGAACATGCAAAAGAAAGAAGCTAGAGTTAACTCAAACCTTGTGATGCTTTCAAAGTTCAAATTAAATCATTGCTTCACTGTTTCTCGTGATCTTTAGGGGAGATGTAGATAGTTGATTCATATGTATGTGTTTTCAGTACACTCAGGGTCAAGTAATAGTCTTAAAATTTTGCAAAATATAACATATATCATTTTTGCCTTCCTTATGTTATTTTGGAAAAAATAGATAATAAAATAGTTCTTAAATAATTTTATTCTGACTTGAAATAATAACAGATTACATTTCAAAGGGTCAAAAGATAGTTTGTCAAACAGGAAAATATCAAAGCAATATCAAAAGAAACTTTTTTGGCATATTTTCATTGTTAAGTGGATCTAGGAAAAGTTAGAAAAGTTGTCTAACAAAAGGTAGAGCGTCCGCTTTACACGCGAGAACTATCGGGATCGATACCCGGATTCTCCAAATAGATTATCTTTTAATATCATAACTGAACGACCATTTCCATCTTTTTGTCTTTTTATGAGGTCTAGTTCACCCAGGGATAGATTCGATTCATGAAATTGAAGACTAAGTACAATGAACGCAGCGGAGAGAGCGTCTTCAAATTAGCTCAAGTCGTAGAGCACCCGTGTAACATGCAAGAGGTACCCGGGTTCTCCATCTTGCCTATATACTCGTGATGCTTCGTTTGAGAAAGAAGGTGCTTGTGCTTGTGCACCGCCTGAACATACTTCAATTTTAATAATTAAAGCTAGTGCCTGCAATTAGGCTCACAATATTATTCCTAAATCGTGTATTTCATTAATCAGAGGGGGTTGAAGGCCTTTACTTGAGCTTAACTATATTGATGCGTCTGTGGTTTAAAATCTTCTTTAGTTTTCAAATTCTATCAAAAACTCATGATAACCTTTCTTTTTAAGAAGTCATTTAGTCTGAGATGGACCGAAATACTAAAAGACCTAATTTGAGCACAGGTTCACCTACCGTTTGTAAGTTAAATATTGTCGAGATTCCCTAAAAGGAATGTCATCTGTGTCACAGAAACCTCAGAAAAAGACAGGATAAAGCTGATTTTGCGATGGGCCACGAAGGATATAGAATATATCAAAATAAATCCGTGATCACGTTTTTCATCTATTTTATTAAGGCAGCCAAGGTCGGATGAGATAAAAATCTAATCGAGGTCCCAGCATAAGTTATCTTTGTTCACTTTCAAGGTGATTATCTGTCAATTATATTGCCGAAAAATAGTAAAAATTTGAACGCATAAGGAAAAGGATGGCATGGCTGAACTACTCTTCAGAAGAATGACTAAAAGACATGCTTATTTAATTGATATGTACTGCTTGATTCATATTCTCAAAGGCTTGTCTGTATGGATACTCATTTAGGGCTTCTTTTGCACCTAACTGTGGCCACTTTTCCTTAAAATTCCACGGCGAGATCTTCTTACTAGGTAGAGTTTCGTGTGAATCACCTTGTATGTTTTTCCTCGTCACTTATTCATTTATTCATTTTTGATTTTAAAAAGATATAATTCTAAAAATTTAATTGTGAGTACCGCCAAAGTTTCTGTAGTGTAGTGGTTATCTGCTAGAATTACTTTCGATATATAACCATTTTGATCGGAGGATGGGCAGACACCACGGCAATATGTGCAGCCTTCACAATCGTTACAAACTGTATTAAACATTTTTACCTCCAGTGAATTATTTATTCTTCCTTGTGAGAATAATTAATAATTCTAAATTCAGTAATTAAATAAAATAAATTAACTAAAATAAACTAAATATAATTAATTAAAATTAAATATCAGTTTTGTGATACTCTTCTTTTCATGAGAACCTCATTCTTTTTAAGTATACTGAGGCTGAGGTAAACTAAGAAACACTTACCGGTTTGCGAGTCAGTCTGAACGGTTTCTTTATGTTCATGCAGACTTCAGATCAACAAACGACACTTGTTGGAATGAAAACTTTGCTACATCATCTACTCGAGAACAGTCTTTCCGTCTTGTAATTTGATTTGGCCTTGTCAAGCCCTGTATGCCGGGATTCGTACCACAGAAAACTAAGGCAGGATGAAAAATTACGTGCACGTGTGGCAAAAAATCGCAAAATTTGCTCGTATGAAGTAAAAAATTTAAATTTAAACTTCGACGTCTTTCTGCTGTCTATGATTTTGTTGAAAATTGATGATGACTATCAAACATGAACTTAAAATGAAACGTTCGAGCGTGCGTAACTCGCGTGATACCCTGACAGCCCAACTTCATCAGCTAGTCAGCAACAAATTCTGCTTATTCGTTAGCTTAATCGAAACAAGGCATTATAAACATGTCGTAAATGCCACAAAAGTAATAACCTGTAAATTTCTTTAGTGTAATGGTAATCACGTCATCCTAACATACGGAGGGTCGCAGGTTTGGGCCCTGCCAGAAACAAAAGATTGTCACAATCGTCTGCAACATCAGAAATCCAAGTTTTATAACCATTCGTTGAATTTTTTTCTGAGTATTTTGGAGCTGAGATAAACTAAAACACGTGCTTACTGGTGTCTACTCTGTCTGTATCGTTCTCATTATGCTCGTGTAAAGACCAGATGAATAAACTTGTTGGTATGACAACTTCGCTACACTATTTACTCGTGTTCGTATTTCCGCTATCGACGTAACTATTATTTCCATTTTCAACCTCATTCTTGTGAATATTTTTCGGGATTCGCACGAGTGATGTTCAGTGCTCCCAACAGAAACCAAGAACGAAATGAAAAGAATTGGTCCACAACGTGTGCGCGTAAAATTGCTATATGCACACGCAAGAAATAAATTCCACATGCAGTAATTTCGCAAAAGCAGTTATTTCAGAGAAAAAATTAAAATCTTCATTTGTATTTTCTTTGATAGAAGTGGATATCAAACATTTATATTTATCTTGATGCCGCGCTTTAGTCCTTCCTTTGAAGCTATTTCATCCGAAGAACAAAGAGTTTTGGCTTTGTTTCTTGCAAATAGAGTAGCCTGTTTGGAGCGAAGCAAAATATGATATTCATGATATATGTTTTCTGGTTTTTACTACATCGCTCAAGTTAGTCTTTCCTTCGTCTTAAACTACCTAAATGTAGGAACGAAAACTCTGCTTACATCAAATTCCACGACAAAACGGGCTTGACCGGGAGTCGAACCAAGGGCCTCTCGCACCCAAAGCGAGAATCACTAGATCAAGAGGCCAGTTATACGAAACCCTTAAAAAACATGTTACTGTTGTTTTGATGCGTAGCTGGTAGCAGGTGTGTAAGCAAATGATCGCTCCTTACCGGTCGTCCGTGTTAGTGACGTATTCCACTTTCCCTGTTGTTGACTTAGTGTTTGTACAATCTATTCCTATTATTATTACTGGCAAGTGTAACAGTAAGGATTACGATCAGTTAACTTTTCCAACAGTACTTCCAAAGCGAGTGGTGTTTACTAAATACAAGCGGAAAGTTGCGCTAGCCTTCCATCCATATCTTGTCTCTCGTAAGACTTCGGTAGTATAGTTGTGAGTATCCTCGCTTGTCACGCGGGAGACCGGATTTCCTTTCCGATAAAGCTCCTCCAATCGAAAAGTCGGTGCTTAATCTGAATAAAATATCTATCCGAGACATTTATATCCCTTTTTCTTCCCAGAGCAAAAGCAAATCCTTATTATGCAGATTCCCCCGCTGGCCAGAAGATTAGGTGACTACAGTTTTGTACGGTGCAGAGCTTACTCTGCTGTACTTTTAAATCAAGTGTCACCTTGGGCAAAACATAACCCGAGTTTCTTCAAGTGACTGGTCAAAACACACAAGAAGATGCTGAAGGACGATAGAAATATGGGGATGAAGAAGTGACTCCTTACTTCTCGGTTGCCCCTCCGCTTACCAACAAAAATAAATGGACACGAAATTTTGCGGGCAAATTTCCCTGATCGGGTACATTAAGCTATAGTGGCAATGTTAAGCCGCATAAAGAATCAAATATTGTACATGTATTTTGATAGCGTTCATGGAAATTATATGATTTCTGCTCAATTCATTTCTCAAGTATATTTTCCTAAAAAAAATTTGACCAAGACTGAGCATTTGTAATTATATGCCACAACTAATTATCTAAGATTTCGGGTTGATTATAACGACGACGTTGGTCACTTCATGACCAATTTCACAAGGCTGGTATACTTATCAGTTGGGATAACGATCAATTAACATTTTGTCTTTCCATGTATCTTCTGTTAAGTTTGATGTCAGCGTGTGGTTTAAAGCTTCAACAATTCGGTCATCGTTGATTTGACAGGTTGTGAACGAATATAATTTGTTTTTGTCCACTTTTCTTCTCACTTCGCAGAAGAATAAAGAAACGCCAACGACCACTTTTTTGGAATTATTTACTGTGCACTAGGAGAATTTTGGTAGTCAAGTGTAACTGATGAGGTACATTGTGATGGAATTTCATAACATATAAGGAAAAAAACAGTTTCATAGATGAGGGAAAAAATTGGTTAGGGGTCGAACTCACGCACCACACTCTGCTGACTGAGCCTAAAGACGTCGCATACCTTTGCCCATTATTGCTGTTAGCGGTAATTTTTTGCCTTTTAGCTTTACTTTTTCCCGGAGATTTAAATGAGTTAGAGTTGTTTATATCCAAAGCTGAAGAGCCGGCGTAAGGCAAGGAGCTGAGTCAAAAGTTTTAACTGGACTATCTTTAATCTTTTACTCGCTCTGATTTCAATTTTCTGATTCTTCTTTTGAATAACTTGCTATTCTGAATGACGCTAAAAATTGCCCTGCGTTTATTGAGGCTTATGGTCTTTTTTTTAAATTTACGTATTTCTTCCATTGGGTTGCACAGGAGGCTTTTGTTTTAAATTTGTGGCGATAAATTGTCAACACTTGATGTGTAGGGAACACTAATTGTGACAAAGAGTAATATCCTATTTTAGGATAAAAATACTAAAATCTAAATGGAGAATTCAGGCATCCATCCTGGTACCCCCCATATGCTAAGCGGGCACTCAACGATTTGAGCCAATTCCCCAACCCGTTAATCACATGGTTTACCACTGTTCCTGTAGATATTTTATTAACATTTCAAGTTTTAACTCACTGCGGACAACAGTTTACAGGAAACCGACCCATACGGACAAGTGACTTGGCTAGACATCCTTCAGCCCGAGATCATTCATGGCCGGCCACGGGCTATCAGAACTCTAAGGAGAAGTGCAAGGCTATTTTATCACACGATGGACAGCCTATCGAACGAAAACCAATACGGTGACCCTCTCTCTTTTTTAAGAAAAACTACAACAATCAGTACACTAGACAAAACAGACAAAGACTTATTAGGTCCGTTGTTGGTGCGTGTGTTTGATCGTACTAACCATCTCGTTATCTGCATCACGCTTTGCCGACTGAAGGATTATTTTTTATCATATCACGTCTCTCATATTTACTCAATAAAACTGATCTGTCAAGATAATACTGAATTATTGATTATTGGATTGGGGAATTAGCTAAAATGGTAGAGCGCTTGCTTTGCATGCGGGAGGTACCGGTATTCTTTTGTTTATTCCTTGGAACAAGCTTGTAAAGTGTTGACTATGAATCTCATTTGTAAATTTCAACATCTGGTTATTTAAACAAAGTTTAGCCACTCTTTAACAAAACCGCGTTCTACGCCATCTTCACCTCAGGCGAACTTTGTATCTGAACATTAGTTTTTGTGTCAAAAGGGTCAAAAGCTAATGGTGGAGGGACATTTACGCAATTAAATCAACCCTCCTATAGAGAATCCCCAAGGCCTATTTATTGCGTAAAACCACGGTTTGGGTTAGAGCTCGTGTAAATAACCGACCCCAAATGTCCAAGGAAAGGATGACCAAGCGGATACCGAGGCTTACGCTACTTTTATAACTCGCGTGTATCGTTATTAATTAACTTGCTCAAGAATTGATGAGGCGAATAAAGGCCATTTTGAAATTGTATCGAAGAACGTGTAGTTGTTCGTTGTTGTCGTTGTTCTCTTCGAACTCAGACCACCAATTAAATTTTTCCAACAATTGCCTTAAGGCACATTCAATTAATTTAATTTTCTATGGCGACGGTAAAAACCTGTATGAATATTCGATTCTATGAAAATATCTCATGACTAAATCGGAACTTTGACTGATGTTCTTTAAAAATTTAGAAAATTGGTATCTGTGCGTACCAAGAAACAACTCAGAACATTTATATAGGTATTCATCGTCGCTATTGAAAATTGAATTAATTGAAGGTGATTTAAAACAAGCTGAAAGAAAAGTAATTGGATAAGAAATTTTTGGAGTCCTCTTTCTAGATATTCTCTCCTACACCTTTAGCAATAACTTGTATACAATCATGGGCAATAGGGGCCTGTCCGGGATTCGAACTCGGGACCTCTCGCACCCGAAGCGAGAATCGTGCCACTAGATCAACAGGCGAGACACAAAAATAAAATGATGACGTAAGACAAGCAGGAAATGCATAATAATTGTGACGGATCTGAACAAAAAATAGCGCAATAAATCTCCTGGAAAATGCTTCAAATTCATTTTTCATGAGTGACAAAAAAGAAAATCATAATCAGATGAAATGTGTAAATTAATACTCTGAGACTATATACAATAGCTTCGAGGTTCGAGAATTTCAGGTAAACGGGGAAGCTTTTAGTCCATGGGCCAGGCCACTTTTCGGTAACAAACCGAAGGACAAAATCTAAGTGTCATCATGTGATACTACTGCCTAAGGTGTTTTGTCAATTTGTATGATAACCTTTGTGGATGAGCAGCTTTGATGGAGATTTTTCAATTTAAAATTTCGCAAAAACATGGCTTCAGCATAGAAACGAGGCTCAGAATAAAATTCCTTAAATATATGGTCACGATCGTTTTGTGAGATCTTTAGATAGTAAAAAAGAGGAAAAAAGTTCTATTTTTTCCCTCGGAGTTGTCAGAAGTAAAAATTTGTGAAAGGATTAGACGACAAACAAGAAAAGAACCAACAGTGTAATTCACGTTACATCATGGGTAAATCCAAGATGGCGTCTCCCTCGACAGGTACGTAGGACTCATTTGTGCTGGAATTTTGGTTGCTTATTGAGACGTGAAAGGTTTTAAGGGGATAAATAACCAGTATGATATATTTCAGAGAGAATTCGATACAGTCATGTCAAGTCAACGGTTCTCAGAGTTCACTGTGCTTTATGACAAGTACCTGGACTATCTTCGTGGCAGTAATGGGAAGCTGTCTAGCTTCTGAATGTCTTATATTGATATGGTAGAGATTCTTCTGAATTTGCTGAGAGAATCCAGAAAGGGAGATTGGGAGCTACATCCATCAGCCATTAGAAAAATGACAATCTTAACTATGCTCATTAATTGTCGGCATATGTCTCTGAGATGTCTCACCTGGAAGAAGAACACCCAGAAGCTTTCAAATATCTAAAATCTGGAGGATGTTCAGTCCAGATAGGGGAGGACAACCCCTTTGGAAAATTTCCTGTCGTTCCAAACATGCGAAGAAAATGTAAATAAAGACACAGACAGAAAGGGGCACCAAAGGATTAAGCCTTAAAGCAGGAGCGGTGAGCAAGTACTATCCGGTTGCCGAATAACGCAGTATCTTCCTGAAGCTGATGAAGGACATGTTAGACTTGAACAAATCAATTTGCCAGCACACCGATCTCCAGAAACCAGAATTGTAAGAGATGAGATGGATGTTAAGTCCGTGGTAGTAATGCTCCAAAGTCACTGGCTTGACCCATTCAGCAACGTGCAGCAAGATCTGGTTTGTCTCTCCACTGGAAAAGTGGCCCCTCCAAAGATACAACAAGATTTGCTTACTGCTAAAGCTGCTGGAGAGAGTGCATACGAAACCTTTCGTGTAAAGCAACTGGAGTAACAGCCACCTCAAACCAAGTTCCACGTCACAATCACCAAGGCAAAGCTGCAAACATTTACCGAGCTGAACAATAAGGTGCAAGTCCGGAACAAAACGTCCAAAGAGATCATCCTGGAAGCTGATAGAAATCTATTCATCCAGATGATATTAATAGCTGAAATCAGAAAACTTCAAATGAGGGAAGTTCTAAGTCATCCACTGGGGCCCCTTCCCTGGGCGTTGTCCACTGCTGATGGATCATCATGAAGAAAAACAAACAGATAGCTTTTGCAAAAGAACTGCAATAAAATGTTCCAGCCGCAGACGTGATCCTGCAATCATCAGCATGTGTAATATATGCTTTGGCCCTCGTACAGAGACTCAAAGGAGACCACAAGACGTTTGCCGAGGTGGCCGATTCTCTACTAGGCTTGGCGCTGCACTAATGGTCTAACTCAAGGAGAATAGATGCTATATTTAATGTATACAAAGAAACCTCCATCAAAAATGCAGAAAAAGAGAAGAGGGGAGCAGAATTTGGCGATGAATTTAGAAACATTCAATCCGAACACAGAGTGCAGCAGTGGAGAAAATCCCTTTTGAATCCAAAGAATAAAAAGGCCTTCGCAGATTTGTGGTAAAGGAGTGGAGACGGGATAGATACGGGATAAAGTTGACAGGCAATGTAGAAGATACAGACGTATTCTTACTTTGCCTGGCGCAAGTGCTTTATTCCGGCATCCATGTATGTCAAGTGTGGAACGCAGACAAGAACTAGATATGTTAGTATCTCCAGTTTGGTGGGGGCCGTAGGAGGAAAACTTTGCAAATGCCTAATTGGCATGCATGGTTTCACTGGTTGTGACAATGTGAGTGCATTCGCTGGAAGGGGAGAGATAATAGCCCTACGACTTGTCAAGCGGCAGAAGTCCTACGAAGAATTTTTTAAGCAGCTAGGGATGGAATGGGTTCTTTCGAATGAGCTATTTCAGAGCCTCCAAGAGTTTACATGTAAGCTCTACTGCTCTCAACCAGGCACTGATAACATCAATGAGATGAGGTACAGGTTATTCTGCGCCAAGAAGGGTAACATCGACTCCACCCAGTTACCACCACATGCTGACTGCTTGCTCAAGCATGCTTCTCGAGAAAACTTCCAAGCAGTCATTTGGAAGGGAAGTCTGCAACACTGCCCTTTGACACCCACGCCCAGCGGTTCTGGCTGGCGGGAAGGCGGCGATAACTTTGCCATTGACTGGATGAGCGGTGACCCAGCCCCTACAGCCGTGCTAGAGCTACTGTCCTGCTCATGTGCAAGGTCCTGTCAACTTCCTACCTACTGTTGCCTAGAAAATGGTTTGAAGTGCACCGATGTGTGGAAGCTTTTAGACTATGGCAACCGATGTGAAGATTCTATCGAGGAGGTTGTCTCAGATGATAGCGACAAAGACGAGGAAATCTAACTTAAAGTTTTAATGTAACTTTGCACATGTACCGGGCATTCTCTTATATTCTGAATAATTTTTTCATATTTAACATTTGGCAAGTGTTGTCATGGAAACCATCCAGGAACAACTTCTATAAGTTAAATATATGTTTGTGACTTTAACTCTGAAAACAAAGTTTGGGATTTTCAGTGACTAAAAACCAGTGTATGTAACATTTGGCTGTATTTGCATTTGCTTGTAATTGACTGTAAGGAGTAGTAGTCACATTTGCACCAATTCTATCTGTTCAGCCAAACCGAATCAATCATTTGAACCCGTGATAAGCCTGGTATAGCTACTCGTTTGGCATAGTTATCAGGGTTATTATATATCAAAATAAACTGGAGGAATCATTGTTGTTTAAAATGAGCGTTACAATGTAATTAATGCAATTTACTCCAGCAATTTCCCTTTTTTTCCCTTTCCCTTTTCATGTTTGTAATTTGGCAAGTGTTGCCATGGAAACCATTCAGGGGCAATACCTGTTAGTCATACATACGTCGTTGGAAATTAACTCTGAAAACAACTTTTGAGATTTTTAATAACTAAAAATCAATGTTTGAAACGTTTTCAGGTTTCCGTTTGACTGTTAATAACCATCTTCGTACCAAGTCTGCCTATTAAGCCAAACTGAGTGACGTCATTTAATCACGTGATAATCCTGATAAAGCTACTCAATTGGCATGGTTATCATATACCAAAATAAACTAGAGAAATCAATGTTGTTAAAAATGAGGGTTAGAATTTGTCCCTCTTTTTGGTACCAAATGCCCCTTTTTAGGGTCCTGGCCTATGGACTATTTGATATTGCAAGAGCCACTGTTGTATTCAGTCGCTTTCCCTTGCCCATCTAACGTCGACCTTGCTCTTTCCTTCCCTGTACGACCTGCTTACAAGAAAACAAATTAATATTCCTTCGCTATGATTTTACATTCTAATTTTGTTTGAGGTGGCTTTGAAGAGCAGCTGACACCATTTCTGCGAATCTCGGCAAATAATCGCGACATAGAGGTTCACAAAGTGATATGAAACTCCTAGATTTTGCTGCGGAAACGCAAAAAGTGTTCATGGGTGGTGGTGGATGCAGAAAAGATTTCATTCCAAATCATGACCTCAGGTCATCTGCTGTGTTTGCACAAGCATATAGAAAACTTTCCTAACCAACTCGCATTGGTAAGTATTCCAACCTCCAGATTGTCAATTGTTTACCATCTACCATTTCTCGTGTGTAAGGTCCGTTAGCTCAGTCGGTAGAGCGTGGTGCTGATAACGCCAAGGTCGTGAGTTCGATCCTCACACGGACCAGAGAATACTCTTTTGTTTCAATAAAGCCATCTGAACAAAAGACTAATTTGTTACTGACTTTCCATTTCATCTAGGTGTCTTTATTTAATCTGATAACTTTTCAGTATATGTTGGCTTGTTAATCTTCAACAACAGGGTATTCGTACACCTACGAATTCTTTGTGGGGACGTGCAAACAAGTTTTTCAAAGCCTGATCCTAGTTTGGACCAAACGTTTCTTTTCCTAAACTTATTTTCATGCCCTCCCTCTACTTTTTTCAGATCTGGTCGATGTTAAAATTTGGTGAAATACACTCACAAGATCAGCTTGAATGACACAGTTGGGTCTTTTCTCTTCCTCTTTTATTCATTTGGAGAAAAAAGAACAATTACGTTGATACGTTTTGATCTTTTAATAAGGTTAAGGGTTTAGGGCTGAGGTACGTCCCACGTACCA
Source organism: Pocillopora verrucosa (assembly GCF_036669915.1). Lineage (NCBI taxonomy): Eukaryota > Metazoa > Cnidaria > Anthozoa > Scleractinia > Pocilloporidae > Pocillopora > Pocillopora verrucosa. Next base: position 20,172,667 of record NC_089325.1, read on the forward strand.
CAACACAAAACCACCGCTGTCCAACAGTGATTGTTCAGTGCCTATTGGAGAAATATCTTTAATATGCTACTTTACTCTGATTCTCAAAGGTTTGTCTATATCGATGATTATCTATTTATTTCAGTTTGATGAGATTAATAACTTTTCATAGTTAAGCTTTCTGTAGTGTATGGTTATCACGTCCGCCTCACACGCGCAAGGTCACAGGTTCGAGCCTTGCAGGAACAAAGATAATATGTTCGCAATTATGTCCTTAGTTCCAAATCTGTTCTGTTTTCATATTCTATCAAACAAATCAAAGTTGCATTACACTTTTATTTTCCTAAAAACCTTTCTTTATTTAGACGCCATTAAGTCTGAGATAGACCAAAATGCTAAAATCATCAGTTGAGCACATTGTCACCCGCCGGTTGCAAGGTAAATTGCGTCGGGATTACTTACCGAGATTCGCAAAGCGATGTTAGCTATGTCACAGACACCTCAAACAAAACAAATATAATAAATCCACAGCGACAGATCATTGAAGCAGGTCACTGAGAGAAGAATAGAGTTGATTTCGCAAGAGGCCACGAAAAACGATTAAGTAAAAACAGGGGCACCTACCGTCCAAGATGGAGGTGCCTTTTTTATTGTTAGCAAAAACATTTTGCAAATTGCACCCAATAAGTTAGTGGGAGTTGGTAAACTATATTGAATACAGTCATCTTTACGAAAAGAAGGAATAAAAAGATATACAGATATACGAAAGCTTAGACAATCCCCCCTCTATCATTTCGAGAAGGATCTGAGCAATAATACAAAGTTGATTAGATTTGCTCCATGTGATGACACTGGTCGGGTTGTTTCAGTTTCCGAAAAAACAAAGATTTCACAAAGATTTCACAAAGATTTCAAATTCGTTTTTCATGAATACCACAAAAATATTTTAATCAGATGGAAACGGGAATTTTTCTATTTTCCTGTAAAAAAAGTTCTCCCCGGCGGGGAATCGATCCCCGGTCTCCCACAGGCGGGGATACTCACCACTATACTACCGAGGACCTCTGTGGGGTGATAGGTGGATAATATTAATTGATAATCGATGCCTTAGAGAACGAGCAGTTTTGGAAACAATATTGCAGGTTCCTTTAGATCGGTGCTTTTTTTATTTTAGGCGAAAAAAAATTTTGCAAGCTGCACCCGATAAGTTAGTGGGAGTTAGTAAACAACAAAGAATACAGTCATCTTTACGAGCAGAAGGAAAAATAAGATATACATCGCTATACAGCTAGAGTTTGTCAATTCACAAGATTGGAATTTGAAAAGTACTAGGCCTTATAGAATGACGAACTCATAAAATGACGACAGCCAAGACAACCCCCCTCTATCATCTCGAGAAGAATCTAAACAATAAGACAAAGTTGATTAAAATTTACTTCCTCTAACGACACTGGTCGGGTTGTTTCTGTTTCCGTTTTCACATGCGCATCGCAAAGATTTCAAATTTGTTTTTCCATGAATACCACAAAGAGTTTTGAACCAGATAAAAATGGGAATTCTTCTAACTACCTGTAAAAAATAAGTAATATCTCCCCGGCGAGGAATCGAACCCCGGTCTCCCGCGTGACAGGCGGGGATACTCACCACTATACTATCAAGGAGCTCTGTGTGGATACAGTTCAATGGATAATAGGTCCCCTGTATAGAACCAGTAGTTTTGAAAACAATCTCAGGCCCCTTTAGATCTTTTTGTCATTATGACTTTCCGAACAAAGAAGGAGCTAACCGTAGTAAGAACATATATTGTGAATTGCAAAATGCCAGCTTTTATGATCCTGTTAATTTTAACTCGTGGATATGCGAAGCAACGAGTGATGTGGAGATTTGATATGCACATTTCGTGGCGTTAGCGAGGCCTCAACAGTTCGGTAAGGGCATGCGTCTTATTCAAGATGGCGGACCAACTTTGGGTCACCAAGGGAGCACTATTCCTGTTTTACTGGAATCACAGGATAATTGGCTTAGGTAAAAAGAGCCACGAGTTCACCAGAGTGTCACTTTGATTTGTTTTTAACTGCCGTTACCACGACAAACAGCAGCAACAACATGATTAACTCCTTCAGCATCTTTTATTGCCCAGACTGAGAAACTTATTCAAGACATTGAAAAGGGACCAGGCCAAAGCAGCTGGTTCGCCTGTATCCAGACTTCCTCCCACCTCGGAAAAGAAGCAAAGTTAAGTGATCGTGAACTTTATTGTTTCTAACGCAAAGTCGGCGAGAATACATAATAAATGCACTCAAGACTACAAAAGAAACAGTGGAATAAAATAGAACATTCCCCTGACATAGGATATACCAAAAGAACTCCGTGATCACATTTTTCATCCATTTGATAGAGGCAACCAAAGTCGGATAAGAAAAAAAACGTAATCAAGGGCCCAGCATAGTTAATCTTTGTTCCGGGTTTCACGGCGATTATCTATCAATTGTATTACCGAAATGGAAATGTAGCGCATCTCAAGGCAGATGGAACGTGCTGCAAGGGAACTGGGTCGTACGGCATCGCCCAGAATGCTATTGTCTTTCGCGACATGTACTTGCAGTGCCCATTTAATCAGCGGGCAGCATAATAATTTGCATATCCTGAACTAGTCGGTTGTGATTGGTCAGCAGGTAAAGCTTTGGGAATACATGAGTCTCTTTGCAGATTTCAGCTGCTGTCAATCAAACGGTTGGATGCGTAAAGTAAATCCCAAGGTGACATAAAGTGAACAATAGCAATAATTAACAATAGCCACGCTCTTAACAAAGCGTTTAGCAAATTCGTTTGCAGCGAATTCTTATATGGACTGACAGACTCCCGTTGGTCAAAATGTTATCGGAATTATAAAAATTAGTATCATGAAAATAGAAAATAGAAAAAAGAAAAATTTAGAAAAAAAGTATCATGAAGAATCTACTTCGTTAAAATCGCTTCAATCGGTAGAGAAAAATATGAGCGATGCTTCCGACAACCGGCTTGTGAGTGCGACGATCGTCGAGATAGAACTAGAGTCTATCTTGCGACAATAATAGGAATGTGGTTTCCATATGATAATAACGATTGCTGAATATTTCTGCAGCGATCTCAGCGATCATATCTTAAAAGCTTTTACAGTTTTTTAAGCATTGTCTAGTTACCACCTCAATTTCAATACTAATTAGGCGGCGTGTGCGCGATTGTTTGCGGAGGCGGAGCTTAACATACCTTGATATTCTCGCGGGAAGTTTAAAATAGGTCACTTGTATTCTCGTGGGGGTCTCCAAAGGACAAATTTGGATAGAACACTACGATGCTTAGCAAACGTTTTCGAAATTCGCGTTTTGCGACTACTTCCAGAGTTTGGAATCCCTTGAAAATTTCTATGACGCTTTCTAGAATGTCAAATAAAAATAACCATATGGTAAAAGAGAAATCTAGCAATTGAGTGAAGATAAATTACGCCTGAAAGTGCGCTGAGATCGACTTCTCATACAAGCAGGATGCTAACATAGTCAATTTTCAAGGCAAATTTGCGACCTCTTCTGAAAGCGCAAGAACAAAGTGAGAATGATACACTATTCAATTGAACTTTCCTCTTTAAAAGCCATATGGTAAAAGTAGCATTTGAAAAGTAGTTTATCCGTAAACGAAGAGAACGTAAGCCTTCCTCGACATTTTCAGCCCTTTTCCTTTATTGTTTGACAATCATTTTCTAATTAGCTTTTAAATTTAGCGCCAGCGTCTCAATGAAAGTCCCGGATATGTCGCTGAATTCTGGGCGATGGGGGAAATGTGTCGTACCTCAAGGCAGATGGATCGTACTTCAAGGGAAATGGCGAGACGTGCAAAACCAGTTTACGACGCGAAGGACAGCCTATCCAACAAGAAAAACAAGTGCTTTGACCTCTCCTTTTTCAAGAAAAACTCAAAGGAAGACTTCATTCGACAAAGCAGACAAGGGCCTACCGGGTCGCTTATTGGTGCGCTTGTTGGTCGTACAAGCCATGGAACACCAAAACTATCTGAAGAATTATTTTTTAGCATATTGCGCCTCTCATATTTACTGAGTAAAACTGATCTTTCAAGATAATACTGAATTATTAATTCTAAACAGTGGGGCCGGATACCCTCTATTCCTGAAAGGCAGGAGTCCGCGCATGTTATAGATAGGATTGGGGAATTAGCTCAAGTGGTAGATACCCGGATTCTCCATTTAGTGCTCGTATTGTTTATTCTTTGAAAAAAAGCTTGCCTTGGCTGGTTATCCGATCAATGTTTAGCCGCTGTTTAACAAAACCGCGTTCTGAGCCATCTTCAGTTAAGCTGTAATTTTTTTATCTGAACATTTATTTTTGTAAATAGTGTCAAGAGAGCCAAAAGCTGATAGTGGAGGGACATGTATTCAATTAAATCGACCCTTTATAGAGAATCCCTGAGCCCCACTGGCTGCATAAAACCGCGGTTTGGTTTAGACCTCGTGTAAATAACCGGCCCCAAATGTCCAAAGAAAGGATGACCAAGCGGATACCGAGTCTTAAAGACCATTTTGCAATTGTGTCTAAGAACGTGTTGATCTCTTCGAACTTCGATGAGTTAGTTCATTACAGTATGATGAGTATCGCTATTTTCCAGGTATTGCCATAAAGAAAAAGGTGATGATGATAATAATATAGTAATAACAATGATAGAAATCTGCAAAAATCTGAAAGTAGGTACAGTACTAAAGGAAACTAAACTATGTACAGATGGTTGTAACTGTGTAATGTCCGTTTTTTAATTTTCGCGGTTTGTATCGTGATGTTTGTAATTAGATTCACAGACTGGCCCGCCTAGACTAGCATCGGCTAATCGCCTAAATAATTAAAAAACAGGTACAGTAAAAGACTGCTGTAGTTGTTGAAGCTTCACGATAACGCTCTTCAAATTGGTTTGGGATTCAATATCTACGGGAAACATCTTGAAAACGGAACTTTTCGAACATCATCGCCTCACTATTATTTATAAATTTTGGCGAGATAAACAGACTCTTGTTAAGCATCCGTTTTCCAGTGTAGAAGGAAAATTAATTGCCTTTTTCACAGTGTAAAAGCCTTATTCAGATAAGATGATATTAATAACTGAAATCAGAAAACTTCAAATGAGGGAAGTTCTAAGTCATCCACTGGGCCCCTTCCCTGGGCGTTGTCCACTGCTGATGGATCATCATGAAGAAAAACAAACAGATAGCTTTTGCAAAAGAACTGCAATAAAATGTTCCAGCCGCAGACGTGATCCCGCAATCATCAACATGTGTAATATATACTTTGGCCCTCGTACAGAGACTCAAAGGAGACCACAAGACGTTTGCCGAGGTGGCCGATTCTCTACTAGGCTTGGCGCTGCACTAATGGTCTAACTCAAGGAGAATAGATGTTATATTTAATGTATACCAAGAAACCTCCATCAAAAATGCAGAAAAAGGGAAGGGGGGAGCAGAATTTGGCGATGAATTTAGAAACATTTAATCCGAACACAAAGTGCAGCAGTGGAGAAAATCCCTTTTGAATCCAAAGAATAAAAAGGCCTTCGCAGATTTGTGGTAAAGGAGTGGAGACGGGATAGATACGGGATAAAGTTGACAGGCAATGTAGAAGATACAGACGTATTCTTACTTTGCCTGGCGCAAGTGCTTTATTCCGGCATCCATGTATGTCAAGTGTGGAACGCAGACAAGAACTAGATATGTTAGTATCTCCAGTTTGGTGGGGGCCGTAGGAGGAAAACTTTGCAAATGCCTAATTGGCATGCATGGTTTCACTAATTGTGACAATGTGAGTGCATTCGCTGAAAGGGGAGAGATAACAGCCCTACGACTTGTCAAGCAGCAGAAGTCCTACGAAGAATTTTTCAAGCAGCTAGGGATGGAATGGGTTCTTTCGAATGAGCTATTTCAGAGCCTCCAAGAGTTTACATGTAAGCTCTACTGCTCTCAACCAGGCACTGATAACATCAATGAGATGAGGTACAGGTTATTCTGCGCCAAGAAGGGTAACATCGACTCCACCCAGTTACCACCACATGCTGACTGCTTGCTCAAGCATGCTTCTCGAGAAAACTTCCAAGCAGTCATTTGGAAGGGAAGTCTGCAACGCTGCCCTTTGACACCCACGCCCAGCGGTTCTGGCTGGCGGGAAGGCGGCGATAACTTTGCCATTGACTGGATGAGCGGTGACCCAGCCCCTACAGCCGTGCTAGAGCTACTGTCCTGCTCATGTGCAAGGTCCTGTCAACTTCCTACCTACTGTTGCCTAGAAAATGGTTTGAAGTGTACCGATGTGTGGAAGCTTTTAGACTATGGCAACCGATGTGAAGATTCTATCGAGGAGGTTGTCTCAGATGATAGCGACAAAGACGAGGAAATCTAACTTAAAGTTTTAATGTAACTTTGCACATGTACCGGGCATTCTCTTATATTCTGAATAATTTTTTCATATTTAACATTTGGCAAGTGTTGTCATGGAAACCATCCAGGAACAACTTCTATAAGTTAAATATATGTTTGTGACATTAACTCTGAAAACAAAGTTTGGGATTTTCAGTGATTAAAAACCAGTGTATGTAACATTTGACTGTATTTGCATTTGCTTGTAATTGACTGTAAGGAGTAGTAGTCACATTTGCACCAATTCTATCTGTTCAGCCAAACCGAATCAATCATTTGAACCCGTGATAAGCCTGGTATAGCTACTCGTTTGGCGTAGTTATCATGGTTATTATATGTCAAAATAAACTGGAGGAATCATTGTTGTTTAAAATGAGCGTTACAATGTAATTAATGCAATTTACTCTAGCAATTTCCCTTTTTTTTCTATTTTCCAAATAATTATTCATGTTTGTAATTTGGCAAGTGTTGCCATGGAAACCATTCTGGGGCAATACCTGTAAGTCATACATACGTCGTTGGAAATTAACTCTGAAAACAACTTTTGAGATTTTTAATAACTAAAAATCAATGTTTGAAACATTTTCAGGTTTCCATTTGACTGTTAATAACCATCTTCGTACCAAGTCTGCCTATTAAACCAAACTGAGTGACGTCATTTAATCACGTGATAATCCTGATAAAGCTACTCAATTGGCATGGTTATCATATACCAAAATAAACTAGAGAAATCAATGTTGTTAAAAATGAGGGTTAGAATTTGTCCCTCTTTTTGGTACCAAATGCCCCTTTTTAGGGTCCTGGCCTATGGACTATTTGATATTGCAAGAGCCACTGTTGTATTCAGTCGCTTTCCCTTGCCCATCTAACGTCGACCTTGCTCTTTCCTTCGACCTGCTTACAAGAAAACAAATTAATATTCCTTCACTATGATTTTACATTTTAATTTTGTTTGAAGTGGCTTTGAAGAGCAGCTGACACCATTTCTGCGAATCTCGGCAAATAATCGCGACATAGAGGTTCACAAAGTGATATGAAACTCCTAGATTTTGCTGCGGAAACGCAAAAAGTGTTCATGGGTGGTGGTGGATGCAGAAAAGATTTCATTCCAAATCATGACCTCAGGTCATCTGCTGTGTTTGCACAAGCATATAGAAAACTTTCCTAACCAACTCGCATTGGTAAGTATTCCAACCTCCAGATTGTCAATTGTTTACCATCTACCATTTCTAGCGTGCAAGGTCCGTTAGCTCAGTCGGCAGAGCGTGGTGCTGATAACGCCAAGGTCGTGAGTTCGATCCTCACACGGACCAGAGAATACTCTTTTGTTTCAATAAAGCCATCTGAACAAAAGACTAATTTGTTACTGACTTTCCATTTCATCTAGGTGTCTGTATTTAATCTGATGATAACTTTTCAAAATGTATTGGCTTGTTAATCTTCAACAACAGGGGTATTCGTACACCTACGAATTCTTTGTGGGGACGTGCAAACAAGTTTTTCAAAGCCTGATCCTAGTTTGGACCAAACGTTTCTTTTCCTAAACTTATTTTCATGCCCTCCCTCTACTTTTTTCATATCTGGCCGATGTTAAAATTTGGTGAAATACACTCACAAGATCAGCTTGAATGACACAGTTGGGTCTTTTCTCTTCCTCTTTTATTCATTTGGAGAAAAAAGAACAATTACGTTGATACGTTTTGATCTTTTAATAAGGTTCAGGGTTTAGGGCTAAGGTACGTCCCACGTACCACAACGCAAAACCACCGCTGTCCAACAGTGATTTTTCAGCGCCTATTGGAGAAATATCTTTAATATGCTACTTTACTCTGATTCTCAAAGGTTTGTCTATATCGATGATTATCTATTTATTTCAGTTTGATGAGATTAATAACTTTTCATAGTTAAGCTTTCTGTAGTGTATGGTTTTCACGTCCGCCTCACACGCGCAAGGTCACAGGTTCGAGCCTTGCAGGAACAAAGATAATATGTTCGCAATTATGTCCTTAGTTCCAAATCTGTTCTGTTTTCATATTCTATCAAACAAATCAAAGTTGCATTACACTTTTATTTTCCTAAAAACCTTTCTTTATTTAGACGCCATTAAGTCTGAGATAGACCAAAATGCTAAAATCATCAGTTGAGCACATTGTCACCCGCCGGTTGCAAGGTAAATTGCGTCGGGATTACTTACCGAGATTCGCAAAGCGATGTTAGCTATGTCACAGACACCTCAAACAAAATAAAAATAATAAATCCACAGCGACAGATCATTGAAGCAGGTCACTGAGAGAAGAATAGAGTTGACTTCGCAAGAGGCCACGAAAAACGATTAAGTAAAAACAGGGGCACCTACCGTCCAAGATGGAGGTGCCTTTTTTATTGTTAGCAAAAACATTTTGCAAATTGCACCCAATAAGTTAGTGGGAGTTGGTAAACTATATTGAATACAGTCATCTTTACGAAAAGAAGGAATAAAAAGATATACAGATATACGAAAGCTTAGACAATCCCCCCTCTATCATTTCGAGAAGGATCTGAGCAATAATACAAAGTTGATTAGATTTGCTCCATGTGATGACACTGGTCGGGTTGTTTCAGTTTCCGTTTTCATATGCGCTCACAAAGATTTCAAATTCGTTTTTCATGAATACCACAAAAATATTTTAATCAGATGAAAACGGGAATTTTTCTATTTTCCTGTAAAAAAAAAGTTCTCCCCGGCGGGGAATCGATCCCCGGTCTCCCACATGACAGGCGGGGATACTCACCACTATACTACCGAGGACCTCTGTGAGGTGATAGGTGGATAATATTAATTGATAATCGATGCCTTAGAGAACCAGCAGTTTTGGAAACAATATTGCAGGTTCCTTTAGATCGGTGCCTTTTTTATTTTAGGCGAAAAAAAATTTTGCAAACTGCACCCGATAAGTTAGTGGGAGTTAGTAAACAACAAGGAATACAGTCATCTTTACGAGCAGAAGGAAAAATAAGATATACATCGCTATACAGCTAGAGTTTGGCAATTCACAAGATTGGAATTTGAAAAGTACTAGGCCTTATAGAATGACGAACTCATAAAATGACGACAGCCAAGACAACCCCCCTCTATCTTCTCGAGAAGAATCTAAACAATAAGACAAAGTTGATTAAATTTACTTCCTCTAACGACACTGGTCGGGTTGTTTCTGTTTCCGTTTTCACATGCGCATCGCAAAGATTTCAAATTGGTTTTTCCATGAATACCACAAAGAGTTTTGAACCAGATAAAAATGGGAATTCTTCTAACTACCTGTAAAAAATAAGTAATATCTCCCCGGCGGGGAATCGAACCCCGGTCTCCCGCGTGACAGGCGGGGATACTCACCACTATACTACCAAGGAGCTCTGTGTGGATACAGTTCAATGGATAATAGGTCCCCTATAGAGAACCAGTAGTTTTGAAAACAATCTCAGGTCCCTTTAGATCTTTTTGTCATTATGACTTTCCAAACAAAGAAGGAGTTAACCGTAGTAAGAACATATATTGTGAATTGCAAAATGCCAGCTTTTATGATCCTGTTAATTTTAACTCATGGATATGCGAAGCAACGAGTGATGTGGAGATTTGATATGCACATTTCGTGGCGTTAGCGAGGCCTCAACAGTTCGGTAAGGGCATGCGTCTTATTCAAGATGGCGGACCAACTTTGGGTCACCAAGGGAGCACTATTCCTGTTTTACTGGAATCACAGGATAATTGGCTTAGGTAAAAAGAGCCACGAGTTCACCAGAGTGTCACTTTGATTTGTTTTTAACTGCCGTTACCACGACAAACAGCAGCAACAACATGATTAACTCCTTCAGCATCTTTTATTGCCCAGACTGAGAAACTTATTCAAGACATTGAAAAGGGACCAGGCCAAAGCAGCTGGTTCGCCTGTATCCAGACTTCCTCCCACCTCGGAAAAGAAGCAAAGTTAAGTGATCGTGAACTTTATTGTTTCTAACGCAAAGTCGGCGAGAATACATTATAGATGCACTGAAGACTACAAAAGAAACAGTGGAATAAAATAGAACATTCCCCTGACATAGGATATACCAAAAGAACTCCGTGATCACATTTTTCATCCATTTGATAGAGGCAACCAAAGTCGGATAAGAAAAAAAACGTAATCAAGGGCCCAGCATAGTTAATCTTTGCTCACTTTCAAGGCGATTATCTATCAATTGTATTACCGAAATGGAAATGTAACGCACCTCAAGGCAGATGGAACGTGCTGCAAGGGAACTGGGTCGTACGGGGAAATGTATCGTACCTCAAGGCAGATGGATCGTACTTCAAGGGAAATGGCGAGACGTGCAAAACCAGTTTACGACGCGAAGGACAGCCTATCCAACAAGAAAAACAAGTGCTTTGACCTCTCCTTTTTCAAGAAAAACTCAAAGGAAGACTTCATTCGACAAAGCAGACAAGGGCCTACCGGGTCGCTTATTGGTGCGCTTGTTGGTCGTACAAGCCATGGAACACCAAAACTATCTGAAGAATTATTTTTTAGCATATTGCGCCTCTCATATTTACTGAGTAAAACTGATCTTTCAAGATAATACTGAATTATTGATTCTAAACAGTGGGGCCGGATACCCTCTATTCCTGAAAGGCAGGAGTCCGCGCATGTTATAGATAGGATTGGGGAATTAGCTCAAGTGGTAGATACCCGGATTCTCCATTTAGTGCTCGTATTGTTTATTCTTTGAAAAAAAGCTTGCCTTGGCTGGTTATCCAATCAATTTTTAGCCGCTGTTTAACAAAACCGCGTTCTGAGCCATCTTCAGTTAAGCTGTAATTTTTATCTGAACATTTATTTTTGTAAATAGTGTCAAGAGAGCCGAAAGCTGATAGTGGAGGGACAGGTATTCAATTAAATCGACCCTTTATGGAGAATCCCTGAGCCCCACTGGCTGCATAAAACCGCGGTTTGGTTTAGACCTCGTGTAAATAACCGGCCCCAAATGTCCAAAGAAAGGATGACCAAGCGGATACCGAGTCTTAAAGACCATTTTGCAATTGTGTCTAAGAACGTGTTGATCTCTTCGAACTTCGATGAGTTAGTTCATTACAGTATTATGAGTATCGCTATTTTCCAGGTATTGCCATAGAGAAAAAGGTGATGATGATAATAATATAGTAATAACAATGATAGAAATCTGCAAAAATCTGAAAGTAGGTACAGTACTAAAGGAAACTAAACTATGTACAGATGGTTGTAACTGTGTAATGTCCGTTTTTTAATTTTCGCGGTTTGTATCGTGATGTTTGTAGTTAGATTCACAGACTGGCCCGCCTAGACTAGCATCGGCTAATCGCCTAAATAATTAAAAAACAGGTACAGTAAAAGACTGCTGTAGTTGTTAAAGCTTCACGATAACGCTCTTCAAATTGGTTTGGGATTCAATATCTACGGGAAACATCTTAAAAACGGAACTTTTCGAACATCATCGCCTCACTATTATTTATAAATTTTGGCGAGATAAACAGACTCTTGTTAAGCATCCGTTTTCCAGTGTAGAAGGAAAAATTAATTGCCTTTTTCACAGTGTAAAAGCCTTATTCAGATAATCTATTTCGGTGTTGATGCTGCATTTGATGGCCACCTTACTATTGCATGAGCTCGAAGTTTAACTCAGAAATTCGTAAAAAGGGTACATTCAGGAAAAGAAGCGGCTCCAAGCCCTCACTTAGAAATTTATTTCCTTTTCTTTTTCTTCTTTTTTGGGAAGACGACCTTACAAGTCTGTTGTCGACACGAAAAGTTATGTGACTGGGGAATTAGCTCAAGTAGTAAAGCGCCCGCCTAGCTCCACTGCATTTAACTTTGTTTGTTGCTTATTGACGTTCAATGATTGGATGACACCCAAATCTATGATGGTCAGCCTGATGACTGGCTATTGATCAAAGATAAGAAAACGAAAATTTCGCACCAAAATTCCACTTTTTTATCGATTACATTTTGCATGTATCAAATCTAGTCGATCCCGGTACCACTTTCTTTCCCAGCTCAAAGTCTATCGAGCCAGCGGAAAAAAGTTACGTCGTCCTCTTTGCATGCGGAAAGTACTGGGATCTATACTCCATGAAAATTATCTTTTTAATTTCATCACAGATCTTCTTTTGACAACGCATTAAAACCTAATTTGTCACCTTAGGATCGGTCACTGAATCGGCGAGATTATTTTTAACAGGCGTTCCTAATGTTCAATGTGAGCATGATGAAAGCGTCAATTCAATTCAATAACTTTAGAAACGTTTGTGGGTTCTCTGAAAGCGTCTTCAACAAGTTCTCTGCCTCTTGTGTAAATAATACCCTGGACCCGTACTTTCTGTTTTGAACAAAGAGTAGCAAGAACTTTAAACAAAGGTAAATCTTCAGAGGTCAATTTGTGAATCTGATACGTAACCCTCTTAAGGCTTGACAGGACAAGTCGAAAGATCTGACTTTGCGATAATAATCTACGACCCATCACGGAATTGGTCAGTCTTGGAAGATTCTAAGAAAATAGAAACATACGAGGGGAAAACTTTACATCGCACGCCTTTATATGGCGTAATTATAAATAATGATAGAAGTTTAATTCCACCATCATCGCAGTTAATCTGAATTACAATGTGGTTACAAATGTACAACTATAAGAATTACATACTGTTAATCAATAAGGGACTGGGTTACAATAGATTTTATATAAAAATAACAACTGCAAGTTAAAAATATATATGTACGTAGATGGTCTAAAAATCTATTGATTGTTGAAAGCTAAATTAGCACTTCGGAAAAAACTAAGGCGCAATCTTTCAGTCCTGCATTTAGTTAATGTATGTTTGTTAGCGCATCGCGTTTGATAGTGATGCATGCGCTGTCATGTCATTGGGAGATGTTTAATGAGAGGTCCTCCTTTTGAGATCTTTACAAGAGTTTTAACACAGAGTTCAATGCGTCTCTCGACAAAAGACTAATTTGTTACTGACTTTCCATTTCATCTAGGTGTCTGTATTTAATCTGATGATAACTTTTCAGTATATGTTGGCTTGTTAATCTTCAACAACAGGGGTATTCGTACACCTACGAATTCTTTGTGGGGACGTGCAAACAAGTTTTTCAAAGCCTGATCCTAATATAGACCAAAACATTCCTTTTTCCAAACTTATTTCATGCCCTCCCTCTACTTTTTTCAGATCTGGCCGATGTTAAAATTTGGTGAAATACACTCACAAGATCAGCTTGAATGACACAGTTGGGTCTTTTCTCTTCCTCTTTTATTCATTTGGAGAAAAAAGAACAATTACATTGATACGTTTTGATCTTTTAATAAGGTTCAGGGTTTAGGGCTAAGGTACGTCCCACGTACCACAATACGAAAACCTTCACTGTCCAAACAGTGATTTTTCAGCGCCTATTGGAGAAATATCTTTAATATGCTACTTTACTCTGATTCTCAAAGGCATGTCTGTATCGATGATTTTTTGTGGAGAGTTTGGTTTGATCCTCGAGTGGAGTTCCAATGGAGTCTGTTTCCAACAGTACCTCAAATTAATCTAATAAAACTACTCTTAGCTAACGCAGTTTACTTGACGTGAATATCGTGGCGCATATGTTTCTCCTGTTTGCACTTCAAATTTTTCTAAAAATATACTAGTTTTCAATGTAGAATATAGACAATTGTTAATTTTTTTATGTTTTCCATCTATTACTTTATCTGTTTAACTAGTTTGATAAGATTAATAACTATTCGTAGTTAAGGTTTTTGTAGTGTATGGTGATCACGTCCGCCTGACACGCGGAAAGTCGCAGGCCCTGCGAGAGACTCAAGTGATCTTTAGTCACTATTGCGATCGCTATCACATACTACTTGCTTAATACATACAAACCCAAATAATTATGTTTTTAAACACCCTTGTTTTCATAAGAACATTGGAGGTTGGAATACTTACCGTTTCGAGTTGGTTAGAAAAGTTTTCTGTATGTTTGTGCAAACACTGCAGATGACATTAATTGAATGTGCCTAGTCTGAGTTCGAAGAGAACAACGCGTTCTTAAACACAATTTCAAAATGGTCTCTATCCTCCTCATCAATTCTCGAGCAAGTTAATTAATAGCGATACACGCGAGTTATAGAAGTAGCATAAACCTCAGTATCCGCTTGGTCATCCTTTCTTCGGACATTTGGGGTCGGTTAAATACACGAGTTCTAACCCAAACCGCGGTTTTACGCAGTCAGTAGGCCTCAGGGATGCTCTATAAGAGGATTGATTTAATTGAATAAATGTCCCTCCACTATCAGCTTTCGGCCCTTTTGATACAAAAACAAATGTTCAGATATAAGGTTTGGCTGAGGTGAAGGTGGCTTAGAACGCGGTTTTGTTAAACAGTGGCTAAACTTTGTTTAAATAAACAGATGTTGAAGTTTACAAAAGAGATGCTTAGTCAACACTTTATGAGGCAAGATTTTTCCAAAGAACAAACAAAAGATTAAGCGCACCAATTGGAGAATCCGGGTATCGATCCCGCTACCTCCCACATGCAAAGCGGGCGCTCTACCATTTGAGCTAATTCCCCAATCCGATATATAGCTCCGTTTAGAATCAATAATTCACTATTATCTTTACAGATCAGTTTTACTGAGAAAATATGAGAGACGTAATATGATGAAAAATTATTATTCAGTCGGCAAAGCTTGGTGCAGATAAAGAGATAGTTAGTACGATCAAACAAACGCACCGACAACGGACCTAGTGGGTCTTTGTCTGTTTTGTCGAGTGCAGTCGTTTTTGTAGTTTTTCAAAAAAAAAAAGAGAGAGGGTCAACTTTTGTTTTCGTTGGGTAAGCTGTCCTTCGTGCAATAAAATAGCTTTGCACGTTTCGTCAGAGTTCTGATGGCCCGTGGCCGGCCATGAATGATGTAGGGCTGAAGGATGTCTAGCTGAGTCACTTGTCCGTATGGGTCGGTTTCCTGTAAACTGTTGTCCGCAGTCAGTTAAAAACTTGAAATGTTAATAAAATATCTACAGAAACAGTGGTAAACCATGTGATAAACGGGTTGGGGAATTAGCTCAAATCGTGGAACGCCCGGTTAGCATATGGGAGGTACCAGGATGGATGCCTGGATTGTCTATTAAAGAATTTTAGTGTGCAGACACAGGCAATATCCACAATTGTTGAAAGGCGACATGTAGAAAATCAAGATGACAAATTACACTTGAACAGAACCGATCAACAGTCATCTATTGCTGTCCTGTGATGTAAAGATGGAGTTTTTCGTTGGATTATTTTTGTAACCTTTATAAACCTTCATCAGAGTGTTATGAATGTTCGCTGTAAAGTACTTTAACGTGTTTGATTATTGTGAAAGCTGTATGGAGAACGAGTGCCTATTTATAGAATTTCACATTTGCTCTGAAAAAAGGGGCAACTTGGTGAGTTGAAATGCAGCTAATCGTCGATAATCCAAAACAATAGCTGATGAAGATTTAAAATTAGACGAATCTCGCCGCAATTTTCGCAGCAATTTTCCCCACACTCCTAACTTGAGCGATGTAGTAAAAAACAGAAAATATGTATCGTGAATATCATATTTTGCTTCGCTCCAAAACAGGCAACTCCATTTGCAAGAAACAAAGCCAAAACTCTTTGTTCTTCGGATGAAAGAGCTTCCAAGGAAGGACTAAAGCGCGGCATCAAGATAAATGCAAGAGATCAACGTCTTACACGGATGTTTGATATCCACTACCATCAAAGAAAATACAAATGAAGATTTCAAATTTTCTCTGAAATGACTGCTTTTGCGAAATTACTGCATGTGGAATTTATTTCTTGCGTGTGCGGCATACAGCAATTTTACGCGCACACGTGTACACGTTGCGGACCTATTTTTTCATTTCGTTCTTGGTTTCTGTTGGGAGGGATGAACATCACACGTGCGAATCCCGACAAATAATCACAAGAAGGAGGTTGAAAATGGAAATAATAGTTACGTCGATGGTGGAAATACGAACACGAGTAAACAATGCAGCGAAGGTGTCATACCAACAAGTTTATTCATCTGGTCTTTACACGAGCATAAACAGAACTATCCAGACTGAGTAGACACCGGTTAGTGCGTGTTTTAGTTTATCACAGCCTCAAAATACTCAGAAAGAAAAAAATTCAACGGATGGTGATAAAACTTGTGATAATCTTTTGTTATTAGCAGGACTCGAACCTGCGACCTTCCGCGTGTTAGGCGGACGTGATTACCATTACACTACAAAAATTTGCGGTGGCATGATACTGTAAGTTTAAAATGCGTTGAAGGGTGCTGTGGGAACGGGCTCGGTTGTTTCTGTCATTCACTTGTTTCTCACTCCTGTTGCTGACTAGCTGATGAGGTTGGGCTGTCAGGGTGTCATGCGAGTTACGCACGCTCCAACGTTTTATTTCAAGTTCATGTTTGGTAGTCATTCAAGAGTCAAATTATCAATTTTCAACAAAATCATAGACAGCAAATAGACTTCGAAGACGCATAGACAAAACAAACGACATGGTTTCGCGAATTTATGTAAAATTTACTCCATACGAGTAAATTTTGCGATTGTTTGCCACACGTGCACGCAATGGCTGAGCTTTCTGTGGTACGAATCCCGGCATACAGGGCTTGGTGGTGCGGATAACGATGTGGTGAGTACGATCAAACGCACGCACAAACAACGGACCTACTAGGTCTTTATCTGTTTTGTCGAGTGTAGCCGTTGTTGTAGTTTTTCCCAAGAAAAAAAAGAGGGAGGGTCAACGTATTTGCTTTTGTTCGATAGGCTGTCCTTCATGTAATAAAATAGCCTTGCACGTCTCGTCAGAGTTCTGATGGGCCGTGGCCGGCCTTGAATGATGTCGGGCTGAAGGATGTCTATCCTAGTCATTTGTCAGTATGGGTCGGTTTCTTCTAAACTGTTCTGCGCAGTGAGTTAAAACTTGAAATGTTAATAAAATATCTACAGGAACAGTGGTAAACAATGTGATAAACGTGTTGAAAATTAGCTCAAATCATTGAGGGACCGCTTAGCATACGGAAGGAATTAGGATGGATGCGTGGATTCTCTCTAAAAATACTAAAATGATTTTAGTATTTTTATACTAAAATGGGATATTATTCTTAGTCATCATCAGTGTTAATTACAGATGCTCAGTCTTAAGCAAGTTGTATGTGATAGCGATCGTGATAGTGACAAAAGATCACTTGTGTCTCTGGAAGGGCCTGCGACCTTCCGCGTGTGAGGCGGACGTGATAACCTCTACAATACAGGAACCTTAACTACGAAAAGTTATTAAGCAAGTTGTATGTGATAGCGATCGTGATAGTGACAAAAGATCACTTGTGTCTCTGGAAGGGCCTGCGACCTTCCGTGTGTGAGGCGGACGTGACAACCACTACACCAAAGGAACCTTAACTACAAAAAGTTATTAAGCAAGTTGTATTTGATAGCAATCGTGATAGTGACAAAAGATCACTTGTGTCTCTGGCAGGGCCTGCGACCTTCCGCCACACTACAGAGACTTTAACTACAAAGTTATTTATCATATCAAACTGAAATAAATAGATAAAGTAATAGAAAAAATAGAAATACTATATGATTATCTACACAGAACTAAAACTAGAATATTTTCAAGTAGTTTTAAGCAGTTTTGCTAGATTAATTTAAGGTGCTGTTGAAAACAGTTTCCGTTGGAGCTCCACTCGAGGTTCAAACCAAACTCTCGATGAAGGATCATCGATATAAACAAGCCTTTGAAGCATTTGAGAATCAGAGTTAAACAACATATTAAAGATTTTTCTCCAACAGGCGCTGAAAAATCACTGTTGGACAGCGGTGGTTTTCGTGTTGTGGTACTTGGGACGTACCCTAACCCTAAACTCTGAGCCTTACCTTCATGCCTTACTTGAGGGCATGAAAATAAGTTTAGGAAAAGGAACGTTTTGGTCTAAACTAGGATCAGGCTTTGAAAAACTTGTTTGCACGTCCCCAAGAAGAATTCCTACGTGGACGAATACCCCTGTTGTTGAAGATTATAAATCAATAAATTTTTAAAAGTTATCATCACATGAAAGTAAAATACAGAGACATAGATGAAATGGAAAGTCAGTTACAAATTAGTGTTTTGTTCAGATGGCTTTATAGAGACAAAAAAAGTATTCCCTGGTCCGTGTGAGGATCAAACTCACGACCTTGGCGTTATCAGCACCACGCTCTACCGACTGAGCGAACGGACCATGCACATAAGAAATCTCGAAAGGGCAAACAATTGACAATCCGGGTATCGATCCCGGCACCTTCCTAGTTGTGCACCAACCCGCACGAAAGCGGATGTGAAAATAAGAGACTGAAACAACTCAACTAGAATCATTACTAGATCGATCCTTTCCGAGATGCCAGAGAAGAAGGTTTAAGTAATCATTACTGTCTGAGTTCCGCACCACACAGAGTGTGAACCACATGTCCCTTGCAAAGAAGATAATGACGTGATTTGAAATGTTATTCTCTTATATCTGTTGAAAGTCCTTCAGGATGTACTTGATCAACAGCACTCAGCTTCCAAAATTCTCTTTGTTCCTTGCCAGGAACATTTTTGCAAACATTTTCTTAGTTCAAAATCTGCTCTAGTTTTATATTCTACCAAACAATCAAAATTGCATTACGCTCTTTCTCAAGAACCTTTCTTTATTTAGATGCCATTAAGTCTGAGACAGACCAAAATGCTAAAATTATAATTTGAGCACATATTCACTTGCCGATTGCAAGTTAAATTGTGTCGGGATTACTTGCCGAGCTTCGCAAAAGCGATGTCAGCTATGTCACAGATACCTCATACAAAACAAATAAAATAATTCCACAGCGACGGATCATTGAAGCAGGTCATAGAGAGAAGGATAGAGCTGACCTAAAAGGAGGCTACGAAAAACGACTAAGTAAAAACAGGGGTCCCTACCGTCAAAGATGGAGGTCGTGGATTCGATTCCGATCGGTGCCTTTTTTATTGTTGGCCAAAACATTTTGCAAACTGCACCTGATAACTCAGTGGGAGTTAGTAAACTATATTGAATACAGTTATCTCTACAAACAGAAGGAATAACAGATATACGAAAGCTTAAACAATCCTCCCTCTACCATCTCGAGAAGGATCTGAGCAATAGTACAAAGTTAATTAGATTTACTCCCTCTGATGACACTGGTCGGGTTGTTTCTTCCGTTTTCATATGCCCTCACAAAGATTCCAAATTCGTTTGTCATGAATACCGCTAAGATTTTTTAATCACATAAAAATGGGAATTTCTCTAATCTCCTGTAGAAAAAGGAAATATCTCCCCTGCGGGGAATCGAACCCCGGCCTCCCGCGTGACAGGCGGGAGACCGGGGGAGACCATTATTCTACCGAGGAAGCAACGAGTGATGTGGAGAAACCCTGTCATTTGTTCTGACTACGCGAAATCGTTCTCTCTACGTCTTAGACGTCTTTCTGCCGTCTGTGATTATGTTGAAAATTGACTCTTTGACTCTTGAGTTACTACTTGCGTAACTCCTGTGTCACCCTGACAGCCCAACTTCATCAGTTCGTCAGCAACAGGAGCGAGAAGCAAATAAATGACAGAAACAACCAAGTCTGTTCTCACAACACCCTCCGCGATTCTGCCGTTAGTTTAGTCGAACATGACATTTCAGACATGGCGTAGATGCCACTAAAGTGCGTTCATGCAAGTTTCTGTGGTGGAGTGGTTATCATATTCGCCTAACACGCGGAAGGTCGCTGGTTCGAGCTCTGCCAGAATCAAATTTTGTCACAATCGTCCACACTATAGGAAATCCAAGTTTCATCATCATCCTCTTATCATTATAATTTTTTTTTTCTGAGTATTTTGAGGGTGAGTTAACTAAAAAGACGCGCTTACCGGTGGCTGCTCAGTCTGGATTGTTCTGAAACTGAAATCAAGGGACAATCCTTGCTACAATCCTGCACTATTTAAGGCTCTCTGAGGAAACTACAATAGAGACAGGTGAAATTAATTTAATGTTCTTGGCCTTGATCACAGTTTCTGATCATCGCAAAGGACGTTAGAAAATGCACACCATGTATTATCCATATACCGTTTTTTAAGGATATTGTAAGGGGA
The DNA here is from genome assembly GCF_036669915.1 of Pocillopora verrucosa. Taxonomy (NCBI): domain Eukaryota; kingdom Metazoa; phylum Cnidaria; class Anthozoa; order Scleractinia; family Pocilloporidae; genus Pocillopora; species Pocillopora verrucosa. Next base: position 20,193,266 of record NC_089325.1, read on the forward strand.
CGAGGCTTAAGCAACTGCTTCGCCTGTATCCAGACCTCCTCTTGCCCAAAATAATGCACGGAGACACTTATTCATGCCTTTATATCTAGCCGCTTAGACTATTGAAACAGCCTCCTATTTGGAGTTCCTGAGTGCCATCTTCACAAATTACAGAGTCCAGAATGCGAGCGTGCGTAACTCGCGTGACACCTTGACAGCCCAACTTCATCAGCTTGTCAGCAACAGGAGTGAGAAACAAATGAATGACAGAAACAACCGGAGCCTGTTCCCACAGCACCCTCCAAATTCTGCTTATTCGTCAACTTATTCGAAACAAGGCATTTTAAACATGCCGTAAATGCCACAAAAGTAATAACCTGTAAATTTCTTTGGTGTAATGATAATCACGTCATCCTAACACGCGGAAGGTCGCAGGTTCGGGCCCTGCCATAAACAAAAGGTTGTCACAATCGTCCGCAACATCAGAAATCCAAGTTTTATCACCATCCGTTGAATTTTTTTTTTGAGTATTTTGAGGCTGAGATAAACTAAAACACGCGCTTACCGGTGGCCACTCAGTCTGGATTCTTCTGTTTATGCTCGTGTAAAGATCGGATGAATAAACTTGTTGGTATGACACCTTCGCTGCACTATTTACTCGTGTTCGTATTTCCACTATCGACTTAACTATTATTTCCATTTTCAACCTCATTCTTGTGATTATTTGTCGGGATTCGCACGAGTGATGTTTATCCCTCCCAACAGAAACCAAGAACGAAATGAAAAAATAGGTCCGCAGCGTGTAAATGTGTGCGCGTAAAATTGCTATATGTACACGCAAGAAATAAATTCCAAATGCGATAATTTCGCAAAAGCAGTCATTTCAGACAAAATTTGAAATCTTCATTTGTATTTTCTTTGATAGTAGTGAATATCAAACATACGTGTAAGACATTGATCTCTTGCATTTATCTTGATGCCGCGCTTTAGTCGTTCCTTTGAAGCTATTTCATCCGAAGGACAAACAGTTTTGGCTTTGTTTCCTGCAAATGGAGTAGCCTGTCTGGAGCGAAGCAAAATATGATATTCACGATATATGTTTTCTGGTTTTTACTACATCGCTCAAGTTAGGAGTGTGGGGAAAATCTCATCAGCTGTTGTTTTGGATTATCGACGATTAACTGCACTTCAACTCACCAAATTGCCCTTTTTTCTAGAGAAAATGTGAAATTCTATAAAATAGAATGTCTGTTCACTATGGCACTCGTTCTCTATACCGTCAATCCAACAAAAACTCCATCTTTACATCACAGGACAGCAATTGATGACTATTCTCGGTTCTGTTCAAGTGTAATTTGTCATAATTATTTTCTACATGTCGCCTTTCAAAAATTGCGGAAATTGGCTGTGTTTCCACACTAAAACGCACACAAAAACCTTTATTTACGTTTTGACCACTGCTTATCACAAATATTGAATTGCATAAGAATTATTTAAAAAAATACTGAAAGGTCTGTAATGTAACAACTTTTTGTCGGAGTGTGACAACGGTTTTGAAGTTATTTTGCCTGATTGTCTTTCCTTCGTCTCAAACTACCTAAATATAGGAACAAAAAGTTTCCTCACATCAAATTCCACGACAAAACGGGCCTGTCCAGGAGTCGAACTCGTGACCTCCCGCATCCAAAGCGAGAATCACGAGACCAACAGGCCAGTTACACGAAACTCTTAAAAGATATATTAGTGTTGTTTTGATGCGTAGCTGGTAGCAGGTGTGTAAGCAAATGATCACTTCCTACCGGTCGTCCATGTTAGTGACCTATTCCACTTTCCCTGTTGTCGTCTTAGTATATGTACAATCAATTCCTATTATTATTACTGGCAAGTGCAACAGTAAGGATCACGGTCAGTTAACTTTTCCAACAGTAGTTCCAAAGCGAGTGGTGTTTTACTAGATACAAGCGGAAAGTTGCGCTAGCCTTCCATCCTTACCTTGTCTCTCGTAAGACCGTTCGGTAGTATAGCGGTGAGTATCCTCGCTTGTCACGCGGGAGACCGGGTTTCCATTCCGATAGAGCTCCTATAATCGAAAAGTCGGTACTTAATCTTAATAAAATCTCTATCTGAGACATTTATATCTCGTTTTCTTTCCAGAGCAAGAGCAAATCTTAATTATGCAGATTCCACCGCTGGCCAGAAGATTAGGTGGCTACAGTCTTGTAAGGTGCAGAGCTTACTCTGCTGCACTTTTAAATCAAATGTCACCTTGGGAAAACATAACCCGAGTTTCTTCAAGTGACTGGTCAAAACACACAGGAAGATGCCGAAGGACGATAGAAATATGGGGATGAAGAAGTGACTCCTTACTTCTCGGGTGCCCCTCCACTTACCAACAAAGATAAATGGACACGAAATTTTGCGGGCGAATTTCCCTGATTGGGTACATTAAGCTATTGAGGCAATGTTAAGCCGCACAAAGAATCAAATTATATGCATGCATTTTGATAGCGGTCATGGAAATTATATGATTTCTGCTCAATTCATTTCTCAAGCACATTTTCCTGAAAAAAAATTTCGACTAAGATTGAGCATTTGTAATTATATGCCACAACAAATTATCTATCCGCAAGTTCCAAAGTGTTCATACTTAACTTTTAAAAGATTTCGGGTTGATTAGAGCGACGACGTCGGTCACTTCATGACCATTTTCACAAGGCTGTTATACTTATCAGTTGGGATGACGATCAATTAACATTTTATCTTTCCATGTATCTTCTGTTAAGTTTGATGTCAGCGTATGGTTTAAAGCTTCGAAAATTCGAGTATCGTTAATTTTGACAGGTTTTGAACGTATATAATTTGTTTTTGTCCACTTTTCTTCTCACTTCTAAGAATAATAATGAAAGGCCAACGACCTATGTTTTTGGAATTGTGCACTAGGAGAATTTTGGTGGTCAAGTGTTACTGATGAGGTACATTGTGATGAGATTTCATAAGATATAAGGAAAAAAACAGTTTCATAGATGAGGGAAAAAAATTGATGTAGGGGGTCGAACTCACGTACCACGCTCTGCCGACTGAGCCTACAGATGTCGCATACCCTTGCCTTTTATTGCTGTTAGCGGTAATTTTTTGCCTTTTAGCTCGACTTTTTCCCCGTTAGAGCGGTTTATATCCAAAGCTGAAGAGCCTTTATGTAAGGCGAGGAGCTGAGTCAAAAGCTTTCACTGGGCCATCTTTAATCTTTCATTCGCTCTGACGATGGGCTAACGCTCGAAACGTCATGCAGCTTTGAATCAATTTACGTCATCAACTCAGTTGATAATACCAAATTACCCAGTTATACTCTCCGACGACGCAGCACCACAGTTTCTATAGGAACTTGCCCCTTTATTCATTTATCTTTAAGTTGGTTGAAGAATTGCTTCAAGGCACTGGAATCGAGACCCGGACTCTCCACGTCTGCCTATTAATGTTCTGATTCTTCTTTTGAATAACTTGCTATTTTGAATGACGCTAATAATTACCCTGCGTTCATTGAGGCTTATGGGCTTTTTTTTTATTTCACGTATTTCTTCCATTGGGTTGCACAAGAGCCTTTTATTTTAAATTTGTGGCGATAAATTGTCAACACTTGATGTGTAGGGAACACTAATTGTGACAAGGAGTAATATCCCATTTTGGTATAAAAATACTAAAATCTAAATGGAGAATCCAGGCATCCATCCTTGTACCTTCCATATGCGAAGCGGGCGCTCCACGATTTGAGCTAATTCCCCAACCCGTTTATCACATGGTCTACCACTGTTCCTGTAGATATTTTATTAACATTTCAAGTTTTAACTCACTGCGGGCAACAGTTTACAGGAAACCGACCCGTACGGACAAGTGACTCGGCTAGACACCCTTCAGCCTAACATCATTCATGGCCGGCCACGGGCCATCAGAACTCTGACGAAACGGGCAAGGCTATTTTATTACACGAAGGACAGCTCCTGCAACGAAAACAAATACGTTGACCATCTCTCTTTTTTTTTAAGAAAAGCTACAACAACGACCTACTCACAAGGAGACAAGAATGTTTAAAAAAATAATTATTTGGGTTTGCAAAAATTGGAATTGGCGCATATATTAGGCAAGTAGTATGTGATAGCGATCGTAATAGTGACAAAAGATCACTTGCGCCTCTGACAGGGCTTTCGACTTTCCGCGTGTGAGGCCGGCGGACGTGATAACAACTACACTATAGGAACCGTAACTACGAAAAATTATTAATCTTATCAAACTGAAATAAATAGATAAAGTAATAGAAAGAGAAAAAAAGAAAAAATCTAAAATTATCTACATGGAAATAAAACTAGAATATTTTTCGAAGAATTTGAAGTGCAAACGGGAGAAATATATGCGCGACGATATTCACGTCAAGTAAACTGCGTTAGCTAAGAGTAGTTCTATTAGATTAATTTTTAGTTGCTGTTGGAAACAGATTCCATTGAAACTCCACTCAAACCAAACTCTCCATAAAGGATCATCGAATAGACAAGCCTTTGAGAATTAGAGTAAAACAGCACATTACAGATATTTCTCCAATAGGCGCTGAAAAATCACTGTTGGACAGCGGTGGTTTTCGTGTTGTGGTACTTGGGATGTACCCCCCTAAACCCTGAGCCTTAGTAAAAGATCAAAACGTATCAACGTAATTGTCCTTTTTGTTCTAAATGAATAAAAGAGAAAGAGACACTTTGACTCTTGAATTACTATCAAACATGAACTTAAAATGAAATGTTCCAGTGTGCATAACTCCCGTGTCACCCTGACAGCCCAACTTCATAAGAAATCAGGTTGACAGAAACAACCAAGCCTGCTCCCACAACACACTCCTCGATTCTGCCGTTAGTTTATTTGGAACGTGGCATTTCAGACATGCCGTAGATGCCAAGTGCGTACATGCAAGTTTCTGTAGTGTAGTGGTTATCACGTCCGCCTAACACGCGGAAGGTCGCAGGTTCGAGCCCTGCCAGAAACAAATGTTGTCACAATCGTCCGCACTATCAGAAATCTAAGTTTTATTATCATCCTCTTGTCATAATAACTTTTTCTGAGTATTTTGAGGGTGAGTTAACTAAAACACGCGCCTCCCGGTGGCTACTAAGTCTGGATTGTTCCGTCTATGCTCGTGTAAAGACCAAATGAATAAACTTGTCGGTATGACACCTCTCCTGCACTATTTGCTAAACTTCTGTCTTTCGATTATTTGTTGAGATTCGCACGAGTGATGTTCAATACTTCCAACAAAAACCAAGAACGAAATGAGAAAATTGATCCGCAACGAGTACACGTGTGCGCGTGGAACACATAAGATAAAAATTTCACATGCAGTAGTTTATCAAAAGCAGTCCGGCATTTCTAAGAAAATTTAGGAATGGATATCAAACATCCGTGTAACACGTTGACTTCTCTCATTTAAGGTGGCTCGACTGGATTTTTCAAAAGTCATACTGTTCAAGTTTGAAAATTAACTACGACGCCACGAGCAACGTTATGGTAAAACAATTACCACAGCTGTATTACAAAAAGATGAAAGTTTGTTGTGATTGGTGTTATGTTGACATCGGAGTTTCCATAGCAAGGTAATGACGTCATGACAGTTTTTGCTTTCGTTCGTATTTCTCAGTACCATGAGGTTTTTTCGTAAATCGCTCACTGGAGCTTTTATCTCTTGTTATTGCCTAGATGTTGGCCAAGTTTGAACAAATTCAATGAGAGCATTTTTGAAAATTTTGAGGATGAAGTTTTGAGGGTTAAAAATACAGTAAAAACATTGTTGTCGAGATAATTTGATGATATCTAAAGAAAACGATGCGCCTTGGGAATGCCGCTATACCACGTAGTTGCTTTATTCCACTTCAAATTGTATGTAAAAAGTTGGCGAGATTGCTCTTACCGATTGTGAGAAAAAAGGGTTTGATGCCTTTGCATTCAGATGCTCTTGTTGTCATTTTTGCGTATAATTTGGTCTATGCCAACAAATATTGTAATATTTTAAAAACTGCTCGATAGATTTTTTTAAAAAATCGTCATTGCTAAGTTGTATTTTCATTGTATACGGCCTGCAGTTTTCAAGGTTATTGAAAATGTGGAAGTTAATAAAATTGGGCCTCAAAAGTACTAATTTGTTATCCCCCATATCGTGTTTACAAGTGAGCGACCTCATTATTCACAGGCATTGTTTTAAATTCTCATATCCGCGTGCACAACTTAAGCAAAAAATGAATTTGCATCAATTAGAAAGTTCGACTGCATTCGGAGATTTTTTCCGAAACATGTTAATATAAACTGAAATTTTAATGAGCTGATTTTTAAAGGCATTTGTCACGCAATTATGCTGTAATGCAGCAATGCCGAGGGTATCTCTGACGAGGAAACGGAAAACTGTTGCTCTGCAGAAAAACCAACTGACCGAGCACTCGCAAAGAAAGCTCCACGGAGCTCGTGAAAACAATTAACAGTTGTCTCGGAGCTAGAAAATCATTCACAGACGAGGACAGACGAGGAAAAAAAGCCATATATTTTGTTTATTTATTTTCTCACCGTGGCATAGTCGCGTTTCCTTTTATTTAAATTTGTATTACATGTCTTATCTGAAATGTTCATTTAATTACCAAGTATTATTGTTTAACAATTATAATATACAGAATCATATATGTATTTATATAAGCGATTATTCTTAAATAAATATTATAACTTTAACAAACGTGAATCGGGAAGATAAAAGTCAATAAACAATTTTCTGAACAAACTCTGATATTCTTTCTTTTTTTCTAATTTTTACATCGATCACCTGAAACTGCAAGGAGAGGCATTGCTGCCAACTAATGATAATAACATTCACCACTGAGATATTACATCTCTAAACAAAACTATAATTATCTAATGTCTCCTTAGAAAAAAAATACTAATAGCCAACATAATCTTAGCAAAATAAAAAATATACAACAAGGGGGTTTGGTTCGGCATTTGCGACAGTATTATCCTGTAAGTTGTCTGTAACAAACTTTGACGAGCTTTCTTTTTCTTGCTTTTAAATCATAATCACCAAGACATTCCCGCCGGTAAATGAAAACATCGATATCATTCATCAATGAAAACCTTAATCTAAGATTGCATTCGTACAAAATAGTTAACCACTGCTGTGAGTATGTTTAGGTTTTTCGTCACCCTTGGCTTACTCCGCTTTTCTTGAATTTGCTCAAAGGACTCTGGAAGAGCTAGCACCGCTAACAGAGCTTTCGTTCCACCTTTCTTGTAAACACCCTGCATTGTTTCGTAGTCAAGCCCGGCCTTTCCCATTTTCTCCTTCATTCCTTCGGAGACCGGGAGGCGATGCAGCGTGGACTTTCGGGATTTTGCCTCTTGTGCTGAGTTCATTTTTTTTACGAACAGTTCTGCAGGAACTGCGTGCGTCTGAATTCTTTCAACAGATACTTGCAGAGGGGACTGAAATAAAATACGCGACAAGGCGGTAGCATCTTCTTGTGCATCATGTGCATCAAACTTTTCTTTCAGTAAAACTTCGTAAACGTCGGACAAAGATTTGCTCTTGCAGGAATACAAAGGGCTACCTTTCTGCTTCATTTCTGTCGAAACAATCTCTAGAGAGTCCACAAGGACAACACCAGTAGCCAGGAACAATTCAAGGAGATTGTTCCTTCTCAGAGCATTGATCAGAACTGGGAAGTCAAACTTTTCACCATTGTGTGCAATAAGGACAACTTGGAAGGAACGGGACTGCTGTTTTAGGAAACTGCAAAAATCACTGAGACCCTGAGTTTGCGATACGGCCTCCAGTTCTTTCCCTCTTCTCAATAATGTTTTTCTACCCTTACAAAACTCTACACTTATACCGTGGACTTGCGTCGCTGACTGGCCAATAATTCGATTTTCTGGAAAAAGGTTTACCGAAAATGATTTGGTTTCAGCATTTGGTGGAATGCATGAAATCTGCAGAATATCCGATTTCCGGTCTAGACCTGTTGTTTCTATGTCGAGGGCCAAATGAAGAAAACGTGAACGTTGTTGGATTACAGGTAACTCGGAGACTTCCTGGCTGTTCCCTTCGTTGGATTTTGGGAGATCATCGGTATAATCATTAAACTCCTCCTTTGTCAGACATGCCTTTAGATCGTTCATGGTTGCATTCGTGATGGCGGCTTTCTCTTTGTCGCTCTGTTGCCAGCCGATCCCTGTCTCGTACGTTGCTGACTCGCGTTTCTCAGCAGAATTGGTCTTTTGATTCTTTTTCTTTCGAGAGTTTCTTCTCGCTTTTTTGAACTCTTTTGTTGACTTTCGCTCGCCATCCCTTTTCCTTTTCTTGTCAATTTTGTCGGTGTTCTGTTCTGTGATATGCGTCTGTGCCAGACCCATTTTTTCCGTGGCTAATGTCAGATATCTGTTCCCTTTGTTAAACTGAGCTATTCCTGCAGCGGTTCTAAAGTCGCTGCTTTGCGAGCCTCCATAATGTCTTATTTTCGGCGCTTTCGAGCCAATGGAACTGTTTACACTTTCATTTCTCTGTGATGAGCCCGCTGGGGCCAGCTTTTTCACGGAGTCATGAGAAAGAAATGGTCGAATAGCTTCTTCCAAGGTTGCACGTAAATCTTCGCCCGTCAGGTCCTTGCCTCCTGGAAGACTTCCGTGCTTGTAGCCTTCAGGGTCTTTTTTGTATCCACACCAGGAATTGCTGCAGTTATCGTGTTTGCCAAACGCGTGTGGTACGATAGAGGTGAGCCCTTCGAGTAATGAGGATGGCTGGCCCTTGTTTTGGTTAACACAGTAGGTGAAGCTCTTTTGGATGTAGGATATCACGTTAGGAGTCAACCCTTTAATCTTTCCTTTAGCCATGTATAATCTCGTTCCCAGTGTACGACTTGCATGATTCACATCACTCCATTTATCAATGTCGTAGTTAACCAGCGTTTTGAGATGGTTTTCTGTGACGCTGTCGTCATCTCCCACATAAGTCGAGTAAATCACTCCACTTTTCGGGGCGCTTGAAAAAAGCTCGACTGCTACGTTTGCCTCCATACTTTTCGAGGATCCTTCGTGGTTTTTTCGACAGTCGTGGCTTTCTGCTTCTTTATTCTTTTTCTCCGCTTCGTCACAAACCCTACACATTTTATTGCGAGTAGCATAACTAATGACTTTTCCGGTATGTAACCCCACTGCTGTGCCCACTCCTGACGACGAGTCGTGACAACGTCCTCGCTTTCTCCAGCCCATATCGTACGACACTCCGAGTTTTACTACTTCCTCATTTCCAGTCGTGGACAACCGCTTTTCTTCCTCATTAAACTGATTACAAGAATCTTTAGCCACTTCTTCTACTGCTTTTCCACTTTCTCTTTCCCGCTTTTTGAAATTGCTTGAGGAAATTGATGGTACACCAAGTGTTGTAAGAAATCCAGAGGTATGCGTATGTCCCAATCCACAATGCAGTGCACCAAGCCCAGCACGGGAATTAGCGTCGAAGGTGGGAGGGCCTCTTTTTCCAGTACGATGATGCTCGGCCGGGCGTACGATGTTAATAAACTCACATTGTGTGCATTTAACTTTTAGTACTGGACACACTCCTTCCGGGCGAACATTAAAACTATTACGTAAATCTAGGGGTCCTTGTTTACAATTCACACACTCGCTCAAAGCGGTTGTTAGCATTTCCAAATTAACCACATAACACTGATCCATGTTTACAGCTTTTGTGTACGGCAGACTTGATCTCAAGGTGGGTCCCTCCGGAACATTGTCGGCTGTATTGCCTAAACTTATTTCATTTCTAACTTTATCACTCCATCGCTGCTCTCTCATTGCCTTGCATTGTTCTTTCCTAACCGTTTTGGATCTGTAATTAGCTGGACGCCCTGGTTGAGACTGTAGCTGCTCCTCAGCATCCTGTAAACAAAATTTACTAGTTATATAACAAATCACTGACAAATGGAGACCCTCATTGAAATAATGTAGAAAATCGTTATGAAAACATCCATACCTGTGATTCACTTCGTCTAGCCTTCTTTCCTACGGCCACGTTGTTCTGCAGAACAGCAGTTTTCCTTTTTCTAGTCAGAGATTCTCTCGGCATTGCTGCATTACCGAATAATTGCGTGACTAATGCTAAAATTTCAGTTCATATTAGCATGCTTCGGAAAAATATCCGAAAGTAGTCGAGCTTTCTCTTTAATGCAAATGCATTTTTCGCTAAAGTTGTGCACATGGATATGAGAATTTAAAACAATGTCTCTGAATAATGAGGTCGCTCACTTGTAAACACGATATGGGGAGTAACAAATTAGTACGTTTGAGGCCCAATTTTATTGACTTCCACATTTTCAATAACCTTGAAAACTGCAGGCCGTATACAATGAAAATACAACTTAGCACTGACGATTTTTTAAAAAAATCTATCGAGCAGTTTTTAAAATATTACAATATTTGTTGGCATAGACCAAATTATACGCAAAAATGACAACAAGAGCATCTGAATGCAAAGGCATCAAACCCTTTTTTCTCACAATCGGTAAGAGCAATCTCGCCAACTTTTTACATACAATTTGAAGTGGAATAAAGCAACTACGTGGTATAGCGGCATTCCCAAGGCGCATCGTTTTCTTTAGATATCACCAAATTATCTCGACAACAATGTTTTTACTGTATTTTTAACCCTCAAAACTTCATCCTCAAAATTTTCAAAAATGCTCTCATTGAATTTGTTCAAACTTGGCCAACATCTAGGCAATAACAAGAGATAAAAGCTCCAGTGAGCGATTTACGAAAAAACCTCATGGTACTGAGAAATACGAACGAAAGCAAAAACTGTCATGACGTCATTACCTTGCTATGGAAACTCCGATGTCAACATAACACCAATCACAACAAACTTTCATCTTTTTGTAATACAGCTGTGGTAATTGTTTTACCATAACGTTGCTCGTGGCGTCGTAGTTAATTTTCAAACTTGAACAGTATGACTTTTGAAAAATCCAGTCGAGCCACCTTAATTATATATAGATCAAAAACTATATTCGCATCATATTCCACAACAAAACAGGCATCACCAGGAGTCGAACCCGGGACCTTTCGTACCCAGAGCGAGGATAATACCGTAAGACCAACAGCCATGAGTTCCCCATAGTATCAATTTGATTTCTTTTCTGTCCCAGATATCTTTGCTAACATCGGAGAGTTGGTATCTAAACCTGCGAGTCTACTAGATAGGCGCTCCAACCAACTGCGACCCGAGCAATAATCTTGATTTAGGAAAAAACTAAACTGAAATCGAGGGACAATCGTTGCTACAAGCCGGCACATGCACGCCATGTATTACTTGTGACCCGTTTTTTTTTTTTTTTTTTAATTGCTTTACCACTTTAGATACCATTGACGACCAGAAACGTCGTCACAACTGACAAAATACCACGACAGAGGAACAATCCATAGCCATATGACAAACGTCTGTTACCACGATGATCAGCAGCAAAAACATCATTAACTCTTTAATATTGCTCAGTTTGAGAGACTCAAGCAAGATATTATAAGGAGGCTCAAGGCAGCTGCTTCGTCTGTATCCAGACCTCCTCCTGCCTTGGAAAAGACGCAAAGATTAGTGGTCGAGAACCTCATTGTTTCTCACACAAAGTCAAGGAGAATGTATTGTAGATGCACTCTAGTCGTGAGGACTACGACAGGAAGAGTGAAATGGGATGGCAATCAGTTTCATCTACCACATGACTTATCTAAAGAAATCCGTGATAACGTTTTTCGTTCATTCAATCGAGGCAACCAAATCCAGATAAAAAAAAAAACAAAAACAATCGAGAGCCAGCACAGATGTCTTTGTTTGCTTTTTAGGTGATTATCTGTCAATGGTATTGCCTGGCAATAATAACATTTGAGCGCAAAAGGAATCGTCCCCGGGATTAATTTAAAACTTAAAGTGAGAAGGAAGCCGAAATAACTTCACATAGGCCGATTTATGAATACGAATTTTGCAGAAACACAACTCAGTAACTTTTCAAAATTTATCGGTATAATAATCTCCAACAACAGGAGACCATTACTTAGATATGTCCTCGTTAAAAACCCATTTTCAGACCAAAGTTAAGTAGATTCTTTAAAAATTCCTTTTCATGAAATTCTTTCTTTTGAGAGAAAAGTAGGCTGGAATAAACGAAACAAACTTAAAACGCACTTACCGTTCCCGGCGAATCACTTTGGAACATTTTATCTATGTTATGCTCACACAACCAATGAAAGTTTTAAGCGTTTACTCACCAAAATCCAGTAATGTCATGACACATTGGGAACCTCTCTATCGCGATTATTTTTCCGAAGTCCACGATGAGAGTTACAGAAGAAAAAAATAACAAAAACAAATGAAGTTTGCGTGTCTTTTGTTGTTTACCTTGCCGGAATGTCCGCCTCATATTAGTCTCGCTCACCCTGCGCCAAATCCAGTAAAAAAACGGCCGAAATGTATCAAAAACAGTGAAATTCCTTTCCAGTTTCATCCCCTTTAGATTCCTGAGAGGTTTACGAGTTTTCTGTCATTAATGGCAAATATGAAAAAAAGAAAAAAAAAGGTGGAGAATCCGGGTATCGATCCTGGTACCTCCCGCATGCGAAGCAGGCGCTCTACCACTTGAGCTAATTCCCCGGCTACAGCTATTATTATAAACATCCTCGTGAAAATCGTTCGACGAAAGGCTCCGCCAGTCTTGCAACAGTGCTCATTAATTTTATCTTTTACTACTCATCTCACTTCTCTTATCTTACATCAGCGAAGAAATGTAGATTTCGGAGGCCTCACTAAAACTAATGTTATTTGGGCCCATAGTCCTGCCACAACAGCCAATGGCTTTTCATAGAGAGTACCAACCAAATCCAATGCTGAATAATTTGGTTTTATCAACTGAGTTGATGACGTAAATTGGCCACCGTGAAGAGTTTCAAAGCCAATGTCTCGAGCGTTAGCCCTTTCCTCTTTATCCTGTTATACTCCCTGTTAAAAAGACGAAGTGTAGCGCCTTAGAAAAACGAACACAACGATTATTAATTACGAAAAAGGTTACACGTTTCGGTTGGAGTAATCGACAGAAAGTGACACCAGGTCGCATACGCCACGCGACAACACAACGTTAACATTTTTCGTAAGCGCCAGGATTACAAGTGATTACGTCACTGTCTTTGTCCGTGGCTTTCATTTTTTTCCTTAGCTAAGTTTTCGCGTCTTCTTAGCAATCAAAAGAAAGAAAAGCAAAAAGAATAAATAAAAAAAAAAACGGGAAGGATCGCCGACGGCATTACACTGAAATTTGCATACAACTTGAGATATTACATTTATGTTATGAAATACCTGGATCCTCCAAATTTTTCCCCTTTTAAAAACATTGCCGTCTGAAAAGAGCCTTATACAACGTTAATGTAAAGTTCGATTAAAAAAAAAAAGAGAGTCTGATAATATTTATCTATTTTACGTATATCTTTTACCTTTATGTACGATGTGGTCGCTGTAGTCATAGAAGTTGCGGTGTCGTTTGTTTAGGTAGTTGCAGTAGGTCGGTGAGTGTTTCGTCGGATGGAGTCGTTGTTGCAGTTTTTTTGAAAAAACACGGTCAAGGTATTCATTCTCGTCAGCTAAGCTGTCTGTCGTGTAGCATATTGGTCGCTCTTGTCGTGCTAGAGTCTTAATTTTCGTGGCTTTGTGTGATGTCGTGCTGTAGCCCGATCAATCTTAGTAATCTGTCGGTATGTGTCGTTTCCTGTAGACTGTTTTCCGTAGTGAGATGTCGTCACGGCTTACCAGGTAGTTTATAAAAGGAAGTTTCTCATTTTGAAAAGGAGCAAGACCTTTTCAATATGCAATTTTAAAATCTTTGTGTTTGACCCGCAAGATCTTTGCGACGAAGAAGAGACAAACCTTTTCACTTGTCTAGGCGCCCTCTTTTTCCCACCCAGTAGGTCCACTTGTCATGCTGAACATTTAAGAAGGCAGAAAGAAGGTTGCAAATGCAGGCTTTAATCCATTGGCTGAAGATAAGAGACATTTGGATTGGTTAAACGGGAGGTATATCCTTTTCATGTCAAAAACATATTCCAGTGGTTACGCTTCCTATGATAAAGTGGTTGCGCCGTCCCGCCACGACACGAAAACAATCGCTGTTGAAAAATACCTTTTACCACCCATTCAGGACCTTCAACTACACAAGCGACAGCGACCTACCAGAGGATGCACAGGAAGCATTACTGATAATACGGCCGTTCATTCTGATTGTCACAGCTTTCTGTCTGGATTGATGCTCATTCAGTGAAGGTTTGTTTTGCACCTCGAGTAGATCTCCAACAAGCCTTCTTTCCACTTGCACTACAAATTTCTTCGAAAAAAATACTAGTTTTATTTCCGTGTAGATAATCATATATTTTTCTATTTTTTTGTTCTTGTTGTGTTTTGTATCTTTAACTTTATCTATTTACTTCAATTTGATAAGATAAATATCACTCGCCTACCGAATAGTGGCTACATGGTTGAGGAAGATCTGAACAATCGAGTAACTTCTTTTGGGACAATACAAACTTTTCTATTATACATTTAAACACTCGAAGCTTGATGAGAAGTTTCGATAAACTTAATTCATTTCTGAGAAATCTTGATTGGTGTGACAAAAATTTGGCTAACTGATTGGGGAATTAGCTCAAGTGGTAGAGCGCCCGCTTTGCATGCGGGAGGTACCGGGATCGATACCCGGATTCTCCATTTCTTTCCCATATTGTTTATTCTTTTTAAAAAATAAGTTTAGCCGCTTTTTGACAAAACTGCGTTCTGAAACATCTTCAATTAAGCCGCACTTTTTATCTCAACATTTATTTTTTAAGTCAAAAGGGCCGAAAGCTGATAGTGGAGGGACATTTATTCAATTAAATAAACCCTCTAATAGAGAATCCCTTAGGCCTACTGGTTGCGTAAAACCGCGGTAAGATTTAGTCCTCGTGTAAATAACCGGCCCCAAATTTCCAAAGAAAGGATCACCGAGCGGATACCGAGGCTAAAACTCATCGTCATTGCTCAAGAATTGATAAGGAGGATAAAGACCATTTTGAAATTGTGTCTTGTTCTCTTCGAACGTCGTTGAGTTAGTTCATTGCAGTATTATCAGTATCGCTATTCTCCAGGTATCGCTACAAAGAAGAAAAAAGATTAACATGTAAATAATGACTATAATAATGGTGATAGTAAAAATAATAGTAATAGTAATGATAGAAATCTGCAAAAATCTGAAAGTATGTACAGTACTCAAACAATAGCAGATTTTTAACTATGGACATATTTGCAAAATAATAACTTTGTTCTTGGCAAGGCTAGAACTTGAGACCTTCCGCGTGATAACCACTACACTATAGGAACCTTAACTATGAAAACTCATTGATCTTATCAAACTCAAATAAATAGGTAAAGTAATAGATACAAAACACAGGATGTACCAAACCGCTAAAAATATAATTTGAGCGCATATTCACCTACCGGTTGCAAGTTAAATTGCGTCGGGATTACTTGCCGAGATTTGCAAAAGCGATGTCAGCTGTGTCACAGACTACCTCGATCAAAACAAAAAAAAATAACTCCACAGCGACGGTCATTGCAGTAGGTCAAAGAGAGAAGGATAGAGCTGACCCCGCATGAGGCCACGAAAAACGACTAAGTAAAAATAGGGGTACCTACCGCCCAAGATAGAGGTCGTGGGTTCAATTCCGATCGGTGCCTTTTTAAACAATCCCCTCTCTATCATCTCGAGAACGATCTGAACAATAACACAACGTTGATTAAAAATGGGAATTTTTCTTATCTCCTGTAGAAATAGGAAATATCTCCCTGGCGGGAATCGAACCCCGGTGTCCCGCGTGACAGGCGGGGATAATCATCACGGGGATAATCAATGTATAATAGATGACATAGAGAACCAGTGGTTTTGAAAACATTATTTCAGGTTCCTTTAAATCTTTTTGTCATTATGACTTTCCGAACAAAGAAGGAGCTAACCGCAGAACATATATTGAATTGATACATGCTTTTTGAGAAACTTATGCAAGAAATTGTAAAGGGACAATGATTAAACAGCTGCTTAGCCTGTATCCAGACTTCCTCCCACCTTAGAAAAGAAGCAAAGTTAAGCGATCGTGAATCTTGTCGTTTCCAACGAAAATTCGATGAAGATTCATTGTAAATGCACTCAAGAATACAAGAAGAACAGTGGAGTAGAAGAGAACATTCCCCTAACGAAGGATATACTAAAACAAATCCGTGATCACGTTTTTCATTATTTTATCAAGGCAACCAAAGTCGGAGAAAGTCGATTGCGTTGCCGAAAAAATAATTAAAATTTGAACGCAAGAAGAAAAGGATAGCATGGCTGCGCTACTCTTCAGAAGGATGCCTAAGGAGAATGCTTGTTTAATTGATATATACTGCATCATTCATATTCTCAAAGGCTTGTCTGTATGGATACTCACTGAGGGAGTCTTGTTTTGCACCTCGAATGTGTCCACTTTTCCTTAAAATCCCACAGCGAGATCTTCTTTCTAGGCAGAGTTTAACTTTCGTGTGAATCACCTTGTATGTTTTTCCTTGTCACTTATTCATTTATTCATTTTGATATAAAAAAAACTGTAATTCTAAAAACTTAACCGTGAAAAGTTAACCACTAGGTGGAGGTTTCTGTAGTGTAGTGGTTAACACGTCCGCCTAACACATGGAAGGTCGCGGGTTCGAGCCTTGCCAGAAACATTTTCGATTTATGACCGGCAATATGTGCAGCCATAACAATCATTGCAAATTCCATTAAATATATTTACCTCTTGTTAATTATTCATTCTTCCTAGTGAGAATAATTGGTAATTCCAAATTTAATAAATTAAATTTCAGTTTTGTGATATTCTTCTTTTGGTGATAACCTTATTCTTTCAAAGCATACTGAGGCTGAGGTAAACTTAGAAACACTTACCGGTTTGCGAGTCAGTCTGAACGGTTTCTTTATGCTCATGCAGACTTCAGATCAACCAACGACACTTGTTGGAATGAAAGCTTTGCTGAATCATCTACTCGAGAACAGTCTTTCCGTCTTGTAAATTTGATGTGGCCATGTCAAGCCCTGTATGCCGGGATTCGTACCACAGAAAGCTCAGCCAAGATGACACATTGCGTGCACGTGTGGCAAAGAATCGCAAAATTTACTCGTATGGAGTAAATTTTACATAATTTCGCGAAACCATGTCGTTTGTTTTGTCTATGCGTCTTCAAAGTCTATTTGCTGTCTATGATTTTGTTGAAAATTGATAATTTGACTCTTGAATGACTACCAAACATGAACTTGAAATAAAACGTTGGAGCGTGCGTAACTCGCATGACACCCTGACAGCCCAACCTCATCAGCTAGTCAGCAACAGGAGTGAGAAACAAGTGAATGACAGAAACAACCGAGCCCGTTCCCACAGCACCCTTCGACGCATTTTAAACATACAGTATCATGCCACCGCAAATTTTTGTAGTGTAATGGTAATCACGTCCGCCTAACACGCGGAAGGTCGCAGGTTCGAGTCCTGCTAGTAACAAAAGATTATCACAAGTTTTATCACCATCCGTTGAATTTTTTCCTGAGTATTTTGAGGCTGTGATAAACTAAAACACGCACTAACCGGTGTCTACTCAGTCTGGATAGTTCTGTTTATGCTCGTGTAAAGACCAGATGAATAAACTTGTTGGTATGACACCTTCGCTGCATTATTTACTCGTGTTCGTATTTCCACCATCGACGTAACTATTATTTCCATTTTCAACCTCCTTCTTGTGATTATTTGTCGGGATTCGCACGAGTGATGTTCATCCCTCCCAACAGAAACCAAGAACGAAATGAAAAAATAGGTCCGCAACGTGTACACGTGTGCGCGTAAAATTGCTGTATGCCGCACACGCAAGAAATAAATTCCACATGCAGTAATTTCGCAAAAGCAGTCATTTCAGAGAAAATTTGAAATCTTCATTTGTATTTTCTTTGATGGTAGTGGATATCAAACATCCGTGTAAGACGTTGATCTCTTGCATTTATCTTGATGCCGCGCTTTAGTCCTTCCTTGGAAGCTCTTTCATCCGAAGAACAAAGAGTTTTGGCTTTGTTTCTTGCAAATGGAGTTGCCTGTTTTGGAGCGAAGCAAAATATGATATTCACGATACATATTTTCTGTTTTTTACTACATCGCTCAAGTTAGGAGTGTGGGGAAAATTGCTGCGAAAATTGCGGCGAGATTCGTCTAATTTTAAATCTTCATCAGCTATTGTTTTGGATTATCGACGATTAGCTGCATTTCAACTCACCAAGTTGCCCCTTTTTCCAGAGCAAATGTGAAATTCTATAAATAGGCACTCGTTCTCCATACAGCTTTCACAATAATCAAACACGTTAAAGTACTTTACAGCGAACATTCATAACACTCTGATGAAGGTTTATAAAGGTTACAAAAATAATCCAACGAAAAACTCCATCTTTACATCACAGGACAGCAATAGATGACTGTTGATCGGTTCTGTTCAAGTGTAATTTGTCATCTTGATTTTCTACATGTCGCCTTTCAACAATTGTGGAAATTGCCTGTGTCTGCACACTTAAACACTCAGGAAAAAACTTTGTTTACGTTTTGACCACTGCTTATAACAAATATTGAATTGCATCAGAATTATTTTAAAAAATATCGAAAGGTTTGTAATGTAACAACTTTTTGTCGGAGTGTGACAACGGTTTAGAAGTTATTTTGCCTGATTGTCTTTCCTTCGTCTTAAACTACCTAAATGTAGGAACAAAAAGTCTGCTCACATCAAATTCCACGACAAAACGGGCCTGTACGGGAGTCGAACCCGGGACCTCTTACACCCAAAGCGAGAATCACTAGACCAACAGGCCAGTTGTACGAAACCCATAAAAAATTTATTACTGTTGTTTTGATGCGTAGCTGGTAGCAGGTGTGTAAGCAAATGATCGCTCATTACTGGTCGTCCATGTTAGTGACCTATTCCACTTTCCCTGTCGTCTTAGTTTTTGTACAATTTATTCCTATTATTATTACTGGCAAGTGTTACAGTAAGAATCTCAATCATTTAACTTTTCCAACAGTAGTTCCGAAGCGAGTGGTGCTTTCTAGATACAAGCGGAAAGTCGAGTTAACCTTCCATCCTTACCTTGTCTCTCGTGAGACTTCGGTAGTATAGCGGTGAGTATCCTCGCTTGTCACGCGGGAGACCGAATATCCTTTCCGATAGAGCTCCTCTAACCGAAAAGTCGGTACTAAATCTGAATAAAATCTGGGACATTTGTATCTCTTTTTCTTTCCAGAGCAAGAGCAAATCCTTATTACACAGATTCCACCGCTGGCCAGAAGATTAGGTGGCTACAGTCTTGTACGGTGCAGAGCTTTCTCTGCTGTACTTTTAAATCAAGTGTCACCTTGGGCAAAACATAACCCGAGTTTCTTCAAGTGACTGGTCAAAACACACAGGAAGATGCTGAAGGACGATAGAAATATGGGGATGAAGAAGTGACTCCTTACTTCTCGGTTGCCCCTCCGCTTACCAACAAAGATAAATGGATACGAAATTTTGCGGGCAAATTACCCTGATTGGGTACATTAAGCTATAGTGGCAATGTTAAGCCGCATAAAGAATCAAATTATGTGCATGCATTTTGATAGCGTTCATGGAAATTATATGATTTCTGCTCAATTCATTTCTCAAGCATATTTTCCTTAAAAAAAATTTTGACCAAGACTGAGCATTTGTAATTATATGCCACAACAAATTATCTATCCGCAAGTTCCAAAGTGTTCATACTTAATTTTTAAAAGATTTCGGTTTGATTAGAGCGACGACGTTGGTCACTTCATGACCAATTTCACAATGCTGATATACGTATCAGTTGGGATGACGATGAATTAACATTTTTGTCTTTCCATGTATTTTCTGTTAAGTTTGATGTCAGCGTATGGTTTAAAGCTTCAACCTTTTGGGGATTGTCGATTTTGACAGGTTGTGAACGTATATAATTTGTTTTTGTCCAATTTTCCTCTCACTTCTCAGACTCCGCATGGGGCAGAATGGGTGGACATCATAAATTATTCATAACCAAATTTGAAGGCGACCTGGCTTTGAGGAGCCCTAAATTAGAGAAGAGTGGGCCAAAATTGGCCAACCAGGCTTCGTAAAACTCACTTTTCTGAGATTTGAAAGTGTTTGCTTCTAAATCAACGCACGGCTTTTTGAATATTAAAGATGTATCCACGATTTGCACCTAAAATTAAAGATTTTTACGAAGTAGAAGTATTATCCTTTGAACTTGAAAATACACAAAACTCTGGTATTTTTAGTACGGAAGTCATTTCCCAGAGCGATTTTATGAAAACCCTTCCTACCCTTGAACAATCAACGCGCTGCAAATAAAAGATTTATCTTTTTTCTCACAGAATCCGTTTTAAGTTTGAAAATTTGCCAATGGGAACCTTTATCCATTTCAGTTTGAAAAATTGTAGTCGAAATTGCGTTAAAAAATGGCGCTTTTTAGGTGAGCGAGCCATTGTCTTTAGCCGTGCCATGAGTAACAATACACCTTTCAAACTAAACAATGCCCATTGTTGAAACTCATTCGCTTGTAAAATTATTCACAGCTGCCGCGAATTTTAAAACTGATTGCCCAGCAATCTGTATGCGATCGGGAGCTCTCTTCAGAACTCACTGAACCCCCGATCGTCCAACAAACTGTCAGTCATCGGGAGCTCTTCTCAGAGCTCGCTGAACCTCCGATCGCTGAGCAAACTGTATGCGATCAGGAGCTCGTTTCAGAGCTCTTTGAAACCCCGTGTAGGGGTCGAACTCACGCGCCACGCTCTGCCGACTGAGCCTACAGACGTCGCATAGCTTTGCCCATTATTGCTGTTAGCGGTAATTTTTTGCCTTTTAGCTTTACATTTTCCCCGGAGATTTAAGTGTTATTGAGTTAGAGCTGTTTATATCCAAAGCTGAAGAGCCGGTGTGTAAGGCAAGGAGCTGAGTCAAAAGTTTTTACTGAACTATTTTTAATCTTTCACTCGCTCCGACGATGGGCTAACGCTCGAAATGTCATGCAGCCTTGAAGCTTTAACGGTGATCAATTTACGTCAACTCAATTGATAATACCAAACTACCCTGTACTCTAGAATCGAGATCCGGACTCTCCACGTCTGGCCATTAATTAGCTGATTCTTCTTTTGAATAACTTGCTATTCTGAATGATGCTAATAATTACCCTGCGTTCGTTAATGGCCTATGGTCTTCTAATGGCCTATGGTCTTCCATTGGGTTGCACAAAAGCCTTTTATTTTAAATTTGTGGCGATAAATTGTCAACACTTGATGTGTAGGGAACACTTATTATGACAAAGAGAACTATCCCATTTAAGTATAAAAATACTAAAATTTAATAGAGAATCCAGGCATCCATCCTGGTACCTCCCATATGCTAAGCGGGCGCTCCACGATTTGAGCTAATTCCCCAACCCGTTTATCACATGGTTTACCACTGTTTCTGTAGATATTTTTTTAACATTTCAAGTTTTTAACTGACTGCGGACAACAGTTTACAGGAAACCGACCCATACGGACAAGTAACTCAGCTAGACATCCTTCAGCCCTACATCATTCATGGCCGGCCACGGGCCATCAGAACTCTGACGAAACGTGCAAAGCTATTTTATTGCACGAAGGACAGCTTATCCAACGAAAACAAACGTTGACCCTCTCTCTTTTTTTTTGAGAAAAACTACAAAAACGACTACACTCGACAAAACAGACAAAGACCCACTAGGTCCGTTGTCAGTGCGTTTGTTTGATCGTACTAACCATCTCTTTATCTGCACCAAGCTTTGCCGACTGAATAATTATTTTCATCATATTACGTCTCTCATATTTGCTCAGTAAAACTGATCTGTAAAGATAATAGTGAATTATTGATTCTAAACGGAGCTATATATCGGATTGGGGAATTAGCTCAAATGGTAGAGCGCCCTCTTTGCATGCAGGAGATACCAGGATCGATACCCGGATTCCCAATTGGTGCGCTTAATCTTTTGTTTGTTCTTTGGAAAAATCTTGCCTTATAAAGTGTTGACTAAGCATCTCTTTTGTAAACTTCAACATCTGGTTACTTAAACAAAGTTTAGCCACTGTTTAACAAAACCGCGTTCTAAGCCACCTTCACCTCAGCCAAACCTTATATCTGAACATTTGTTTTTGTATCAAAAGGGCCGAAAGCTGATAGTGGAGGGACATTTATTCCATTAAATCAATCCTCTTATAGAGCATCCCTGAGGCCTACTGACTGCGTAAAAACCGCGGTTTGGGTTAGAACTCGTGTATTTAACCGACCCCAAATGTCCGAAGAAAGGATGACCAAGTGGATACTGAGGCTTACGCTACTTCTATAACTCGCGTGTATCGCCACTAATTAACTTGCTCGAGAATTGATGAGGAGGATAGAGACCATTTTGAAATTGTGTTTAAGAACGCGTTGTTCTCTTCGAACTCAGATTAGGCACATTCAATTAATGTCATCTGCAGTGTTTGCACAAACATACAGAAAACTTTTCTAACCAACTCGAAACGGTAAGTATTCCAACCTCCAATGTTCTTATGAAAACAAGGGTGTTTAAAAACATAATTATTTGGGTTTGCAAAAACTGAAATTGGCGCATGTATTAAGCAAGTAATATGTGATAGCGATCGCAATAGTGACTAAAGATCACTTGAGTCTCTCGCAGGACCTGCGACTTTCCGCGTGTGAGGCGGACGTGATCACCATACACTACAGAAACCTTAACTACGAATAGTTATTAATCTTATCAAACTAGTTAAACAGAGAAAGTAATAGATGGAAAACATAAAAAAATTAATAATTGTCTATATTCTACACTGAAAACTAGTATATTTTTCGAAAAAATTTGAAGTGCAAACAGGAGAAACATATGCGCCACGATATTCACGTCAAGTAAACTGCGTTAGCTAAGAGTAGTTTTATTAGATTAATTTGAGGTGCTGTTGGAAACAGACTCCATTGGAACTCCACTCGAGGATCAAACCAAACTCTCCACAAAAAAATCATCGATACAGACAAGCCTTTGAGAATCAGAGTAAAGTAGCATATTAAAGATATTTCTCCAATAGGCGCTGAAAAATCACTATTGGACAGTGAAGGTTTTCGTATTGTGGTACGTGGGACGTACCTTAGCCCTAAACCCTGAACCTTATTAAAAGATCAAAACGTATCAACGTAATTGTTCTTTTTCTCCAAATGTATAAAAGAGGAAGAGAAAAGACCCAACTGTGTCATTCAAGCTGATCTTTTGAGTGTATTTCACCAAATTTTAACATCGGCCAGATCTGAAAAAAGTAGAGGGAGGGCATGAAAATAAGTTTGGAAAAAGTAATGTTTTGGTCTAAATTAGGATCAGGCTTTGAAAAACTTGTTTGCACGTCCCCACAAAGAATTCGTAGGTGTACGAATACCCCTGTTGTTGAAGATTAACAAGCCAACATATACTGAAAAGTTATCAGATTAAATAAAGACACCTAGATGAAATGGAAAGTCAGTAACAAATTAGTCTTTTGTTCACATGGCTTTATTGAAACAAAATAGTATTCTCTGGTCCGTGTGAGGATCGAACTCACGACCTTGGCGTTATCAGCACCACGCTCTACCGACTGAGCTAACGGACCTTGCACACGAGAAATGGTAGATGGTAAACAATTGACAATCTGGATATCGATCCCGGCATCTTCCTAGTTGTGCAACAGCCCTTCAATTCCTAAATTTAAGAACATTAGACGAGAGACGCATTGAACTCTGTGTTAAAACTCTTGTAAAGATCTCAAAAGGAGGACCTCTCATTAAACATCTCCCAATGACAAGACAGCGCATGCATCACTATCAAACGCGATGCGCTAACAAACATACATTAACTAAATGCAGGACTGAAAGATTGCGCCGTAGTTTTTTCCGAAGTGCTAGTTTAGCTTTCAACAATCAATAGATTTTTAGACCATCTACGTACATATATATTTTTAACTTGTAGTTGTTATTTTAATATAAAATCTATTGTAACCCAGTCCCTTATTGATTAACAGTATGTAATTCTTATAGTTGTACATTTGTAACCACATTCTAATTCAGATTAACTGCGATGATGGTGGAATTAAACTAATTAATTATTAATTATTTATAATTACGCCATATAAAGGCGTGCGATGTAAAGTTTTCCCCTCGTATGTTTCTATTTTCTTAGAATCTTCCAAGACTGACCAATTCCGTGATGGGTCGTGGATTATTATCGCAAGGTCAGATCTTTCGACTTGTCCTGTCCAGACTTAAGAGGGTTACGTATCAGATTCACAAATTGACCTCTGAAGATCTACCTTTGTTTAAAGTTATTGCTACTCTTTGTTCAAAACAGAAAGTACGGGTCCAGGGTATTATTTACACAACAGGCAGAGAACTTGTTGAAGACGCTTTCAGAGAACCCACAAACGTTTCTAAAGTTATTGAATTGAATTGACGCTTTCATCATGCTCACATTGAACATTAGGAACGCCTGTTAAAAATAATCTCGCCGATTCAGTGACCGATCCTAAGGTGACAAATTAGGTTTTAATGCGTTGTCAAAAGAAGATCTGTGATGAAATTAAAAAGATAATTTTCATGGAGTATAGATCCCAGTACTTTCCGCATGCAAAGAGGACGACATAACTTTTTTCCGCTGGCTCGATAGACTTTGAGCTGGGAAAGAAAGTGGTACCGGGATCGACTAGATTTGATACATGCAAAATGTAATCGATAAAAAAGTGGAATTTTGGTGCGAAATTTTCGTTTTCTTATCTTTGATCAATAGCCAGTCATCAGGCTGACCATCATAGATTTGGGTGTCATCCAATCATTGAACGTCAATAAGCAACAAACAAAGTTAAATGCAGTGGAGCTAGGCGGGCGCTTTACTACTTGAGCTAATTCCCCAGTCACATAACTTTTCGTGTCGACAACAGACTTGTAAGGTCGTCTTCCCAAAAAAGAAGAAAAAGAAAAGGAAATAAATTTCTAGGTGAGGGCTTGGAGCCGCTTCTTTTCCTGAATGTACCCTTTTTACGAATTTCTGAGTTAAACTTCGAGCTCATGCAATAGTAAGGTGGCCATCAAATGCAGCATCAACACCGAAATAGATTATCTGAATAAGGCTTTTACACTGTGAAAAAGGCAATTAATTTTTCCTTCTACACTGGAAAACGGATGCTTAACAAGAGTCTGTTTATCTCGCCAAAATTTATAAATAATAGTGAGGCGATGATGTTCGAAAAGTTCCGTTTTTAAGATGTTTCCCGTAGATATTGAATCCCAAACCAATTTGAAGAGCGTTATCGTGAAGCTTTAACAACTACAGCAGTCTTTTACTGTACCTGTTTTTTAATTATTTAGGCGATTAGCCGATGCTAGTCTAGGCGGGCCAGTCTGTGAATCTAATTACAAACATCACGATACAAACCGCGAAAATTAAAAAACGGACATTACACAGTTACAACCATCTGTACATAGTTTAGTTTCCTTTAGTACTGTACCTACTTTCAGATTTTTGCAGATTTCTATCATTGTTATTACTATATTATTATCATCATCACCTTTTTCTTTATGGCAATACCTGGAAAATAGCGATACTCATAATACTGTAATGAACTAACTCATCGAAGTTCGAAGAGATCAACACGTTCTTAGACACAATTGCAAAATGGTCTTTAAGACTCGGTATCCGCTTGGTCATCCTTTCTTTGGACATTTGGGGCCGGTTATTTACACGAGGTCTAAACCAAACCGCGGTTTTATGCAGCCAGTGGGGCTCAGGGATTCTCTATAAAGGGTCGATTTAATTGAATACATGTCCCTCCACTATCAGCTTTCGGCTCTCTTGACACTATTTACAAAAATAAATGTTCAGATAAAAATTACAGCTTAACTGAAGATGGCTCAGAACGCGGTTTTGTTAAACAGCGGCTAAAAATTGATTGGATAACCAGCCAAGGCAAGCTTTTTTTCAAAGAATAAACAATACGAGCACTAAATGGAGAATCCGGGTATCTACCACTTGAGCTAATTCCCCAATCCTATCTATAACATGCGCGGACTCCTGCCTTTCAGGAATAGAGGGTATCCGGCCCCACTGTTTAGAATCAATAATTCAGTATTATCTTGAAAGATCAGTTTTACTCAGTAAATATGAGAGGCGCAATATGCTAAAAAATAATTCTTCAGATAGTTTTGGTGTTCCATGGCTTGTACGACCAACAAGCGCACCAATAAGCGACCCGGTAGGCCCTTGTCTGCTTTGTCGAATGAAGTCTTCCTTTTAGTTTTTCTTGAAAAAGGAGAGGTCAAAGCACTTGTTTTTCTTGTTGGATAGGCTGTCCTTTGCGTCGTAAACTGGTTTTGCACGTCTCGCCATTTCCCTTGAAGTACGATCCATCTGCCTTGAGGTACGACACATTTCCCCGTACGACCCAGTTCCCTTGCAGCACGTTCCATCTGCCTTGAGGTGCGTTACATTTCCATTTCGGTAATACAATTGATAGATAATCGCCTTGAAAGTGAGCAAAGATTAACTATGCTGGGCCCTTGATTACGTTTTTTTTCTTATCCGACTTTGGTTGCCTCTATCAAATGGATGAAAAATGTGATCACGGAGTTCTTTTGGTATATCCTATGTCAGGGGAATGTTCTATTTTATTCCACTGTTTCTTTTGTAGTCTTGAGTGCATCTATAATGTATTCTCGCCGACTTTGCGTTAGAAACAATAAAGTTCACGATCACTTAACTTTGCTTCTTTTCCGAGGTGGGAGGAAGTCTGGATACAGGCGAACCAGCTGCTTTGGCCTGGTCCCTTTTCAATTTCTTGAATAAGTTTCTCAGTCTGGGCAATAAAAGATGCTGAAGGAGTTAATCATGTTGTTGCTGCTGTTTGTCGTGGTAACGGCAGTTAAAAACAAATCAAATTGACACTCTGGTGAACTCGTGGCTCTTTTTACCTAAGCCAATTATCCTGTGATTCCAGTAAAACAGGAATAGTGCTCCCTTGGTGACCCAAAGTTGGTCCGCCATCTTGAATAAGACGCATGCCCTTACCGAACTTTTGAGGCCTCGCTAACGCCACGAAATGTGCATATCAAATCTCCACATCACTCGTTGCTTCGCATATCCACGAGTTAAAATTAACAGGATCATAAAAGCTGGCATTTTGCAATTCACAATATATGTTCTTACTACGGTTAGCTCCTTCTTTGTTCGGAAAGTCATAATGACAAAAAGATCTAAAGGGGCCTGAGATTGATTTCAAAACTACTGGTTCTCTATATGGGGCCTATTATCCATTGAACTGTATCCACACAGAGCTCCTTGGTAGTATAGTGGTGAGTATCCCCGCCTGTCACGCGGGAGACCGGGGTTCGATTCCCCGCCGGGGAGATATTACTTATTTTTTACAGGTAGTTAGAAGAATTCCCATTTTTATCTGGTTCAAAACTCTTTGTGGTATTCATGGAAAAACCAATTTGAAATCTTTGCGATGCGTATGTGAAAACGGAAACAGAAACAACCCGACCAGTGTCGTTAGAGGAAGTAAATTTAATCAACTTTGTCTTATTGTTTAGATTCTTCTCGAGATGATAGAGGGGGGTTGTCTTGGCTGTCGTCATTTTATGAGTACTTTTCAAATTCCAATCTTGTGAATTGCCAAACTCTAGCTGTATAGCGATGTATATCTTATTTTTCCTTCTGCTCGTAAAGATGACTGTATTCTTTGTTGTTTACTAACTCCCACTAATTTATCGGGTGCAGTTTGCAAAATTTTTTTTCGCCTAAAATAAAAAAGGCACCGATCTAAAGGAACCTGCAATATTGTTTCCAAAACTGCTGGTTCTCTAAGGCATCGATTATCAATTAATATTATCCACCTATCACCTCACAGAGGTCCTCGGTAGTATAGTGGTGAGTATCCCTGCCTGTCATGTGGGAGACCGGGGATCGATTCCCCGCCGGGGAGAAATTGTTTTACAGGAAAATAGAAAAATTTCCGTGTTCATCTGATTAAAATATTTTTGTGGTATTCATGAAAAACGAATTTGAAATCTTTGTGCGCGCATATGAAAACGGAAACTGAAACAACCCGACCAGCGTCATCACATGGAGCAAATCTAATCAACTTTGTATTATTGCTCAGATCCTTCTCGAAATGATAGAGGGGGGATTGTCTAAGCTTTCGTATATCTGTATATCTTTTTATTCCTTCTCTTCGTAAAGATGACTGTATTCAATATAGTTTACCAACTCCCACTAACTTATTGGGTGCAATTTGCAAAATGTTTTTGCTAACAATAAAAAAGGCACCTCCATCTTGGACGGTAGGTGCCCCTGTTTTTACTTAATCGTTTTTCGTGGCCTCTTGCGAACTCAACTCTATTCTTCTCTCAATGACCTGCTTCAATGATCTGTCGCTGTGGATTTATTATTTTTGTTTTGTTTGAGGTGTCTGTGACATAGCTAACATCGCTTTGCGAATCTCGGTAAGTAATCCCGACGCAATTTACCTTGCAACCGGCGGGTGAAAATGTGCTCAACTGATGATTTTAGCATTTTGGTCTATCTCAGACTTAATGGCGTCTAAATAAAGAAAGGTTTTTTGGAAAATAAAAGTGTAATGCAACTTTGATTTGTTTGATAGAATATGAAAACAGAACAGATTTGGAACTAAGGACATAATTGCGAACATATTATCTTTGTTCCTGCAAGGCTCGAACCTGTGACCTTGCGCGTGTGAGGCGGACGTGATAACCATACACTACAGAAAGCTTAACTATGAAAAGTTATTAATCTCATCAAACTGAAATAAATAGATAATCATCGATATAGACAAACCTTTGAGAATCAGAGTAAAGTAGCATATTAAAGATATTTCTCCAATAGGCACTGAACAATCACTGTTGGACAGCGGTGGTTTTGTGTTGTGGTACGTGGGACGTACCTTAGCCCTAAACCCTGAACCTTATTAAAAGATCAAAACGTATCAACGTAATTGTTCTTTTTTCTCCAAATGAATAAAAGAGGAAGAGAAAAGACCCAACTGTGTCATTCAAGCTGATCTTTTGAGTGTATTTCACCAAATTTTAACATCGGCCAGATCTGAAAAAAGTAGAGGGAGGGCATGAAAATAAGTTTAGGAAAAGAAACGTTTGGTCCAAACTAGGATCAGGCTTTGAAAAACTTGTTTGCACGTCCCCACAAAGAATTCGTATGTGTACGAATACCCCTGTTGTTGAAGATTAACAAGCCAATACATTTTGAAAAGTTATCATCAGATTAAATACAGACACCTAGATGAAATGGAAAGTCAGTAACAAATTAGTCTTTTGTTCAGATGGGTTTATTGAAACAAAAGAGTAGTCTCTTGTCCGTGTGAGGATCGAACTCACGACGTTGGCGTTATCAGCACCACGCTCTACCGACTGGGCTAACGGACCTTGCACACGAGAAATGGTAGATGGTAAACAATTGACAATCTGGAGGTTGGAATACTTACAAATGCGAGTTGGGTAGGAAAGTTTTCTATATGCTTGTGCAAACACAACAGATGACCTGAGGTCATGATTTGGAATGAAATCTTTTCTGCATCCACCACCACCCATGAACACTTTTTGCGTTTCCGCAGCAAAATCTAGGAGTTTCATATCACTTTGTGAACCTCTATGTCGCGATTATTTGCCGAGATTCGCAGAAATGGTGTCAGCTGCTCTTCAAAGCCACCTCAAACAAAATTAGAATGTAAAATCATAGCGAAGGAATATTAATTTGTTTTCTTGTAAGCAGGTCGTACAGGGAAGGAAAGAGCAAGGTCGACGTTAGATGGGCTAGGGAAAGCGACTGAATACAACAGTGGCTCTTGCAATATCAAATAGTCCATAGGCCAGGACCCTAAAAAGGGGCATTTGGTACCAAAAAGAGGGACAAATTCTAACCCTCATTTTTAACAACATTGATTTCTCTAGTTTTTTTTGGTATATGATAACCATGCCAATTGAGTAGCTTTATCAGGATTATCACGTGATTAAATGACGTCACTCAGTTTGGCTTAATAGGCAGACTTGGTACGAAGATGGTTATTAACAGTCAATCGGAAACCTGAAAACGTTTCAAACATTGATTTTTAGTTATTAAAAATCTCAAAAGTTGTTTTCAGAGTTAATTTCCAACGACGTATGTATGACTTACAGGTATTGCCCCTGAATGGTTTCCATGGCAACACTTGCCAATTACAAACATGAAAAGGGAAAGGGAAAAAAAGGGAAATTGCTGGAGTAAATTGCATTAATTACATTGTAACGCTCATTTTAAACAACAATGATTCCTCCAGTTTATTTTGATATATAATAACCATGATAACTATGCCAAACGAGTAGCTATACCAGGCTTATCACGGGTTCAAATGATTGATTCGGTTTGGTTGAACAGATAGATTACAGTCAATTACAAGCAAATGCAAATACAGTCAAATGTTACATACACTGGTTTTTAATCACTGAAAATCCCAAACTTTGTTTTCAGAGTTAATGTCACAAACATATATTTAACTTATAGAAGTTGTTCCTGGATGGTTTCCATGACAACACTTGCCAAATGTTAAATATGAAAAAATTATTCAGAATATAAGAGAATGCCCGGTACATGTGCAAAGTTACATTAAAACTTTAAGTTACATTTCCTCGTCTTTGTCGCTATCATCTGAGACAACCTCCTCGATAGAATCTTCACATCTGTTGCCATAGTCTAAAAGCTTCCACACATCGGTGCACTTCAAACCATTTTCTAGGCAACAGTAGGTAGGAAGTTGACAGGACCTTGCACATGAGCAGGACAGTAGCTCTAGCACGGCTGTAGGGGCTGGGTCACCGCTCATCCAGTCAATGGCAAAGTTATCGCCGCCTTCCCGCCAGCCAGAACCGCTGGGCGTGGGTGTCAAAGGGCAGCGTTGCAGACGTCGCTTCCAAATGACTGCTTGGAAGTTTTTTCGAGAGGCATGCTTGAGCAAGCAGTCAGCATGTGGTGGTAACTGGGTGGAGTCTATGTTACCCTTCTTGGCGCAGGATAACCTGTACCTCATCTCATTGATGTTATCAGTGCCTGGTTGAGAGCAGTAGAGCTTACATGTAAACTCTTGGAGGCTCTGAAATAGCTCATTCGAAAGAACCCATTCCCATTGAAGCATTTTCCAGGAGATTTATTTTGCTATTTTTTGTTCAGACCCGTCACAATTATTATGCATTTCCTGCTTGTCTTACGTCACCATTTTATTTTTGTGTCTCGCCTGTTGATCTAGTGGCACGATTCTCGCCTCGGGTGCGAGAGGTCCCGAGTTCGAATCCCGGACAGGCCCCTATTGCCCATGATTGTATACAAGTTATTGCTAAAGGTGTAGGAGAGAATATCTAGAAAGACGACTCCAAAAATTTCTTATCCAATTACTTTTCTTTCAGCTTGTTTTAAATCACCTTCAATTAATTCAATTTTCAATAGCGACGATGAATACCTATATAAATGTTCTGAGTTGTTTCTTGGTACGCACAGATACCAATTTTCTAAATTTTTAAAGAACATCAGCCAAAGTTCCGATTTTGTCTTGAGATATTTTCATAGAATCGAATATTCATACAGGTTTTTACCGTCGCCATAGAAAATTAAATTAATTGAATGTGCCTTAAGACAGTTGTTGGAAAAATTTAATTGGTGGTCTGAGTTCGAAGAGAACAACGACAACTACACGTTCTTCGATACAATTTCAAAATGGCCTTTATTCTCCTCATCAATTCTTGAGCAAGTTAATTAATAACGATACACGCGAGTTATAAAAGTAGCGTAAGCCTCGGTATCCGCTTGGTCATCCTTTCCTTGGACATTTGGGGTCGGTTATTTACACGAGCTCTAACCCAAACCGTGGTTTTACGCAATAAATAGGCCTTGGGGATTCTCTATAGGAGGATTGATTTAATTGCGTAAATGTCCCTTCACCATTAGCTTTTGACCCTTTGGACACAAAAAATAATGTTCAGACATTTGTTAAAGAGTGGCTAAACTTTGTTTAAATAACCAGATGTTGAAGTTTACAAATGAGATTCATAGTCAACACTTTACAAGCTTGTTCCAAGGAATAAACAAAAGAATACCGGTACCTCCCGCATGCAAAGCAAGCGCTCTACCATTTTAGCTAATTCCCCAATCCAATAATCAATAATTCAGTATTATCTTGACAGATCAGTTTTATTGAGTAAATATGAGAGACGTGATATGATAAAAAATAATTCTTCAGTCGGCAAAGCGTGATGCAGATAACGAGATGGTTAGTACGATCAAACACACGCACCAACAACGGACCTAATAAGTCTTTGTCTGTTTTGTCTAGTGTACTGATTGTTGTAGTTTTTCTTAAAAAAAAAGAGAGGGTCACCGTATTGGTTTTCGTTCGATAGGCTGTCCTTCGTGTGATAAAATAGCCTTGCACTTCTCCTTAGAGTTCTGATAGCCCGTGGCCGGCCATGAATGATCTCGGGCTGAAGGATGTCCAGCCAAGTCACTTGTCCGTATGGGTCGGTTTCCTGTAAACTGTTGTCCGCAGTGAGTTAAAACTTGAAATGTTAATAAAATATCTACAGGAACAGTGGTAAACCATGTGATTAACGGGTTGAGGAATTGGCTCAAATCGTTGAGCGCCCGCTTAGCATATGGGGGGTACCAGGATGGATGCCTGAATTCTCCATTTAGATTTTAGTATTTTTATCCTAAAATAGGATATTACTCTTTGTCACAATTAATGTTCCCTACACATCAAGTGTTGACAATTTATCGCCACAAATTTAAAACAAAAGCCTCCTGTGCAACCCAATGGAAGAAATACGTAAATTTAAAAAAAAAGACCATAAGCCTCAATAAACGCAGGGCAATTTTTAGCGTCATTCAGAATAGCAAGTTATTCAAAAGAAGAATCAGAAAATTGGAATCAGAGCGAGTAAAAGATTAAAGATAGTCCAGTTAAAACTTTTGACTCAGCTCCTTGCCTTACACCGGCTCTTCAGCTTTGGATATAAACAACTCTAACTCATTTAAATCTCTGGGAAAAAGTAAAGCTAAAAGGCAAAAAATTACCGCTAACAGCAATAATGGGCAAAGGTATGCGACGTCTTTAGGCTCAGTCAGCAGAGTGTGGTGCGTGAGTTCGACCCCTAACCAATTTTTTCCCTCATCTATGAAACTGTTTTTTTCCTTATATGTTATGAAATTCCATCACAATGTACCTCATCAGTTACACTTGACTACCAAAATTCTCCTAGTGCACAGTAAATAATTCCAAAAAAGTGGTCGTTGGCGTTTCTTTATTCTTCTGCGAAGTGAGAAGAAAAGTGGACAAAAACAAATTATATTCGTTCCCAACCTGTCAAATCAACGATAACCGAATTGTTGAAGCTTTAAACCACACGCTGACATCAAACTTAACAGAAGATACATGGAAAGACAAAATGTTAATTGATCGTTATCCCAACTGATAAGTATACCAGCCTTGTGAAATTGGTCATGAAGTGACCAACGTCGTCGCTATAATCAACCCGAAATCTTTTAAAAGTTAAGCATGAACACTTTGGAACTTGCGGATAGATAATTTGTTGTGACATATAATTACAAATGCTCAGAAAATATGCTTGAGAAATGAGTTGAGCAGAAATCATATAATTTCCATGAACGCTATCAAAATGCATGTACATAATTTGATTTTTGATGCGGCTTAACATTGCCACTATAGCTTAATGTACCCAATCAGGGAAATTTGCCTGCAAAATTTCGTGTCCATTTATCTTTGTTGGTAAGCGGAGGGGCAACCGAGAAGTAAGGAGTCACTTCTTCATCCCCATATTTCTATCGTCCTTCAGCATCTTCCTGTGTGTTTTGACCAGTCACTTGAAGAAACTCGGGTTATGTTTTGCCCAAGGTGACACTTGATTTAAAAGTACAGCAGAGTAAGCTCTGCACCGTACAAAACTGTAGCCACCTAATCTTCTGGCCAGCGGTGGAATCTGCATAATTAGGATTTGCTTTTGCTCTGGAAAGAATCAAAGTGCTCTGTGAGCAAACTCGTGAATCGACACATGATGTTTTAGATTATGTTTAATGTTATCTGGTTTAGGGAATTTTGTGGTTGATTGTCATATCTAGAGTACGAGCAGTAGTTCAGTGTTCGCTAATGTAGCAAAGAAACAAAGTAACGTTGGGATAAGAAGGCATTACAATTGAAATGATCATGCTATTACATTTGACAAGGTGGATGATGTCATGTGTTTTAAACGTCTATCATTTTTGTTTCTGGTTCAAAAGAAAAGGTTGGAAGTAAATGTGGGTGAAAAGTGAAATTTACTGTCTTTCGTTGTAAATATTAGAAAATCAAGGCAATACTGTCTTAATGAAAACATTAACGATTCCCTCTTTATCAAAAGAGTGATATAACTAAGCCAAACCTGCCACTGTCATTTTGGATCTTTAAGTCACGTGCTAGGCAACGTATAATCAATAACAAGATGGAATTTCAATTCAGGCCTATTTATCAATTTTTTTGGTGTGTAACTTTCGCATTTTAATACGTTGTACGTATGTTGAATCTTCAAATTGTCTTGAAACTTAAAAGAAAATTGTTCTTTAAAAATTCACTGAAAATCGGTAGCTAAAATTGTTTGTTTAGGTGTTATTTGATTTTCGTGTTAACTTGTTATTTCGTCAGTCGCCGGCATCTTTTGTTACTTCACACAGGAAAAACACACGCGACGAAACGTAATGATCAATTTTGTCCTCAAGCTCACGCTATAACAGAACAAGCTTTTGAACATCTGTGAACTCCGAGCGCTTCGCAGTAGGTGATATTTTCAATGAATCTTCGGATTGTTTTCAAGTTCAAGGATTGTAAATTACAATTTTATGAAAAACGAAGGTTGTTCTGTTATTTCAGTGTGAATCCTTGCATGCCTGCCAGTCGCTGGCGCCGCTTGTTGAATTTAAAACGAAAAAAAAAAACTCTTTTAAGATTATCATTGGCTTCTTTTTCACCCCACCACTATTAGCAACAAAGGTCGCCATTTCGTCTGTTTATTGCTCGCCAAAAACTATCAAATGCACTCAAAAGCCTAAAATATAAAAAAAGTTTACAGGAATCGACCAATCGAGCGAGCGAGCGAGCGAGCGAATACCATTCCCCACATCGTATCTATAACTCGCTCTTGCGCATGCGCGCAATTCACGAGTTAAAAAGGGATATAAATGTCTCGGATAGATATTTTATTCAGATTAAGCACCGACTTTTCCATTGGAGGAGCTTTATCGGAAAGGAAATCCGGTCTCCCGCGTGACAAACGAAGATACTCACAACTATACTACCGAAGTCTTACGAGAGACAAGATATGGATGGAAGGCTAGCGCAACTTTCCGCTTGTATTTAGTAAACACCACTCGCTTTGGAAGTACTGTTGGAAAAGTTAACTGATCGTAATCCTTACTGTTACACTTGCCAGTAATAATAATAGGAATAGATTGTACAAACACTAAGTCAACAACAGGGAAAGTGGAATACGTCACTAACATGGACGACCGGTAAGGAGCGATCATTTGCTTACACACCTGCTACCAGCTACGCATCAAAACAACAGTAACATATTTTTTAAGGGTTTCGTATAACTGGCCTGTTGATCTAGTGATTCTCGCTTTGGGTGCGAGAGGCCCTTGGTTCGACTCCCGGTCAAGCCCGTTTTGTCGTGGAATTTGATGTAAGCAGAGTTTTCGTTCCTACATTTAGGTAGTTTAAGACGAAGGAAAGACTAACTTGAGCGATGTAGTAAAAACCAGAAAACATATATCGTGAATATCATATTTTGCTTCGCTCCAAACAGGCTACTCTATTTGCAAGAAACAAAGCCAAAACTCTTTGTTCTTCGGATGAAATAGCTTCAAAGCAAGGACTAAAGCGCGGCATCAAGATAAATGCAAGAGATCAACGTCTTACACGGATGTTTGAGATCCACTACTATCAAAGAAAATACAAATGAAGATTTTAATTTTTTCTCTGAAATAACTGCTTTTGCGAAATTACTGCATGTGGAATTTATTTCTTGCGTGTGCATAGAGCAATTTTACGCGCACACGAGTAAATAGTAAATTTTACGCGAACACGAGTAAATAGTGCAGCGAAGGTGTCATACCAACAAGTTTATTCATCTGGTCTTTACACGAGCATAATGAGAACGATACAGACAGAGTAGACACCAGTAAGCACGCGTTTTAGTTTATCTCAGCCCCAAAATACTCAGAAAAAAATTCAACGAATGGTTATAAAACTTGGATTTCTGATGTTGCAGACGATCGTGACAATCTTTTGTTTCTGGCAGGGCCCAAACCTGCGACCCTCCGTGTGTTAGGATGACGTGATTACCATTACACTAAAGAAATTTACAGGTTATTACTTTTGTGGCATTTACGGCATGTTTATAATGCCTTGTTTCGATTAAGCTAACGAATAAGCAGAATTTGTTGCTGACTAGCTGATGAAGTTGGGCTGTCAGGGTGTCACGCGAGTTACGCACGCTCGAACGTTTCATTTTAAGTTCATGTTTGGTAGTCATCATCAATTTTCAACAAAATCATAGACAGCAGAAAGACGTCGAAGACGCATAAACAGAACAAACGACATGGTTTCGCGAAATTATGTAAAATTTACTTTATACGAGCAAATTTTGCGATTTTTTGCCACACGTACACGTAATTTTTCGTCCTGCCTTAGTTTTCTGTGGTACGAATCCCGGCATACAGGGCTTGACAAGGCCAAATCAAATTACAAGACGGAAAGACTGTTCTCGAGTAGATGATGCAGCAAAGTTTTCATTCCAACAAGTGTCGTTTGTTGATCTGAAGTCTGCATGAACATAAAGAAACCGTTCAGACTGACTCGCAAACCGGTACGTGTTTCTTAGTTTACCTCAGCCTCAGTATATTTAGAAAGAATGAGGTTCTCATGAAAAGAAGAGTATCACAAAACTGAAATTTAACTTTAATTAATTATATTTAGTTTATTTTAGTTAATTTATTTTATTTAATTACTGAATTTGGAATTATTAATTATTCTCACAAGGAAGAATAAATAATTCACTGGAGGTAAAAATGTTTAATACAGTTTGTAACGATTGTGAAGGCTGCACATATTGCCGTGGTGTCTGCCCATCCTCCGATCAAAATGGTTATACATCGAAAGTAATTCTAGCAGATAACCACTAAACTACAGAAACTTCGGCGGTACTCACTATTAAATTTTTAGAATTATATCTTTTTAAAATAAAAAATGAATAAATGAATAAGTGACGAGGAAAAACATACAAGGTGATTCACACGAAAGTTAAACTCTACCTAGTAAGAAGATCTCGCCGTGGAATTTTAAGGAAAAGTGGCCACAGTTAGGTGCAAAAGAAGCCCTAAATGAGTATCCATACAGACAAGCCTTTGAGAATATGAATCAAGCAGTACACATCAATTAAATAAGCATATCTTTTAGTCATTCTTCTGAAGAGTAGTTTAGCCATGCCATCCTTTTCCTTATGCGTTCAAATTTTTACTATTTTTCGGCAATATAATTGACAGATAATCACCTTGAAAGTGAACAAAGATAACTTATGCTGGGACCTCGATTAGATTTTTATCTCATCCGACCTTGGCTGCCTTAATAAAATAGATGAAAAACGTGATCACGGATTTATTTTGATATATTCTATATCCTTCGTGGCCCATCGCAAAATCAGCTTTATCCTGTCTTTTTCTGAGGTTTCTGTGACACAGATGACATTCCTTTTAGGGAATCTCGACAATATTTAACTTACAAACGGTAGGTGAACCTGTGCTCAAATTAGGTCTTTTAGTATTTCGGTCCATCTCAGACTAAATGACTTCTTAAAAAGAAAGGTTATCATGAGTTTTTGATAGAATTTGAAAACTAAAGAAGATTTTAAACCACAGACGCATCAATATAGTTAAGCTCAAGTAAAGGCCTTCAACCCCCTCTGATTAATGAAATACACGATTTAGGAATAATATTGTGAGCCTAATTGAAGGCACTACGAGCTTTAATTATTAAAATTGAAGTATGTTCAGGCGGTGCACAAGCACAAGCACCTTCTTTCTCAAACGAAGCATCACGAGTATATAGGCAAGATGGAGAACCCGGGTACCTCTTGCATGTTACACGGGTGCTCTACAACTTGAGCTAATTTGAAAACGCTCTCTCCGCTGCGTTCATTGTACTTAGTCTTCAATTTCATGAATCGAATCTATCGCTGGGTGAACTCGACCTCATAAAAAGACAAAAAGATGGAAATGGTCGTTCAGTTATGATATTAAAAGATAATCTATTTGGAGAATCCGGGTATCGATCCCGTTAGTTCTCGCGTGTAAAGCGGACGCTCTACCTTTTGTTAGACAACTTTTCTAACTTTTCCTAGATCCACTTAACAATGAAAATATGCCAAAAAAGTTTCTTTTGATATTGCTTTGATATTTTCCTGTTTGACAAACTATCTTTTGTCCCTTTGAAATGTAATCTGTTATTATTTCAAGTCAGAATAAAATTATTTAAGAACTATTTTATTATCTATTTTTTCCAAAATAACGTAAGGAAGGCAAAAATGAAAATTCGTACTTAATGCGTTATATTTTGCAAAATTTTAAGACTATTACTTGACCCTGAGTGTACTGAAAACACATACATATGAATCAACTATCCACATCTCCCCTAAAGATCACGAGAAACAGTGAAGCAATAATTTAATTTGAACCTTGAAAGCATCACAAGGTTTGAGTTAACTCTAGCTTCTTTCTTTTGCATGTTCGGTTAGACAAATCAAGCCAGGGATTGGTCTTTTTTTATAAAATGAAAAACGAAAAAAAAGAAACAAATATGGAAGGTTCACATTTGCAATTTTTAAGCTTATGATGTTTCAAGGTTTTAAATCAAATCTTTGCTTCACTAACAAGGGAGATAAAATAAAAATGGTATTTCTCTCAGTCTGTAATAACTTTTTTTAAAATTGCGTGTAGTTACTTAAATGATACTTACCTTGCCAATGGAGTGTTCAAATACCAAAGATGATATTCATGAGTTTTTGGACAAGGTTCAACACCCAGCATTGGGTATTCATTACATAACCATACATCACACACATTGGAGGTACTTGACTTCCATCTTCTTGTGCAAGAATAGAAAGAAAGAAAGAAAGTCAGTAGCTCAACGTTTCATTTCTGTAATAAGCTACTCCAGCCGAAATCTTCAAGCCTTGGTACTATTCCTTGTTACATGTAAGCGATGAAGGCCAGTAGTTCCAGGTTTCTGTACACATCGGCTTCTTTACTGTTCGTCAATCTCCTCTAGAAACTGATATTTGGCACATGCTTTGGCACTACAAGTAGGTAGTAACATTATAGGTTTTGCTATTGCAGCTGGAATGTTTGTCTGCGATGGAACGCATAGCACATATAATTACTTCATCCTTTTTTAATTCAGTATTTTCATGTTCTGTCAACTAAATATTAAACAGAAGGTTACTTGTTATTGGTAAATATTTTCATCAAAATAAATTAAACTCTGTTGAATGTTTCCGATCATGATAAAGCAACCACAACAGGCAATGGTCATTCTTCTGACCTTTGATCAAAAGCCAGTCAGCTTTGCTCAAACGAGCCCTTGAAATAGGGCTGACCATCAGAGGTTTGTGCGTCCAAATATGGGCAAAAAGCAAAATATAATGATGGTGATGGTTTTGTCGTGTCGATAACAGACTTGTAAAGTCGAATTTGAAATACAAAGGGGGAGAAGAAAAGAAAAGAAATGTACCAGTCATGACTTGAACTTGCCACATTTCAAGAGTGCAGCCTTTCTACGAATTTCTAATCCTGACTTTGCACAGTCTCTGTGGCGCAATCGGTCAGCGCGTTCGGCTGTTAACCGAAAGGTTGGTGGTTCAATCCCACCCGGGGACGATTCCTTTTGCTTTCAAATGTTATGATTGCCAGGCAATGCCATTGACAGATAATCAGCTTGAAAGCAAACAAAGATTACCTACGCTTGTTCTCGATTGCTTTTTGCTGTTTTTATCTGACTTTGGTTGCCTTGATTGAATGAACGAAAAAACGTTATCACGCTTTTCTTTAGATAAATCATGTGGCAGATGAAACTGATTGCCATTCCATTCCACTGTTCCAGTCGAAGTCTTTAAGACTAGAGTGCATCTACAATGCATTCTCCTTGACTTTGCGCGAGAAACAATTAGTTCTCGATCGCTAATCTTTGCTTCTTTTCCAAGGCAGGAGAGGGTCTGGATGCAAGCGAAGCAGCTGCTTAAACCTCGTTCCTTTATAATATCTTGCATGAGTCTCTAAAACTGAGCAATATTAGAGAGTTAATGATGTTTTTGTTGGTGATCGTCGTGGTAACGGACGTTTGTTATATGATGTTTCTGGTCGTCAATGGCATCTAAACTGGTAAAGCAATAACAAAAAAAAAAACAAAAAAAAACGGGCTACGGCTAATACATGGTGTACATCTGTTAACATCTTTTGCGATGATCGGAATCTATGATCATGGCCAAGAACATTTAATTAACTTCACCTGTCTCTATTGTAGTTTGCTCAAAGAGATCCTAAAATAGTGCCAGCTTGTAGCAACGATTTCCTTCGATTTCAGATTTGTCTTTTTCTAAATCAAAATTATTGCTTGGGTTGCAGTTGGTTGGAGCGCCCATTTAGTAGCATCGCAGGTTTAGATATCAACTCTCCAATGTTAGCAAAGACATCTGGGGCAGAAAAGAAATCAAATTGACACTATGGGGAACTCATGGCTGTTGGTCTAGTGCATAACTCTCGCTTTGGGTGCGGGGTCCCGGGGTCGACTCCCGGAGATGCCCGTTTTGTTGTGGAATATAATGCGAACAGAGTTTTTGATCTATAAATAATTAAATGCAGGAAATCACCGTCTTACACGGATGTTTGATATCCATTCCTAAATTTTCTCAGAAATGCCGGACTGCTTTTGCGAAATTACTGCATGTGAAATTTGTCTCATGGGTGTACATATTGCGATTCTACGCGCACACGTGTACTCGTTGCGCACCTGTTTTTTTCATTTTGTTCTTGGTTTCTGTTGGGAGCATTGAACAGCACTCGTGCGAATCCCAACAAATAATTGCAAGACGGAGGTTAAGTAGATGGTGCAGGAAAGGTGTCATACCAACAAGTTTATTCATCTGGTCTTTACACGAGCATAGACAGGACAATCCAGACTGAGTAGCCACCGGTAAGCGCGTTTTTAGTTAACTCACCCTCAAAATACTCAGGAAAAAAAATTATTATGGTAAGAGGATGATGATGAAACTCTGAGAACAAAAAGAGACGGAAATTCATCTTTTATATTTGATATCATGAGGGCTTGTAAGATCTCGGGGGTCACAGGATCTTTTTCGAACTTTGGCCTACTCAACCTTCTCTGAAATGCATTGACCATTAAATAACCAGAGGGTGTGTAGACATTTTTGATGAACCAACCATCCGCTGCGCCTAATTAATGCTGTAGACAGTGTTAATAATTGGAATCGGAGAATATGCTTCATTGAGTAGGCACTGTGAGTAAACTGCGACCTAAAAGGATTGACAGGTAAACAGCAAACATAATATGATGAAGCCCATCCTTTGCAACGTTTGAACCCTGCGAGGTAGGTACGCACAGTGCCATTCGCTTTGAAAGCCAGAACGGTGCTCTTTACCATGCAAGTTGTAGATTGCAGATGCTCGGGGACTGAGGAGAAAAATTTTGTCTTTATTTCAGACTAGAGCACAACTGAAAATAAACAGACAGAGGACAAACAAGAGAAAACACCCACCAGATAACAAAAGGGTGAATACACTAAATATTAAAAGTAAATAGTTATTGGTAAATAAATGAATAGACAGATAACCAATTAGATTAATAACTGAATGAATAGGTACTTCGGTGTATAAATGAATAAATAAATAAATCAATAAGTAATTATGATAAAAAGAGTAAGAAACCTCATGACAGAAAGCGTTTGAAAATTCATTGATAGTTGAAGGGGATCTTAGAGGTTACTTTTCTTTTTTTCGGTTCTTTTGTAAGTTTTGCCGGGTATTGTTGCTCCTAACTTGAAAAGACGCCGTCTCTCTAGTCTGG
This sequence comes from Pocillopora verrucosa, assembly GCF_036669915.1. Taxonomy (NCBI): domain Eukaryota; kingdom Metazoa; phylum Cnidaria; class Anthozoa; order Scleractinia; family Pocilloporidae; genus Pocillopora; species Pocillopora verrucosa. Next base: position 20,235,689 of record NC_089325.1, read on the forward strand.
TAAATTTGATCGCGAAATTACGTATTCACTAAGGTTTGCTTGGTTAAAGCGGGGGCACTAGAAAAGAGAGGAGTCTCGCATTTCTGTTTTCCGTTAGCATCTTCCTGTGTGTTCTTTACAATACAGCTATGCTCAGTGGAGGCTCCTTTAATTTCTAAGCAGTCACTTTAGCAAACACGTAGTACAATTAGTCTTGTGTAGCATTTGGTTTATAAATACAACAAAGGAGGCTAGGCTATTTTCTATACCGTAAAAGAACGTAGCCCGGTGATTTAGCAACTCGGTGCGAATCAAAGAAATAAAGAATTTGTATTCATTCTGAAAAGAAAAAGGCAAATGAAAGATTTTAAATTCATTTTTCATGAATGCCACAAAGAGGTTTTAATGAGATGAAATAAGACTTTTTCTGGTCACCTGGAAAAGAAGTTAAGTTAAGTGGTCGTGAACCTTATTGTTTCTAACCTAGTCAGTGAGAATACATCGTAGATACACTCAAGACTACAAAAGAAACAGTGGAATAAAAGAGAAAATTCGCCTGACAAAGGATATACCGAAAGAAATCAGTGATCACGTTTTCATTCATTTTATCAAGGCAGCCTAACATACTTGGGTAATCTTTTCTCACTTTCAAGGTTTTTATCTGTGATTGTGTTGCCGAAAAATAATAACATTTGAACGCATAAGGAAAAGGATGGCATGACTGCGCTAATCTTCAGAAGAATGCCCAAAAAACATGCTTGCTTTATTGATATGTACAGCTTCATTCATATTCTCAAGGGCTTGTCTGTATGGAACCTCACTTAAGGAGGGCATTTTTGCACCTCGAATGTGTCCACTTTTCCTTAAAATTACATCGCGAAAAATTACAAAGGAGAGTTTAATTTCCATATGAATCACCTTGCATGTTTTTTCTTGTCACTTATTCATTTATTCTTATCCATGCGGTTTCTGTAGTGTAGTGGTTATCACGTCCGCTTTACACGCGGAAGATCGTAGGTTCGAGCCCTGCCAGAAACATTTTCGATCATGAATTAAATTTTCGTTTTGTAATACCACGAGAAATTTCATGAGAACCTTATCCTGTCTGAGTATGTAAGAAACACTTACCGGTTCGCGAGTCAGTCTGAACGGTTTTTTTATGCTCATGCAGACTTCAGACCAACAAACGACAGGACAGTAATTGATGGTTGTTGATCGGTACTGTTCAAGTATAATTTGTCATCTTGAATTTCATCGCCTTTCTACAATTGTCGAAATTGCTGTGTCTGCACATCAAAACACCCACACAGAAAAAGCTTTATTTACGTTTTGACTATTTGACCAGAACTATTTAATTGCATTTGCATCATTTTAAAAAATAATGAAAAGTTTGTAATTCAACAACTTTTTGTCGGAGTTTGACGACGGGTTTGAAGTTATTTTGTCTCATTTGTCTTTCCTTCGTCCTAAATTAGCCAAATGAAGGAACGAAAGCTCTGCTCACATCATATTCCACGACGAAACGGGTCTGCCTGGGAGTCGAACCCGCGACCTCTCGCCAAAAGCGACAATCATGCCACTGGACCAACAGGCCAGGTAATGTGAAGACCGTAAAAAAATAATTACTATTGTTTCGACGCTTAGCAGGTAGCAGGTGTGTAGTCAAATGATCGCTCCTTACCGGTCGTCCTAGTTAGTAGCACTTTCCCTGTTGTCGTCTGATACTATGTACAATCTATTCCAATTGCCTTTTCGTTGGGATAGAGGCGTTCCATTCCGATAGAGCTCTTTTACACGAAAAGTCTGTACTTAATCTGAATAAAATCTCTATCCGAGACATTTATAACCTTTTCTTTCCAGACCAAGAGCAAGTTCTAATTTTACAGATTCTACCGCTAGCCAAAAGATTAGGTGGCTACAGTCTTGTATGGTCTTAAGCGTGCAGAGCCGACTCAGTTGTATTTTTAAATCAAACATGTCACCCAGGGCAAAACGTAATAATTTATTAATTAATTAATAATAATTTTAAGTTTTAACTCACTGTGGACAACAATTTACAGGAAACCAATCCATACTGACAAATGACTTGGCTAGACATCCTTCAGCCCGACATCATTCAAGGCCGGCCATCAGGACTCTAAGGAGACGCGCAAGGCTACTTTATTACACGAAGGACAGGCTATCCAGCGAAAAAAAATACGTTAACCCTCTCTTTTGTTTAAGAAAAAACTACAACAACGACTACACTCGACAAAACAGACAAGGACCTACTAGGTCCGTTGTTGCTGCGTGTGTTTGATCGTACTCACCACCTCGTTATCCGCACCACGCTTTGCCGACTGAAGAATTATTTTTTATCATATTACGTCTCTCATATTTACTCAGTAGAATTGATCTGTCAAGATAATTCTGAATTATTGATTCTAAACAAGGGGGCCGGATACCCTCTATTCCTGAAAAGTAAGAAGTCAGACGTTGGGGAATTAGCTCAAATGGTAGAGCGCCCGCTTAGCATGCGGGAGGTACTGGGATCGATACCCGGATTCTCCAATTCCCTCCCTTATTCTTTTGTTTATTCTTTACAAAAAAACTTGCCTTGTAAAGTGTTTACTAAGCATCTCTTTCGTAAACTTAAACGGCTGGTTATTTAAACAAAGTTTAGCCACCCTTTAACAAAACCGCGTTCTAAGCCATCTTCACCTCATCTGAACATTTATTTTTGTGTCAAAAGGGCCGAAAGCTGATAGTGGAGGGACATTTATTCAATTAAATCAACCCTCTTATAGAGAATCCGAGGCCTACTGACTGCGTAAAACCACGGTTTGGTTTAGATCTCGTGTAAATAACCACCCCAAATATCCAAGGAAAGGATGACCAAGCGGATACCGAGGCTTACGCTACTTTTTTATCGTTATAAATTAACTTGCTCAAGAATTGATGAGGAGGATAAAGACCATTTTGAAATTGTGTCTAAGAAATTGTTGTTCTCTTCGAACTCAGACTACCAATTAAATTTTGACCAACAATTGTCTTAAGGCACTTTCAGTTAAATCAATTTTCTACGGCGACGTTAAAACCTGTATGAATATTCGATTCTCTGAAAATATCTTAAGACAAATTCGGAACTTTGGCTAATGTTCTTTAAAAATTTGGAAAATTGGTATATCTACGCACCAAGAAACAACTCGAAACATTTATATAGGTATTCACCGTCGCTATTGAAAATTGAATTAATTGAATTTGATTTAAAACAAACGAAAAAAGGTAACTGGATAAGAAGACATCTTTGGAGTCTTTCCTACACCTTTACGTAAGTCAATAAAGAAACCAAAATTTGTATGTAATCATAGGCACTAGGGGCCATACCGGGACCTCTCGCACCCGAAGCGAGAATCATGCTGCTAGACCAAACAGGCCAGTCCACAATAATAAAATGGTGACGTGAGACAAGCAGGAAATGCAAAATTAATGTGACGTGCCTGAAAAGAAAAGGGCACAATGAATGTCCTGGAAATGCTTCAAATTCAGTTTTCATGAGTGACAAAAAAATATCTTAATTAGATGAAATGTGTGAATGAATACTGAATCTCTGAGACTGTATACCATAGTTCTGAAGATCGAGAATTTCAGGTAAACGGGGAAGCTTTGATATTGCAAGAGCCACGGTTGCATTCAGTCGCTTACCGTAGCCCATCTTACTTCGACCTCTTTCCTTCCCTGTACGACCTGCTCACAAGGAGACAAGAATGTTTGAAAAGTCCCCACGAAGAATTCCTACGTGGACGAATACCCCTGTTGTTGAAGATTATAAATCAATAAATTTTTAAAAGTTATCATCACATGGAAGTAAAATACAGACACATAGATGAAATGGAAAGTTAGTTACAAACTAGTGTTTTGTTCAGATAGCTTTATAGAGACAAAAGAGTATTCCCTGGTCCGTGTGAGAATCGAACTCACGACCTTGGCGTTATCAGCACCACGCTCTACCGACTGAGCTAACGGACCATGCACATGAGAAAGCTCGAAAGGGCAAACAATTGACAATCCGGGTATCGATCCCGGCACCTTCCTAGTTGTGCACCAACCCGCACGAAAGCGGATGTGAAAATGAGAGACTGAAACAACTCAACTAGAATCATTACTAGATCGATCCTTTCCGAGATGCCAGAGAAGAAGGTTTAAGTAATCATTACTGTCTGAGTTCCGCACCACACAGAGTGTGAACTACATGTCCCTTGCAAAGAAGATAATGACGTGATTTGAAATGTTATTCTCTTATATCTGTTGAAAATCCTTCAAGATGTACTTGATCAACAGCACTCAGCTTCCAAAATTCTCTTTTTTCCTTGCCAGGAACATTTTTGCAAACATTTCCTTAGCTCAAAATCTGCTCTAGTTTTATATTCTACCAAACAATCAAAATTGCATTACACTCTTTCTCAAGAACCTTTCTTTATTTAGATGCCATTAAGTCTGAGACAGACCAAAATGCTAAAATTATAATTTGAGCACATATTCACTTGCCGATTGCAAGTTAAATTGCGTCGGGATTACTTGCCGAGCTTCGCAAAAGCGATGTTAGCTATGTCACAGATACCTCAAACAAAACAAATAAAATAATTCCACAGCGACGGATCATTGAAGCAGGTCATAGAGAGAAGGATAGAGCTGACCTAAAAGGAGGCTACGAAAAACGACTATGTAAAAACAGGGGTCCCTACCGTCAAAGATGGAGGTCGTGGATTCGATTCCGATCGGTGCCTTTTTTATTGTTGGCCAAAACATTTTGCAAACTGCACCTGATAACTCAGTGGGAGTTAGTAAACTATATTGAATACAGTTATCTCTACAAACAGAAGGAATAACAGATATACGAAAGCTTAAACAATCCTCCCTCTATCATCTCGAGAAGGATCTGAGCAATAGTACAAAGTTAATTAGATTTACTCCCTCTGATGACACTGGTCGGGTTGTTTCTTCCGTTTTCATATGCCCTCACAAAGATTCCAAATTCGTTTGTCATGAATACCGCTAAGATTTTTTTAATCACATAAAAATGGGAATTTTTCTAATCTCCTGTAGAAAAAGGAAATATCTCCCCAGCGGGGAATCGAACCCCGGTCTCCCGCGTGACAGGCGGGAGACCGGGGGAGACCATTATTCTACCGAGGACATTTGTATAAAAAAAGGCTTAGAGAACCAGTAATTTTGAAAACAATATTTCAGGCTCCTTTAGATATTTTTGTCATTATGACTTTCCGAACAAAGAAGGAACTAACCACAGAACGTAAATTGAATTGATACATGCCAGCTTTTATAATCCTGCTAATGGATATGCGAAGCAACGAGTGATGTGGAGAAACCCTGTCATTTGTTCTGACTACGCGAAATCGTTCTCTCTACGTCTTCGACGTCTTTCTGCCGTCTGTGATTATGTTGAAAATTGATTCTTTGACTCTTGAGTTACTATCAAACATGAACTTAAAATGAAACGTCCCAGCGTGCGTAACTTCCGTGTCACCCTGACAGCCCAACTTCATCAGTTCGTCAGCAACAGGAGCGAGAAGCAAATAAATGATAGAAACAACCGGGTCTGTTCTCACAACACCCTCCGCGATTCTGCCGTTAGTTTAGTCGAACATGGCATTTCAGACATGGCGTAGATGCCACTAAAGTGCGTTCACGCAAGTTTCTGTGGTGGAGTGGTTATCATATTCGCCTAACACGCGGAAGGTCGCTGGTTCGAGCTCTGCCAGAATCAAATTTTGTCACAATCGTCCACACTATAGGAAATCCAAGTTTCATCATCATCCTCTTATCATTATAATTTTTTTTTCTGAGTATTTTGAGGGTGAGTTAACTAAAAGACGCACTTACCGGTGGCTACTCAGTCTGGATTGTTCTGAAACTGAAATCGAGGGACAATCCTTGCTACGAGCCTGCACTATTTAATGCTCTTTGAGGAAACTACAATAGAGACAGGTGAAATTAATTTAATGTTCTTGGCCTTGATCACAGTTTCTGATCATCGCAAAGGACGTTAGCAAATGCAAACCATGTATTATCCATATACCGCTTTTTCAGGATATTGTAAGGGGACGAGGCTTAAGCAACTGCTTCGCCCGTATCCAGACCTCCTCTTGCCCAAAATAATGCACGGAGATACTTATTCATGCCTTTATATCTAGCCGCTTGGACTATTGAAACAGCCTCCTATTAAAGTTCCTGAGTGCCATCTTCACAAATTACAAAGTCCAGAATGCAGCTGCACGCCTTATATTCCAGGAGAGCAGATTTTGTCATATCACACCTCTGCTCAAATCATTACACTGGCTACCTGTAAAATATCGCATAGTGTTTAAAATTATCTTAACTACTTTTAAATCAATACATGGTCTTCCCCAGCCTACATAAGTGAGCTGATTTCTGTTAGATACACCGGAAGATATGACTTCCGTTCCAATGACGGCTTACTCCTTACTCCTTGCAGGGGTAAAACACTCACCACGCTCGGCGATCGATCTTTCCATGCAGCCGCCCCTAAATTGTGGAACGATCCTCCGGGCTCTATCAGAAACACCCAATCTTTAAACAAGTTTAAGAGGGCCATTAAGACCTTTTTATTTTCCAAAGCTTTATAATTCACAAGTTCACCTACGGTTTGTAAGTTAAATTGTGTCGAGATTCCTAAAAGGAATGTCAGCTATGTCACAGACACCTCAGAAAAAACGGGATAGAGCTGATTTTTGCGATGGGCCACAAAGGATATATGATATACCGAAATAAATATGTGATCACGTTTTTCATTCATTTTATCAAGGCAGCCAAAGTCGGATAAGAAAAAAATCTAATCGAGGGCCTGCCATAGGCAATCTTTGTTCACTTTCAAGGTGGTTGTCTGTCAATTGTATTGCCCAAAAATAGTAAAGATTTGGGCGCATAAGGAAAAGGATGGCATGACTAGGCTACTCTTCAGAAGGATGACTAAAAACATGCTTATTTAATTGATATGTACTGCTTCATTCATATTCCCAAAGGTTTGTCTGTATGGATTCTCATTTAGGGAAGGCATCTTTTGCACCTCGAATGTATCCACTTTTCCTTAAATTTCCACCTCGAGATCTTCTTACTAGGCAGATTTTAACTTTCGTGTGAATCACCTTGTATATTTTTCCTTATCCCTTATTCATTTATCCATTTTGATATAAAAACTATAATTAACAAAATTAACCGCAAATATTGCTGAGGTTTTTTGTAGTAAAGTGGTTATCACGTCTGCCTAACACGCGGAAGATCGCAGGTTCGAGCCCTGCCAGAAACGATTTATGACCATTTTGATTGGAGGATGGGCAGACACTACAGCAATATGTGCAGCTTTAACAATCATTACAAATTGTGTTCATTATGTTTCTTCTGGTTAATTATTCTTCCTCATGAGAATAATTAGTAGTTCAAAATTCAATAAATTAAATTTCAACTTTGTGATACTCTTCTTTTCCTGAGAACCTCATTCATTCTAAGGATACTAAGGCTGAGGTAAACTAAGAAACAGTTACCGGTTAGCGAGTCAGTCTGAACGGTTTCTTTATGCTCATGGATACCTCAGATAAACAAACGACACTTGTTGGAATGAAAACTTTGCTGCATCATCTACTCGAGAACAGTCTCTCCGTCTTGTAATTTGATTTGGCCTTGTCAAGCCCTGTATGCCGGGATTCGTACCACAGAAAGCTTAGGCAAGATGAAAAATTGCCTGCACGTGTGGCAAAGAATCGCAAAATTTATTCGTATGAGGTAAATTTTACATAATTTCGCGAAACCGAGTCGTTTGTTTTGTTAATGCGTCTTCGACGTCTTTTTGCTGTCTATGATTTTGTTGAAAATTGATAATTTGACTCTTGAATGACTACAAACATGAACTTAAGATGAAACGTTGGAGCGTGCGTAACTCGCGTGACACCCTGACAGCCCAACTTCATCAGCTTGTCAGCAACAGGAGTGAGAAACAAATGAATGACAGAAACAACCGGAGCCTTTTCCCACAGCACCCTCCAAATACTGCTTATTCGTGAACTTATTCGAAACAAGGCATTTTAAACATGCCGTAAATGCCACAAAAGTAGTAACCTGTAAATTTCTTTGGTGTAATGATAATCACGTCATCCTAACACGCGGAAGGTCGCAGGTTCGGGCCCTGCCAGAAACAAAAGGTTGTCACAGTCGTCCGCAACATCAGAAATCCAAGTTTTATCACCATCCGTTCAATTTTTTTTCTGAGTATTTTGAGGCTGAGATAAACTAAAACACGCGCTTACCGGTGGCCACTCAGTCTGGATTCTTCTGTTTATGCTCGTGTAAAGATCGGATGAATAAACTTGTTGGTATGACACCTTCGCTGCACTATTTACTCGCGTTCGTATTTCCACTATCGACTTAACATTATTTCCATTTTCAACCTCCTTCTTGTGATTATTTGTCGGGATTCGCACGAGTGATGTTCATCCCTCCCAATAGAAACCAAGAACGAAATGACAAAATAGGTCCGCAACGTGTAAACGTGTGCGCGTAAAATTGCTATATGTACACGCAAGAAATAAATTCCAAATGCAATAATTTCGCAAAAGCAGTTATTTCAGACAAAATTTGAAATCTTCATTTGTATTTTCTTTGATAGTAGTGAATATCAAACATACGTGTAAGACATTGATCTCTTGCATTTATCTTGATGCCGCGCTTTAGTCGTTCCTTTGAAGCTATTTCATCCGAAGGACAAAGAGTTTTGGCTTTGTTTCCTGCAAATGGAGTAGCCTGTCTGGAGCGAATCAAAATATGATATTCACGATATGTGTTTTCTGGTTTTTACTACATCGCTCAAGTTGGGAGTGTGGAGAAAATCTCATCAGCTGTTGTTTTGGATTATCGACGATTAACTGCACTTCAACTCACCAAATTGCCCTTTATTCTAGAAAAAATGTGAAATTCTATAAAATAGAATGTCTGTTCACTATGGCACTCGTTCTCTATACCGTCAATCCAACGAAAACTCCATCTTTACATCACAGGACAGCAATTGATGACTATTCTCGGTTCTGTTCAAGTGTAATTTGTCATAATTATTTTCTACATGTCGCCTTTCAAAAATTGTGGAAATTGGCTGTGTTTGCACACTAAAACGCACACAAAAACCTTAATTTACGTTTTGACCACTGCTTATCACAAATATTGAATTGCATAAGAATTATTTTAAAAAATATTGAAAGGTCTGTAATGCAACAACTTTTTGTCAGAGTGTGACAACGGTTTAGAAGTTATTTTGCCTGATTGTCTTTCCTTCGTCTTAAATTACCTAAATGTAGGAACAAAAAGTTTCCTCAGATCAAATTCCACGACAAAACGGGCCTGTCCAGGAGTCGAACTCGTGACCTCCCGCACCCAAAGCGAGAATCACTAGACCAACAGGCCAGTTACACGAAACCCTTAAAAGATATATTACTGTTGTTTTGATGCGTAGCTGGTAGCAGGTGTGTAAGCAAATGATCGCTTCCTACCGGTCGTCCATGTTAGTGACCTATTCCACTTTCCCTGTTGTCGTCTTAGTATATGTACAATCAATTCCTATTATTATTACTGGCAAGTGCAACAGTAAGGATCACGATCAGTTAACTTTTCCAAAAGAAGTTCCAAAGCGAGTGGTGTTTTACTAAATACAAGCGGAAAGTTGCGCTAGCCTTTCATCCTTACCTTGTCTCTCGTAAGACCGTTCGGTAGTATAGCGGTGAGTATCCTCGCTTGTCACGCGGGAGACCGGGTTTCCATTCCGATAGAGCTCCTCTAATCGAAAAGTCGGTACTTAATCTTAATAAAATCTCTATCTAAGACATTTATATCTCGTTTTCTTTCCAGAGCAAGAGCAAATCTTAATTATGCAGATTCCACCGCTGGCCAGAAGATTAGGTGGCTACAGTCTTGTAAGGTGCAGAGATTACTCTGCTGTACTTTTAAATCAAATGTCACCTTGGGAAAACATAACCCGAGTTTCTTCAAGTGACTGGTAAAAAACACACAGGAAGATGCTGAAGGACGATAGAAATATGAGGATGAAGAAGTGACTTCTTACTTCTCGGGTGCCCCTCCACTTACCAACAAAGATAAATGGACACGAGATTTTGCGGGCGAGTTTCCCTTATTGGGTACATTTTGCTATTGAGGCAATGTTAAGCCGCACAAAGAATCAAATTATATGCATGTATTTTGATAGCGGTCATGGAAATTATATGATTTCTGCTCAATTCATTTCTCAAGCACATTTTCCTAAAAAAAAATTTCGACTAAGATTGAGCATTTGTAATTATATGCCACAACAAATTATCTATCCGCAAGTTCCAAAGTGTTCATACTTAGCTTTTAAAAGATTTCGGGTTGATTAGAGCGACGACGTTGGTCACTTCATGACCATTTTCACAAGGCTGGTATACTTATCAGTTGGGATGACGATCAATTAACATTTTATCTTTCCATGTATCTTCTGTTTAATTTGATGTCAGCGTATGGTTTAAAGCTTCGAAAATTCGGGTATCGTTAATTTTGACAGGTTTTGAACGTATATAGTTTGTTTTTGTCCACTTTTCTTCTCACTTCTAAGAATAATAATGAAACGCCAACGACCTATTTTTTTGGAATTATTTACTGTGCACTAGGAGAATTTTGGTAGTCAAGTGTTACTGATAAGGTACATTGTGATGGAATTTCATAACATATAAGGAAAAAAACAGTTTGATAGATGAGGGGAAAAAATTGATGTAGGGGGTCGAACTCACGTACCACGCTCTGCCGACTGAGCCTACAGACGTTGCATACCCTTGCCCATTATTGCTGTTAGCGGTAATTTTTTGCCTTTTAGCTCTACTTTTTCCCCGTTAGAGCGGTTTATATCCAAAGCTGAAGAGCCGTTATGTAAGGCGAGGAGCTGAGTCAAAAGCTTTAACTGGGCCATCTTTAATCTTTCATTCGCTCTGACGATGGGCTAACGCTCGAAACGTCATGCAGCTTTGAATCAATTTACGTCATCAACTCAGTTGATAGTACCAAATTACCCAGTTATACTCTCCGACGACGCAGCACCACAGTTTCTATAGGAACTTGCCCCTTTATTCATTTATCTTTAAGTTGGTTGAAGAATTGCTTCAAGTGGTGTAGTGCCCCCTAAGCAAGCGGTAGGCACTGGAATCGAGACCCGGACTCTCCACGCCTGCCTATTAATGTTCTGATTCTTCTTTTGAATAACTTGCTATTTTGAATGACGCTAATAATTACCCTGCGTTCATTGAGGTTTATGGTCTTTTTTTTAATTCACGTATTTCTTCCATTGGGTTTCGCAAGAGCCTTTTATTCTAAATCTGTGGCGATAAATTGTCAACACTTAATGTGTAGGGAACACTAATTGTGACAAAGAGTAATATCCCATTTTGGGACTCGGCTAGACATCCTTCAGCCCAACATCATTCATGGCCGGCCACGGGCCATCAGAACTCTGACGAAACGTGCAAGGCTATTTTATTACACGAAGGACAGCTCATCCAACGAAAAAAAATGCGTTGACCATCTCTCTTTTTTTTTAAAGAAAAACTACAACAACGGCTACACTTGACAAAACAGAGAAAGACCTACTAGGTCCGTTTTTGGTGCGTGTGTTTGATCTTACTAAGCATCTCTTTATCTGCACCACGCTTTGCAGACTGAAGAATTATTTTTTATCATATTACGTCTTTCATATTTATCGGATTGGGGAATTAGCTGGTAGAGCGCCCGCTTTGCATGCGGGAGGTATCGGGATCGATACCCAGATTCTCCACTTGGTGCCCTTATTCTTTTGTTTATTCTTTGGAAAAAGCTTGCCTTGTAAAGTATTGACAAAGCATCTCTTTTGTTAACTTCAACATCTGGTTATTTCAACTAAGTTTAGCCACTATTTAACAAAATTGCGTTCTAAGCCACCTTCGCCTCAGCCAAACCTTTTATCTGAACATTTATTTTTGTGCCAAAAGGGCCGAAAGCTTATAGTGGTGGGACGTTTATTCAATTAAATCAGCCCTCTTCTGGAGGATCCCTGGGTTAGAACTCGTGTATATAACCGACCCCAAATGTCCAAATAAAGGATGACCAAGCGGATACCGACGCTTACGCTACTTTTATAACTCGCGTGTATCGTTATTAATTAACTTGCTCAAGAATTGATGAGGAGGATAAAGACCATTTTGAAATTGTGTCTTAGAACGTGTTGTTCTCTTCGAACTAAGACTACCAATTAAATCTTCTCCAACAATTGTCTTAAGGCACATTCAATTAATTCAATTTTCTATGGCGACGGTGAAGGCCTGTACAAATGTTCGATTCTAAGAAATTATCTCAAGACAAAATCAGGACTTGGGCTGATGTCCTTCGAAGATTTAGAAATTGGTATATGTGCGCACCAAGAAACAACTCAAAACATTTCTATAGGTTTTCACCGTCGCTATTAAAAGTTGAATCAATTGAATATGGTTTAAAACAAACTTAAAAAAAGGGATTGGATAGGTAGACATTTTTGGAGTAATCTTTTTAGATAGTCTTTCCTACAGCTTTAACTCAATGGAGAAACAATAACTTGTAGGCAATCATGGGCAATAGGGGCCTGTCCGGGAGTCGAACCCGGGACCACTCGCACCCGAAGCGAGAATCATGCCTCTAGACCAACAGGCCAGTCACAATAATAAAATGGGACGTGAGACAAGAAGAAAAATCCATAAGGAGTGTGACGGGTCTAGACAAAAAAGGGCACAATGAATCTCCTGGAAAATGCTTCAAATTAATTCTTCATGAGTGACAAAGAAAATCATAATCAGATGAAATGTGTGAATGAATACTCTGAGACTATATACCATAGCTCTAAAGTTCGAGAATTTCAGGTAAATGGGGAAGTTTTGATATTGCAAGAGCCACTGTTGCATTCAGTCGCTTCCCATAGCCCGTCTTACGTCGACCTCTTTCCTTACCTGTACGACCTGCTCACGAGAAGACAAATTCTTATTTCTCCGCTACGATTTTACACTTTAATTTTGTTTGAGGTGGCTTTGAAGAGCAGGTAACACCACTTCTGCGAATCTCGGCAAATAATCGCGACATAGAGGTTCACAAAGTGATATAAAACTCCTAGATTTTGCTGCGGAAACGCAAAAAGCGTTCATGGGTAGTGGTGGGTGCAGCAAATATTTCATTCCAAATCATGACCTCTGGTCATCTGCAATGTTTGCACAAACGTGCAGAAAACTTTCCTAACCAACTCGCAACGGTAAGTATTCCAACCTCCAATGCTCTTATGAAAATAATAGTGTTTAAAAACATAAAAATATGTGAATTAATACTCTGAGACTATATACCTTAGCTCTGAAGATCGAGAATTTCAGGTAAACGAGGAAGTTTTGATATTGCATGAGCCACTGTTGCATTCAGTCGCTTACCCTAGCCCATCTTGCTTCCACTTCTTTCTTTCCCTGTGCGACCTGCTCACAAGGAGACAAAAATGTTTAAAAAAATAATTATTTGGGTTTGCAAAAATTGAAATTGGCGCATATATTAGGCAAGTAGTATGTGATAGCGATCGTAATAGTGACAAAAGATCACTTGCGCCTCTGACAGGGCTTGCGACTTTCCGCGTGTGCGGCCGGCAGACGTGATAACAACTACACCATAGGAACCTTAACTACGAAAAGTTATTAATCTTATCAAACTGAAATAAATAGATAAAGTAATAGAGAGAGAGAAAAAAATCTAAAATTAGCTACATGGTAATAAAACTAGAATATTTTTCGAAGAATTTGAAGTGCAAACGGGAGAAACATATGCGCGACGATATTCACGTCAAGTAAACTGCGTTAGCAAGAGTAGTTTTATTAGATTAATTTTTAGTTGCTGTTGGAAACAGATTCCATTGAAACTCCACTCAAACCAAACTCTCCATAAAGGATCATCTATATAGACAAGCCTTTGAGAATTAGAGTAAAACAGCACATTACAGATATTTCTCCAATAGGCGCTGAAAAATCACTGTTGGACAGCGGTGGTTTTCGTGTTGTGGTACTTAGGATGTACCCCCCCTAAACCATGAGCCTTAGTAAAAGATCAAAACGTATCAACGTAATTATCCTTTTTGTTCTAAATGAATAAAAGAGAAAGAGACACTTTGACTCTTGAATTACTATCAAACATGAACTTAAAATGAAAAGTTCCAGTGTGCATAACTCCCGTGTCACCCTGACAGCCCAACTTCATCAGAAATCAGGTTGACAGAAACAACCGAGCCTGCTCCTACAACACACTCCTCGATTCTGCCGTTAGTGTATTAGGAACGTGGCATTTCAGACGTGCCGTAGATACCAAGTGCGTACATGCAAGTTTCTGTAGTGTAGTGGTTATCACGTCCGCCTAACACGCGGAAGGTCGTAGGTTCGAGCCCTGCCAGAAACAATTGTTGTCAAAATTTTCCACACTATCAGAAATCTAAGTTTTATTATCATCCTCTTGTCATAATAATTTTTTCTGAGTATTTTGAGGGTGAGTTAACTAAAACACGCGCTTCCCGGTGGCTACTAAGTCTGGATTGTTCCGTCTATGCTCGTGTAAAGACCACATGTAGAAACTTGTCGGTATGACACTTCTCCTGCACTATTTACTAAACTTCTGTCTTTCGATTATTTGTTGGGATTCGCACGAGTGATGTTCAATACTCCCAACAGAAACCAAGAACGAATTGAGAAAATAGATCCGCAACGAGTACAAGTGTGCGCTTGGAACACAAGATAAAATTTCACATGCAGTAGTTTATCAAAAGCAGTCCGGCATTTCTAAGAAAATTTAGGAATGGATATCAAACACCCGTGTAACACGTTGACTTCTTTCATTTAATTATATATAGATCAAAAACTATGTTCGCATCATATTCCACAACAAAACGGGCATCTCCAGGAGTCGAACCCGGGACCTTTCGTACCCAAGGCGAGGATAATGCCATAAGACCAACAGCCATTTGATTTCTTTTCTGTCCCAGATATCTTTGCTAACATCGGAGAGTTGGTATCTAAACCTGCGAGTCTACTAGATAGGCGCTCCAACCAACTGCGACCCGAGCAATAATCTTGATTTAGGAAAAAACTAAACTGAAATCGAGGGACAATCGTTGCTACAAGCCGGCACTATTTTAGGATCTCTTTGAGGAAACTACAATAGAGACAGGTGAAATTAATTTGATGGTCTTGGCCTTGATCATAGTTTCTAATCATCGTAAAGGACGTAGGAGATGCACGCCATGTATTGCTTGTGACCCGTTTTTTTTTTTTTAATTGCTTTACCACTTTAGATGCCATTGACGACCAGAAACGTCGTCACAACTGACAAAATACCACGACAGAGGAACAATCCATAGCCATATGACAAACGTCTGTTACCACGATGATCAGCAGCAAAAACATCATTAACTCGTTAATATTGCCCAGTTTGAGAGACTCAAGCAAGATATTATTAGGAGGCTCAGAGCAGCTGCTTCGCCTGTATCCAGACCTCCTCCTGCCTTGGAAAACACGCAAAGATTAGTGGTCGAGAACCTCATTGTTTCTCACACAAAGTCAAGGAGAATGTATTGTAGATGCACTCTAATCGTGAGGACTACGACAGGAAGAGTGAAATGGGATGGCAATCAGTTTCATCTACCAAATGATTTATCTAAAGAAATCCGTGATAAAGTTTTTCGTTCATTCAATCGAGGCAAACAAAGTCAGATAAAAAAAAAACAAAAATAATCGAGAGCCAGCACAGATGTCTTCGTTTGCTTTCCAGGTGATTATCTGTCAATGGTATAGCCTGGCAATAATAACATTTGAGCGCAAAAGGAATCGTCCCCGGGATTAATTTAAAACTTAAAGTGAGAAGGAAGCCGAAATAACTTCACATAAGCCGATTTATGAATACGAATTTTGCAGAAACACAACTCAATGGTCGTTAGCTCAGTCGGTAGAGCGTCGTGAATTCGATCCTCACACGGACCAGTTTTTGTTTCAACAAAGCCATCTATATGTCTGTGTTTTATTTCACCCAGTAATAACTTTTCAAAATTTATCGGTATAATAATCTCCAACAACAGGAGACCATTACTTAGCTATGTCCTCGTGAAAAACCCATTTTCAGACCAAAGTTAAGTAGATTCTTTAAAAATTCCTTTTCATGAAATTCTTTCTTTTGAGAGAAAAGTGAGGCTGGAATAAATGAAACAAACTTAAAACGCACTTACCGTTGCCGGCGAATCACTTTGGAACATTTTATCTATGTTATGCTCACACAACCAATGAAAGTTTTAAGCGTTTACTCACCAAAATCCAGTAATGTCATGACGCATTGGGAACCTCTCTATCGCGATTATTTTTCCGAAGACCACGATAAGAGTTACAGAAGAAAAAAATAACAAAAACAAATGAAGTTTGCGTGTCTTTTGTTGTTTACCTTGCCGGAATGTCCGCCTCATATTAGTCTCGCTCACCCTGCGCCAAATCCAGTAAAAAAACGGCCGATATGTATCAAAAACAGTGACATTCCTTTCCAGTTTCAACTCCTTTAGATTCCTGAGAGGTTTACGAGTTTTCTGTCATCAATGGCAAATGTGAAAAAAAGAAAAAAAAAAGGTGGAGAATCCGGGTATCGATCCTGGTACCTCCCGCATGCGAAGCAGGCGCTCTACCACTTGAGCTAATTCCCCGGCTGCAGCTATTAATATAAACACCCTCATGAAAATCGTTCGACGAAAGGCTCCGCCAGTCTTGCAACAGTGCTCATTAATTTTACCTTTTACTACTCATCTCACTTCTCTTATCTTATATCAGCGAAGAAAGGTAGATTTCGGAGGCCTAACTAAAACTAATGTTATTTGGGCCCATAGTCCTGCCACAACAGCCAATGGCTTTTCATAGAGAGTACCAACCAAATCCAATGCTGGATAATTTGGTTTTATCAACTGAGTTGATGACGTAAATTGGCCACCGTAAAGAGTTTCAAAGCCAATGTCTCGAGCGTTAGCCCTTTCCTCTTTATCCTGTTATACTCCCTGTTAAAAAGACGAAGTGTAGCGCCTTAGAAAAACGAACACAACGATTATTAATTACGAAAAAGGTTACACGTTTCGGTTGGAGTAATCGACAGAAAGTGACACCAGGTCGCATACGTCATGTGACAACTCAATGTTAACATTTTTCGTAAGCGCCAGGACTACATGTGATTACGTTACTGTCTTTGTCCGTGGCTTTCAATTTTTTTCCTTAGCTAAGTTTTCGCGTCTTCTTAGCAATCGAAAAGAAAGAAAAGCAAAAAAAATAAATAAAAAAAAAACGGGAAGGATCGCCGACGGCATTACACTGAAATTTGCATACAACTTGAGATATTAAATTTATGTTATGAAATACCTGGATCCTCCAAATTTTTTCCCCTTTTAAAAACGTTGCCGTCTGAAAAGAGCCTTATACAACGTTAATGTAAAGTTCGATTAAAAAAAACAGAGAGTCTGATAGTATTTATCTAATTTACGTATATCTTTTACCTTTATGTACGATGTGGTCGCTGTAGTCATAGAAGTTGCGGTGTCGTTTGTTTAGGTAGTTGCAGTAGATCGGTGAGTGTTTCGTCGGATGGAGTCGTTGTTGCAGTTTTTTTGAAAAAACACGGTCAAGGTATTCGTTCTCGCCGGTCAGCTAAGCTGTCTGTCGTGTAGCATATTGGTCGCTCTTGTCGTGTTAGAGTCTTAATTTTCGTGGCTTTGTGTGATGTCGTGCTGTAGCCCGATCAATCTTAGTAATCTGTCGGTATGTGTCGTTTCCTGTAGACTGTTTTCCGTAGTGAGATGTCGTCACGGCTTACCAGGTAGTCTATAAAAGGAAGTTTCTCATTTTGAAAAGGAGCAAGACCTTTTCAATATGCAATTTTAAAATCTTTGTGTTTGACCCGCAAGATGTTTGCGACGAAGAAGAGACAAACCTTTTCACTTGTCTAGGCGGCCTCTTTTTCCCAACCAGTAGGTCCACTTGTCACGCTGAATATTTAAGAAGGCAGAAAGAAGGTTGCAAATGCAGGCTTTAATCCATTGGCTGAAGATAAGAGACATTTGGATTGGTTAAACGGGAGGTATATCCTTTTCATGTCAAAAACATATTCCAGTGGGTACGCTTCCTATGATAAAGTGGTTGCGCCGTCCCGCCACAACACGAAAACAATCGCTGTTGAAAAACACCTTTTACCACCCATTCAGGACCTTCAACTACACAAGCGACAGCGACCTACCAGAGGATACACAGGAAGCATTACTGATAATACGGCCGTTCATTCTGATTGTCACAGCTTTCTGTCTGGATTGATGCTCATTCAGTGAAGGTTTGTTTTGCACCTCGAGTAGATCTCCAACAAATTTATTCGAAAAAAATACTAGTTTTATTTCCGTGTAGATAATCATATATTTTTCTATTTTTTTTGTTCTTGTTGTGTTTTGTATCTTTAACTTTATCTATTTACTTTAATTTGATAAGATAAATATCACTCGCCTGCCCAATAGTGGCTACATGGTTGAGGAAGATCTGAACAATCGAGTAACTTCTTTTGGGACAATACAAACTTTTCTATTATACATTTAAACACTCGAAGTTTGATGAGAAGTTTCGATAAACTTAATTCATTTCTGAGAAATCTTAATATGCCGTTCTCTGTGATTGGTGTGACAGAAACTTGGCTAACTGATTGGGGAATTAGCTCAAGTGGTAGAGCGCCCGCTTTGCATGCGGGAGGTACCGGGATCGATACCCGGATTCTCCATTTCTTCGCCATACTGTTTATTCTTTTAAAAAAGAAAGTTTAGCCGCTCTTTGACAAAACTGCGTTCTGAACCATCTTCAATTAAGCCAACTTTTTATCTCAACATTTATTTTTTAAGTCAAAAGGGCTGAAAGCTGATAGTGGAGGGACATTTATTCAATTAAATCAACCCTCTAATAGAGAATCCCTTAGGCCTACTAGTAGCGTAAAACCGCTGTTTGGTTTAGTCCTCGTGTAAATAACCGGCCCCAAATTTCCAAAGAAAGGATCACCGAGCGGATACCGAGGCTAAAACTACTTTTATAATTCGCGTGTATCGTCATTGCTCAAGAATTGATAAGGAGGATAAAGACCATTTTGAAATTGTGTCTGAGAACGTATTGTTCTCTTCGAACGTCGTTGAGTTAGTTCATTGCAGTATTATCAGTATCGCTATTCTCCAGGTATCGCTACAAAGAAGAAAAAATATTAATATGTAAATAATGACTATAATAATGGTGATAGTAAAAATAATAGTAATAATAATGATAGAAATCTGCAAAAATCTGAAAGTATGTACAGTACTCAAGCAAGCAGATTTTTAACTGTGGACATATTTGCAAAATAATAACTTTGTTCTTGGCAAGGCTAGAACTTGAGACCTTCCGCGTGTGAGACGGACGTGATAACCGCTACACTATAGGAACCTTAACTACGAAAATTCATCAATAATCAAACTCAAATAAATAGGTAAAGTAATATATACAAAACACAACAAAAACGATCTGTAACTGGGGAATTAGCTCAAGTGGAAGAGCGCCTGCTTAGCACGCGGGAAGTATTTAACTTTGTTAGTTGCTTATATTATATTTTGACGCTCAAACCTCTGATGGTCAGTTAGATGTGTTTAGAGCTTGATGTGATTCCAAGGGTTCGATTGAGCAAAGCTGACTGGCCGTTGATCAAAGGTTAGAAGAATGAAGTCCACATTTTGCACCAAAATTTCATTATTTTATTGATTGCAATTTGCTTGTTAGGACGTGATATCAATTCTAGTCGATCCCGGTACCACTTTCTTTACCAGCTAAAAGTCTATTGGGCCAGCGGGAAAAAATTATACATTTACCCATCCACCCACCCACTCACTCACTCACTTACTTTCTTCCTTATTTATACTTAATTTTATGGAATGCGGTATATAGGTGTAGTTGGCCCGTTAGCTCAGTGGGTAGAGTGTGGTGCTGATAACGCGTACGCCATGCTCGTGGGTTCCAACCTCACACGGACCAAAAAAAATAATAAGTAGCTTTAATGAAATGATCAAAAAACATGCCAAGACTCTTTTGATTCTCTACAAATCATTTTTACTATTTTCCATGTTTCGTTCCCAGCAGATGAAAAACTTTTACGATAACTAATTCAATAACGTTTTACAGAGGGGGAAAACAAATAATTTGCTTCGATGAAACGATCTAAATGTCAAGACTATTTTTCTAAGTTTCATTTCCAAAAAAAAAATTTTTTTAAGATTATTAGTTCAATAACCTCATACAGCGGGGTGCTCGTTAGAATCCGTGGTAGGGATTTACTACCAAGTTCTGTTAAGCCTGACCCTTACTTAGACCAACCATGATTTCATACACTCCTACTTTTTTCAGACCTAAATATTGGTGAAATTTTCTCGCAAGATCAGCCTGAATGACTCATTTTCGGTACTTCTCTTTCTTTTGCATTTGGACTTAAACAAATAAAGTTGTTGGACGTTTTTGCGATTCCCTTCAAAACCATTAAAGTACACAGACTGAATGGTAAAATCCATAGCCATTTTCAGTCCTAAATTGGCTGAGTAACCAAACCTTTTGGGGTGGAACATATCTTAACAGCTAGCGAAGGGGAATGCCCTTCACGATCAGGCCTTCCGCCAGATAAATCCTCTCTCGAGAAAACACATCAGACAGATTGCAAGTAATTCATTCTTCTGGTATTATTTTGCACCCTTGGTTTTTCTAACTTAGACGAGTTTTCAAGTTAAAGAACGTCATTTAGCTCAAGCTATTGAACAGTCTATCAAGCTCGATTATCCACCGTTGTAATCAGTCTAAGAGAGCCTTCTAAGATTTTTAATATTCTGAAAATGCAAACAAGGGTAAAGGCGGATGAACAATACTTTCTGTAACATGGGGAAATGTTTAAAATTGATTGAGTAGTCCCTCAAACCAAAGATAGATAAAAAAAAAAATCACCCAGCTCTCTTTAGACGGGGTATTAGCTCAAGAGGTAGAGCGTCCTCTTTGCATGCAGGAAGTACCGGGATCGATACTCGTATTCTCCAAGAGAATTATCTCTTTAATTTCATCACAGATCTTCTTTCAACAACTCATTAAAACCTAACTTGTCACCTAAGGATCGGTCGCTGAATCGGCGAGGTTATTTTTAACAGGCGTTCCTGATGTTCAATGTGAGCACGATGAAAGCGTTAATTCAAGTAATGTTGGTTGTTTCCTCCGTCTAGCTGGAGACCAAATTATTGCTATTTTAACGTTTAGCGAAGTCCAACCTCCATCCTCAGTTGATATTATGAATCTTCAAGATCACTGGAAACTTTCTTAGAGAGTTCCTTGATACAAAATGCCTTGAGGCGCTCTAATTGTCGAAAGGGAAGATGGTTTAATATTAACTCGCTGTGTTGTGTTTTTGAAAATTTGGTATTGCCTTATAATCGGTCTTTGGGTAGTATATTGGGTTTCGCTATCAAAATGACGTGTTAAATGATTTTAATCCAGAGAAAACTTTCATGAGGGGTGATCTCCAACTCTGGTTTTTTACCGCTACGTATAGACCCGTCTCCGTGGCGCAATCGGTCAGCGCGTTAATTCCCGCTCTATCATCTCGAGAAGGATATGAACAATAAGACAAGGTTGATTAGATTTACTCCCTCTGATGAAACTGGTCGGGCTTCTTACCGTTTTCACATGCATTTCACCGCTGAGGAGGCCGGCCTTCCTTTATAGGCTACTTCTCGTGGCCGTTACTTTCTTTACCCTACAAACAACCAACAAACCAAGTTCATTCAGTAAAGTTTGAAAGGGCGGGAATTGTGACGTCCTTGCTAAATTTATTCTACGAGTGTTTTGGTTCTCGGAACAACATTTAAGTTCATATAGTAAATGGAGGAGAGCGTTCCACTCGATAGCTCACTAGTGAGCATAGAGAACGAGTGAGGTATCGAGTTGATCACGAGAAGAGAAATATCATACCTACATGTAACCATGCATTACTCTGTGTACGATAAGGATTGAGGAATTAGCTCAAGTGGTAGAGCGCCCGCTTAAAGCCTAAGCATGCGGGAGGTACCGGGATTCTCCAAAGGCGCCTTACATTTGCTTGATTCTTCTTTTGAGAAATGATGCTTATGCACGGCTCAGGTTTATTTCAAATATTTTTTTTTCTAATTGACCTCTTTCACTCATTAATCTTCTCTAGAACTAAAGAAGAGGATCAAAACCACGTGAAAATGCATTAAAGTTGTTGTATTTGCCCCACAGGATCACTATCTGCCAAAGATAAAAACAAAACTTTACAGATCTTGGTGGAATCCTTTTTTTAAATCGGCAGGTCAAGTGCTGATATGGAAAATTAGGAAAGCAAAGGAGGAAAAGGTATCAAGTTACGGTTGAAAGAAATGGTTCTCTCCATTGGCAAGACGGAAGTTTATCACTTTCATGTTGAACATAAAATTACTGTAGGGAAGGTAGATCTTCAGAAGTCAATTTGTGAAGCTGATATGTACGGCCCTCTAAAATCTTGGCAGGACAGGTCGGAAGGTCTGACCTTGCGATAATAGTCCACGACCCATATCGGAATTTGTTCGTCTTAAAAGATTCTAAGAAAATAGAAACATACAAGGGGAAAACTTTATATTGCAGGTCTTTATATGGCGTAATTGACTAAAACGGAAAAACCCCGATCATATTTTTGATTAGAGGATGGGCAGACAGAATAGTAGTAGTTAAAATTACTTTTTGTCCATTATTTATTCTTCCTTGTGAGAACAATTAATAACTCCAAATTCAATAGAACCTTCTTCTTTCTGATTATGTTGAGACGGAGGTAAAACTAATTAAGAAACACTTACCGGTTCGCAAGTCAGTCTGAACGTTTTTTTTTATGCTCGTGCAGACTTCAGATCAACAAACTACAGAACAGCAATTGACCACTATTGATCGGTACTGTTCAAGTGTAATTTGTCATCTTGAATTTCTACATGTCACCTTCCAACAATTGTCGAAATTGCTGTGTCTGCACATCATTATATCCACACAAAAAAGCCTTTATTTACGTTTTTACCACTGCCTATGACAACTATTGAATTGCATTAGCATCATTTTAAAAAACGTTGAAAAGTTTGTAATGCAACAACTTCTTGTCGTAGTGTGACGACGGGTTTGGAGTTATTCTGTCTGATTTGTCTTTCCTTCGTCTTAAACCTAAATGTGGGAACTCTCCTCAAATCATATTCCACGACAAAACGGGCCTGTCCGGGAGTCGAACCCGGGACATCTCGCGAGAATCATGCCACTGGACCAACAGGCCAGGTAATGTGAAAACTCTAAAAAAATTATTAGCTTTTTTTTACGCGTAGCAGGTGGCAGGTGTGTAGTCAAATGATCGCTCCTTACCGGTCTTCCACGTTAATAGTCTATTCCACTTTCTCTGTTGTCGTCTGATAGTATGCACAATCTATTCCAATTGCCTTTTCGTTGGGATAGAGGCGTTCCATTCCGATAGAGCTCTTTTACACGAAAAGCCCGTACTTAACCTGAATAAAATCTCTATCCGAGACATTTATAACCTTTTCTTTCCAGACCAAGAGCAAGTCCTAATTGTACAGATTCTACCACTAGCCAGAAGATTAGGTGGTTACAGTTTTGTACGGTCTTAAGCGTGCAGAGCCTACTCTGTCGTATTTTTAAATCAAATGTCACCCAAGACAAAACATAATCCGAGTTTCTTCAAGTGACTGGTCAAAACACAAAGGAAGATGCTGAAGGACGATAGAAATATAGGGATGAAGAGTGACTCCTTATTTCTCGGGTACCTTTTCGCTTACCAACAAAGATAAGTAAACACGAAATTTTGCGGGCAAATTTCTCTGATTTGGTACATTAAACTATAGTGTCAATGCTAAGCCGCATAAAGAATCAAATTATGAACATGCGTTTTGATGGCGGGGATGGAAATAATAAGTTTTCAACTGTTTCTATTTCTCTAACATATTTTCCTAAAAGTGTTTTTTGATTAATAACTTTTCGTAGTTAAGGTTCCTGTATTGTAGTGGTTGTCACGTCCGCCTCACACGCGGAAGGTCGCAGGCCCTTCCAGAGACACAAGTGATCTTTTGTCACTATCACGATCGCTATCACATACAACTTGCTTAATATCTGTGCCAATTTCAATGTTTGCAAACCCAAATAATTATGTTTTCAAACATTCTTTTCTCCTTGTGAGCAGGTCGTACAGGGAAGGAAAGAGGTCGAAGTAAGATGGGCTAGGGTAAGCGACTGAATGCAACCGTGGCTCTTGCAATATCAAAGCTTCCCCGTTTACCTGAAATTCTCGATCTTCAGAGCTATGGTATACAGTCTCAGAGATTCAGTATTCATTCACACATTTCATCTAATTAAGATATTTTTTTTGTCACTCATGAAAACTGAATTTGAAGCATTTCCAGGACATTTATTGTGCCCTATTCTTTTCAGACACGTCAAACTTATTATGCATTTCCTGCTTGTCTCACGTCACCATTTATTATTGTGACTGGCCTGTTGGTCTAGTGGCATGATTCTCGCTTCGGGTGCGAGAGGTGCCGGGTTCATGGCCCCTAGTGCCCATGATTACATACAAGCTTTTGTTTCTCTATTGACTTACTTAAAGGTGTAGGAAAGACTCCGAAGATGTCTTCTTATCCAGTTACCTTTTTTTCGTTTGTTTTAAGTCAAATTCAATTTATTCAATTTTCAATAGCGACGGTGAATACCTATATAAATGTTTTGAGTTTTTTCTTGGTGCGCACATATACCAATTTTCTAATTTTTTAAAGAACCTCAGCCAAAGTTCCGATTTTGTCTGAAGATGTTTTCAGAGAATCGAATATTCATACAGGTTTTACCGTCGCCGTAGAAAATTGAATTAACTGAAAGTGCCTTAAGACAATTGTTGGTGAAAATTTAATCGGTAGTCTGAGTTCGAAGAGAACAACACGTTCTAAGACACAATTTCAAAATGGTCTTTATCCTCCTCATCAATTCTTGAGCAAGTTAATTAATAACGATACACGTGAGTTATAAAAGTAGCGTAAGCCCCGGTATCCGCTCGGTCATCCTTTCCTTGGATGTTTGGGGTGGTTATTTACACGAGATCTAAACCAAACCGCGGTTTTACGCAGTCAGTAGGCCTCGGTTTCTCTATAAGAGGGTTGATTTAATTGAATAAATGTCCTTCCACTATCAGCTTTCGGCCCTTTTGACACAAAAATAAATGTTCAGATAAAAAGTTCGTCTGAGGTGAAGATGGCTTAGAACGCGGTTTTGTTAAAGGGTGGCTAAACTTTGTTTAAATAACCAGCCGTTGAAGTTTACAAAAAAGATGCTTAGTCAACACTTTACAAGGCAAGTTTTTTCTAAAGAATAAACAAAAGAATCAGGGAGGGAATTGGAGAATCCGGGTATCGATCCCAGTACCTCCCGCATGCTAAGCGGGCGCTCTACCATTTGAGCTAATTCCCCAATGTCTAACTTCTTACCTTTCAGGAATAGAGGGTATTCGGCCCCCCTGTTTAGAATCAATAATTCAGAATTATCTTGACAGATCAATTTTACTGAGTAAATATGAGAGACGTAATATGATAAAAAATAATTCTTCAGTCGGCAAAGCGTGGTGCGGATAACGAGGTGGTGAGTACGATCAAACACACGCAGCAAAAACGGACTGCTACTAGTAGGGCTTTGTCTGTTTTGTCGAGTGTAGTCGTTGTTGTAGTTTTTTCTTAAACAAAAGAGAGGGTTAACGTATTTTTTTAGGCTGTCCTTCGTGTAATAAAGTAGCCTTGCACGTCTCCTTAGAGTCCTGATGGCCGGCCTTGAATGATGTCGGGCTGAAGGATGTCTAGCCAAGTCATTTGTCAGTATGGATCGGTTTCCTGTAAATTGTTGTCCACAGTGAGTTAAAACTTAAGATTATTATTAATTAATTAATAAATTATTACGTTTTGCCCTGGGTGACATGTTTGATTTAAAAATTCAACTGAGTCGGCTTTACACGCCTAAGACCGTACAAGACTGTAGCCACCTAATCTTTTGGCTAGCTGTAGAATCTGTACAATTAGAACTTGCTCTTGGTCTGGAAAGAAAAGGTTATAAATGTCTCGGATAGAGATTTTATTCAGATTAAGTACAGACTTTTCGTGTAAAAGAGCTCTATCGGAATGGAACGCCTTTATCCCAACGAAAAGGTAATTGGAATAGATTGTACATAGTATCAGACGACAACAGGGAAAGTGCTACTAACGTGGACGACCGGTAAGGAGCGATCATTTGACTACACACCTGCTACCTGCTACGCTTGAAAACAATAGTAATAATTTTTTTACGGTCTTCACATTACCTGGCCTGTTGGCCAGTGGCATGATTGTCGCTTTTGGCGAGAGGTCGCGGGTTCGACTCTCAGGTAGACCCGTTTCGTCATGGAATATGATGTGAGCAGAGCTTTCGTTCCTTCATTTGGGTAATTTAGAACGAAGGAAAGACAAATGAGTCAAAATAACTCAAAAAACTCCGACAAAAAGTTGTTGAATTACAAACTTTTCATTATTTTTTAAAATGATGCAAATGCAATTAAATAGTTCTGGTCAAATAGTCAAAACGTAAATAAAGCTTTTTCTGTGTGGGTGTTTTGATGTGCAGACACAGCACTTTCGACAATTGTAGAAAGGCGATGAAATTCAAGATGACAAATTATACTTGAACAGTACCGATCAACAACCATCAATTGCTGTCCTGTCGTTTGTTGATCTGAAGTCTGCATGAGCATAAAAAAAACCGTTCAGACTGACTCGCAAACCAGTAAGTGTTTCTTACATACTCGGACAGGATAAGGTTCTCATGAAAAGAGTATTACAAAACTAAAATTTAATTTATGATCGAAAATGTTTCTGGCAGGGCTCGAACCTGCGACCTTTCGCGTGTAAAGCGGACGTGATAACCACTACACGACAGAAACCGCATAGTTAATACGTAAACAAGAATAAATGAATAAATGATAAGAAAAACCATGCAAGGTGATTCATATGGAAATTAAACTCTCCTTTGTAATTTTTCGCGATGTAATTTTAAGGAAAAGTGGACACATTCGAGGTGCAAAAAGGCCCTCCTTAAGTGAGGTTCCATACAGACAAGCCTTTGAGAATATAAATGAAGCTGTACATATCAATAAAGCAAGCATGTTTTTTAGGCATTCTTCTGAAGATTAGCGCAGTCATGCCATCCTTTTCCTTATGCGTTCAAATGTTATTATTTTTCGGCAACACAATCACAGATAATAACCTTGAAAGTGAGAAAAGATTACCCAAGTATGTTAGGCTGCCTTGATAAAATGAATGAAAACGTGATCACGGATTTCTTTCGGTATATCCTTTGTCAGGCGAATTTTCTCTTTTATTCCACTGTTTCTTTTGTAGTCTTGAGTGTATCTACGATGTATTCTCACTGACTAGGTTAGAAACAATAAGGTTCACGACCACTTAACTTTACTTCTTTTCCAGGTGACCAGAAAAAGTCTTATTTCATCTCATTAAAACCTCTTTGTGGCATTCATGAAAAATGACTTTAAAATCTTTCATTTTTCCTTTTTCTTTTCAGAATGAATACAAATTCTTTATTTCTTTGATTCACACCCGAGTTGCTGAATCACCGGGCTACGTTCTTGTACGGTATAGAGAATAGCGCCTAGCCTCCTTTGTTGTATTTATAAACCAAATGCTACACAAGACTAATTGTACTACGTGTTTGCTAAAGTGACTGCTTAGAAATTAAAGGAGCCTCCACTGAGCATAGCTGTATTGTAAAGAACACACAGGAAGATGCTGACGGAAAACAGAAATGCGAGACTCCTCTCTTTTCTAGTGCCCCCGCTTTAACCAAGCAAACCTTAGTGAATACGTAATTTCGCGGTCAAATTTACCAGACTAGAGAGACGGCGTCTTTTCAAATTAGGAGCAACAATACCCGGCAAAACTTACAAAAGAATCGAAAAAAAGAAAAGTAACCTCTAAGATCCCCTTTAACTATCAATGAATTTTCAAACGCTTTCTTTCATGAGGTTTCTTACTCTTTTTATCATAATTATTTATTGATTTATTTATTCATTTATACACCGAAGTACCTATTCATTCAGTTATTAATCTAATTGGTTATTTGTCTATTCATTTATTTACCAATAACTATTTAATTTTAATATTTAGTGTATTCACCCTTTTGTTATCTGGTGGGTGTTTTCTCTTGTTTGTCCTCTGTCTGTAAGCGTTATTTATTTTCAGTTGTGCTCTAGTCTGAAATAAAGACAAAATTTTTCTCCTCAGTCCCTGAGCATCTGCAATCTACAACTTGCATGGTAAAGAGCACCGTTCTGGCTTTCAAAGCGAATGGCACCTACCTCGCAGGGATCAAACGTTGCAAACGATGGGCTTCATTATATTATGTTTGCTGTTTACCTGTCAATCTTTTTAGGTCGCAGTTTACTCATAGTGCCTACTCAATGAATCATATTCTCCGATTCCAATTATTAACACTGTCTACAGCATTGATTAGGCGCAGCGGATGGTTGGTTCATCAAAAATGTCTACACACCCTCTGGTTATTTAATGGTCAATGCATTTCAGAGAAGTTTGAGTAGGCCAAAGTTCGAAAAAGATCCTGTGACCCCGAGATCTTACAAGCCCTCGTGATATCATATATAAAAGATGAATTTCCGTCTCTTTTTGTTCTCAGACCAGTCGCTCTTTGCCGAATTAGTTACGTAGGGTTTTCCGTCTAAGTGAACTACGCCATATAAAGGTGTGCGATGTAAAGTTTTTCCCTCGTATGTTTCTATTTTTCTTGGAATATTCCAAGACGGACCAATTCCGAGATGGGTCGTGGATTATTATCGCAAGGTAAGATCTTCCGACTTGTCCTGTCAAGACTTAAGAGGGTTACGTATCAGCTTCACAAATTGTCCTCTGAAAATCTACTTTTGTTGAAAGTTCTTGCTACACTTTGTTCAAAACAGAAAGTACGGGGCTAGGGGATTATTTACACGAGAGGCAGAGAACTTCTTGAAAACGCTTTTAGAGAACTCAAAGTCTTTTCTAAGGTTAATTTCCATAGCCTTGGGGCTGGAGGAGCCACCTTTGCGATTAATACTGGAGCTTTTGATTGGCTTTTTAAGCGAAACGGTCTTTCGGCTAGCGAAAACGCTGACGATGGCAAAGACAAATTCTCGTTTATTAGTGTCATAATCTTTAGGAATTGAGATATAGCGTTTTGTATCGTAAGACCATGCCCAGCAGGTCGGGAGAGTGTTATCCATTGGTCCGGGAATTTTGAAATGGGAATTTTTCTAATCTCCTGTAAAAAAAGTAGCCATCTTCCCTGCGGGAAATCGAACCCCTTTAAGTTAAACAGCCACGAGTTTACCATTGTGTCACTGATCATGAAGGGACAAGGCTAAAGCAGCTGCTTCGCCTGTATTCCGGCAGACTTCCTCCTGCCTTGGAAAAGAAGCAAAGTTAAGTGATCGTGAATCTTATTGTTTCTGACGAAGAGTCGATTAGATTCATTGTAGATGCACTCAAGACTACAAGAGGAACAGTGGAATAGAAGAGAACATTCTCCCAACGAAGGATTTACTGAAAAAATCCGTGATCACGTTTTTCATTCATTTTATCAAGGCAACCAAAGTCGAAACAACTTTCACCACAATCGTTTGCACTATAAGAAATCCAAGTTTCATCATCACCCTCCTATCATAATAATTTTTTTTCCTGAGTATTTTGAGGGTGAGTTAACTAAAAACGCGTTTACCGGTGGCTACTCAGTCTGGATTGTCCTGCCTATGCTCGTGTAAAGACCAGATGAATAAACTTGTTGGTATGACACCTTTCCAGCACCATTTACTTAACCTCCGTCTTGCGATTATTTGTTGGGATTCGCACGAGTGATGTTCAATGCTCCCAACAGAAACCAAGAACAAAATGAAAAAAACAGGTGCGCAACGAGTACACGTGTGCGCGTAGAATCGCAATATGTACACCCATGAGATAAATTTCACATGCAGTAATTTCGCAAAAGCAGTCCGGCATTTCTGAGAAAATTTATGAATGGATATCAAACATCCGTGTAAGACGGTGATTTCCCGCATTTAATTATTTATAGATTAAAAACTCTCTTCGCATCATATTCCACAACAAAACGGGCATCTCCGGGAGTCTTTTCTTTTCTTTGCTAACATTGGAGAGTTGATATCTAAACCTGCGATGCTACTAAATGGGCGCTCCAACCAACAGCAACCCAAGCAATAATTTTGATTTAGAAAGATACAAATCTGAAATCGAAGGACAATCGTTGCTACAAGCTGGCACTATTTTAGGATCTCGTTGAGGAAACTACAATAGAGACAGGTGAAGTTAATTAAATGTTCTTGGCCATGATCATAGATTCCGATCATCGCAAAAGACGTTGGCAGATGTACACCATGTATTAGCCGTAGCCCATTTTTTTTTTTTTTAATTGCTTTACCAGTTTAGATGCCATTGACGACCAGAAACGTCATATAACAAACGTCCGTTACCACGACGATCACCAACAAAAACATCAATAACTCTCTAATATTGATCAGTTTTTTTTATACAAGATATTATAAAGGGACGAGGTTTAAGCAGCTGCTTCGCTTGCATCCAGACCTCCTCCTGCCTTGGAAAAGAAGCAAAGATTAGCGATCGAGAACTAATTGTCTCTCGCGCAAAGTCAAGGAGAATGCATTGTAGATGCACTCAAGGAACAGTGGAATGGAATGGCAATCAGTTTCATCTGCCACATGATTTATCTAAAGAAAAGCGTGATAACGTTTTTCGTTCATTCAATCAAGGCAACCAAAGTCAGATAAAAACAACAAAAAACAATCGAGAACAAGCGTGGGTAATCTTTGTTTGCTTTCAAGCTGATTATCTGTCAATGGCATTGCCTGACAATTATAACATTTGAAAGCAAAAGGAATCGTCCCCGGGTGGGATTGAACCACCAACCTTTCGGTTAACAGCCGAACGCGCTGACCGATTGCGCCACGGAGACTGTGCAAAGAAATTCGTAGAAAGGCTACACTCTTGAAATGTGGCAAGTTCAAGTGATGACTGGAACATTTCTTTTCTTTTCTTCTCCCCCTTTGTATTTCAAATTCGACTTTACAAGTCTGTTATCGACACGACAAAACCATCACGCAATGTAATTTTTGTAACTGTATATCAAGTGGCAGAGCGTCCGCTTTGCATGCGGAAGGTACCGGGATCGAAACCCGGATTCTCCATTGTATTATGTTTTGCTTTTTGCCCATAGTTTGACGCACAAACCTCTGATGGTCAGCCATATCTCAAGGGCTCGTTTGAGCAAAGCTGACTGGCTTTTGATCAAATGTCAGAAGAATGACCATTGCCTGTTGTGGTTGCTTTATCATGATCGGAAACATTCAACAGAGTTTAATTTATTTGAATGAAAATATTTACCAATAACAAGTAACCTTCTGTTAAATATTTAGTTGACAGAACATGAACTGAATTAAAAAAGGATGAAGTAATTATATGTTATGGGTTCCAAAAACTCATGAATATCATCTTTGGTATTTGAACACTCCATTGGCAAGGTAAGTATCATTTAAGTAACTACACGCAATTTTAAAAAAAGTTGTTATAGACTGAAAGAAATACCATTTTTATTTTATCTCCCTTGTTAGTGAAGCAAAGATTTGATTTAAACCTTGAAACATCATAAGCTTAAAAAATTGCAAATGTGAACCTTCCACATTTGTTTCTTTTTTTCATTTTTCGTTTTATAAAAAACAACCAGCCCCTGGCTTGATTTGTCAAACTGAAACATGCGAAAGAAAGAAGCTAGAGTTAACTCAAACCTTGTGATGCTTTCAAGGTTCAAATTAAATCATTGCTTCACTGTTTCTCGTGATCTTTAGGGGGGGGATGTGGATAGTTGATTCATATGTATGTGTTTTCAATACACTCAGGGTCAAGTAATAGTCTTAAAATGTTGCAAAATATGACGGATTAAGTACGAATTTTCATTTTTGCTTTTCTTACGTTACTTTGGAAAAAGTAAATTGTACAATAGTTCTTGAATAATTTTATTCTGACTTGAAATAATAACAGAGTACATTTCAAAGGGTCAAAAGATAGTTTGTCAAACAGGAAAATATCGAAGAAATATCAAAAGGCATATTTTCTCTGTTAAGTGGGTCTAGGAAAAGTTAGAAAAGTTGTCTAACAAAAGGTAGAGCGTCTGCTTTGCACGCGAGAACTATCGGGATCGATACCCGGATTCTCCAGAAAGATTATCTTTTAATATCATCACTGAACGACCATTTCCATCTTTTTGTCTTTTTGATGAGGTCGAGTTCACCCAGCGATAGATTCGACACATGGAATTGAAGACTGTAAGTACAATGAACGCAGGGGAGAGAGCGTCTTCAAACTAGCTCAAGTTGTAGAGCACCCGTCTAACAGGCAGGAGGCACCCGGGTTCTCTCGTATATACTCGTGATGCTTCTTTTGAGAAACTCTCTATCTTCAATCAGTAATAAATGCTTGTGCAACGCCTGAGCATACTTCGATTTTAAAAATTAAAGCTTGTAGTGCCTTCAATAAGGCTCACAATATTATTCCTAAATCGTGTATTTCATTAAGCAGAGGGGTTGAAGGCCTTTACTTAAGCCTAAGTATATTGATGCGTCTGTGGTTTGAAATCTTCTTTAGTTTTCAAATTCTATCAAAAACTCATAATAACCTTTCTTTTTAAGGAGTCATTTAGTCTGAGATGGACCGAAATGCTAAAATACCTAATTTGAGCACAAGTTCACCTACCGTTTGTAAGTTAAATTTTGTCGAGATTCCTAAAAGGAATGTCAGCTGTGTCACAGAAACCTCAGAAAAAAAACAGGATAAAGCTGATTTTGCGATGGGCCACGAAGGATATAGAATGTACCAAAATAAATTCGTGATCACGTTTTTCATCTATTTTATCAAGGCAGCCAAAGTCGAAACAACTTTTGTCACAATCATTTGCACTATAAGAAATCCAAGTTTCATCATCATCCTCTTATCATAATAATTTTTTTTCCTGAGATAGAAATCTAATCGAGGGCCTACCATAGGTTATCTTTGTTCACTTTCAAGGTGATTATCTGTCAATAATATTGCCGAAAAATAATAAAAATTTGAACGCATAAGGAAAAGGATGGCATGACTAAGCTACTCTTCAGAAGAATGACTAAAAGACATGCTTAGTTAATTGATATGTACTACTTCATTCATATTCTCAAAGGCTTGTCTGTATGGATACTCATTTAGGGCATCTTTTGCACCTAACTGTGGCCACTTTTCCTTAAAATTCCACGACGAGATCTTCTTACTAGGCACAGTTTAACTTTCGTGTGAATCACCTTGTATGTTTTTCCTCGTCACTTATTCGTTTATTCATTTTGGATATTAAAAAAATATAATCCAAAAAATTTAATAGTGAGTACCGCCGAAGTTTCTGTAGTGTAGTGGTTATCTGCTAGAAACACTTTCGATATATAAGCATTTTGATCGGAGGATGGGTAGACACCACGTGTGCAGCCTTCACAATCATTACAAACTGTATTAAACATTTTTACCTCCTGTGAATTATTTATTCTTCCTTGTGAGAATAATTAATAATTCCAAATTCAGTAAATTAAATTTCAGTTTTGTGATACTCTTCTTTTCATGAGAACCTCATTCTTTCTAAGTATACTGAGCCTGAGGTAAACTAAGAAACACCTACCGGTTTGCGAGTCAGTCTGAACGGTTTCTTTATGTTCATGCAGACTTCAGATCAACAAACGACACTTGTTGGAATGAAAACTTTGCTGTATCATCTACTCGAGAAAAGTCTTTCCGTCTTGTAATTTGATTTGGCCTTGTCAAGCCCTGTATGCCGGGATTCGTAGCACAGAAAAATAAGGCAAGATGAAAAATTACGTGCACGTTTGGCAAAAAAATCGCAAAATTTATTCGTATGAGGTAAATTTTACATAATTTCGCGAAACCATGTCGTTTGTTCTGTCTATGCGTCTTCGACGTCTTTCCGCTGTCTATGATTTTGTTGAAAATTGATACTTTGACTCTTGAATGACTACCAAACATGAACTTAAAATGAAACGTTCGAGCGTGCGTAACTCGCGTGACTCCCTGACAGCCCAACTTTATCAGCTAGTCAGCAACAGAAGTGAGAAACAAATGAAAAACAGAAACAACCGAGCCCGTTCCCATAGCACCCTCCAAATTCTGCTTATTCGTCAGCTTATTCGAAGCAAGTTTCTGTAGTGTAATGGTAATAACGTCCGCTTAGCACCCTGCCACAAACAAAAGACTGTCACAATCGTCTGCAACATCAGAAATCCAAGTTTTATAACCATTCGTTGAATTTTTTTCCGAGTATTTTGAGGCTGAGATAAACTAAAACACGTGCTTACCGGTGTCTACTCAGTCTGTATCGTTCTATCATGTAAAGACCAGATTAATAAACTTGTTGGTATGACACCTTCGCTGCACTATTTACTCGTGTTCGTATTTCCGCTATCGACGTAACTATAATTTCCATTTTCAACCTCATTCTTGTGATTATTTGTCGGGATTCGCACGAGTGATGTTCATTGCTCCCAACAGAAACCAAGAACGAAATGAAAAAATAGGTCCACCACGTGTGCTCGTAAAATTGCTTTATGCACACGCAAGAAATAAATTCCACATGAGGTAATTTCGCAAAGTTATTTTAGAGAAAATTTGAAATTTTCATTTGTATTTTCTTCGAAGATATCAAACATCCGTGTAAGACGTTGATCTCTAGCATTTATCTTGATGCCGCGCTTTAGTCCTTCCTTTGAAGCTATTTCATGCGAAGAACAATGAGTTTTGGCTTTGTTTCTTGCAAATGGAGTAGCCTGTTTGGAGCGAAGCAAAATATGATATTCACGATATATGTTTTCTGGTTTTTACTACATCGCTTAAGTTAGTCTTTCCTTCGTCTTAAATTACCTAAATGTAGGAACAAAAACGCTGCTCACATCAAATTCCACGACAAAAGCGGGCCTGACCGAGAGTCGAACCAAGGACCTCTCGCACCCAAAGCGAGAATAATTAAATCAACAGGCCAGTTATACGAAACCCTTAAAAAATATGTTACTGTTGTTTTGATGCGTAGCTGGTAGCAGGTGTGTAAGCAAATGACTGCTCCTTATCTGTCGTCCATGTTAGTGACCTATTCCACTTTCCCTGTTGTTGTCTCAGTGTTTGTACAATCTATTTCTGTTATTATTACCGGAAAGTGTAACAGTGAGGATCACGATCAGTTAACTTTTCCAACAGTAGTTCCAGAGCGAGTGGTGTTTTCTAGATACAAGTGGAAAGTTGCACTAGCCTTCCATCCATATCTTGTCTCTCGTAAGACTTTCGGTAGTATAGTTGTGAGTATCCTCGCTTGCCACGCGGGAGACCGGATTTCCTTTCCGATAATCGAAAAGTCGGTACTTAATCTGAATAAATATCTATCCGAGACATTTATATCGCTTTTTCTTTCCAATAGCAAATCCTAATTATGCAGATTCCACCGCTGGCCAGAAGATTAGGTGGCTACAGTATTGTACGGTGCAGAGCTTACTCTGATGTACTTTTAAATCGTGTCACCTTGGGAAATACATAACCCGAGTTTCTTCAAGTGACTGGTCAAAACACACAGGAAGATGCTGAAGGACGATAGAAATATGGGAATGAAGAAGTGATTCCTTACTTCTCGGGTACCCCTCCGCTTACCAACAAAGATAAATGGACAAGAAAATTTCGCGGGCAAATTATTCCTGATTGGGTACACTAGCTATAGTGGCAATGTTAAGCCGCGTACAGAATAAAATTATGTGCATGCATTTTGATAGCAGTCATGGAAATTATATGATTTCTGCTCAATTCATTTCTCAAGCATATTTTCCTAAAAAAAAATGATATGCCACAACAAATTATCTATCCGCAAGTTCCAAAGTGTTCATGCTTAACTTTTAAAAGATTTCGGGTTGATTATAGCGACAACGTTGGTCACCTCATGACCAATTTCACAAGGCTGGTATACTTATCAGTTGGGATGACGATCAATTAACATTTTGTCTTTCCATGTATCTTCTATTAAGTTTGATGTCAGCGTATGGTTTAAAGCTTCAACAATTCGGTTATTGTTGATTTTGAAAGGTTGTGAACGTATGTAATTTGTTTTTGTCCACAATTTTTATATTTTATTAACATTTCAAGTTAAAACTCACAGTGGACAACATTTTACAGGAAACCGACCCATACGGACAAGTGACTTGGCTAGACATCCTTCAGCCCGAGATCATTCATGGCCGGCCACAGGCTATCAGAACTCTAAGGAGAAGTGCAAGGCTATTTTATTACACGAAGGACAGCCTATCCAACGAAAACAAATACGTTGACCCTCTCTCTTTTTAAAGAAAAACTACAACAATCAGTACACTAGACAAAACAGACAAAGACTTATTAGGTCCGTCGTTGGTGCGTGTGTTTGATCGTACTAACCATTTAGTTATCTGCATCACGCTTTGCCGACTGAAGAATTATATCACATCACGTCTCTCATATTTACTCAATAAAACTGATCTGTCAAAATAATATTGAATTATTGATTATTGGGAAATTAGCTAAAATGGTAGAGCACTCGCTTTGCATGCGGGAGGTACCGGTATTCTTTTGTTTATTCCTTGGAAAAAGCTTGTAAAGTGTTGACTATGAATCTCTTTTGTAAACTTCAACATCTGGTTATTTAAACAAAGTTTAGCCACTCTTTAACAAAACCGTGTTCTACGCCATCTTCACCTCAGGCGAACTTTTTATCTGAACATTATTTTTTGTCAAAAGGGTCAAAAGCTGATAGTGGAGGGACATTTACGCAATTAAATCAACCCTCCTATAGAGAATCCCCACGGCCTATACATAGCGGAAAACCGCGGTTTGGGTTAGAGCTCGTGTAAATAACCGACCCCAATGTCCAAGGAAAGGATGACCAAGCGGATACGGAGGCTACGCTACTTCTATAACTCGCGTGTATCGTTATAAATTAACTTGCTCAAGAATTGATGAGGAGGATAAAGACCATTTTGAAATTGTATCGAAGAAAGTTTTGTTCTCTTCGAACTCAGACCACCAATTAAATTTTTCTAACAATTGTCTTAAGGCACATTCAATTAATTTAATTTCTATGGCGACGGTAAAAACCTGTATGAATATTCGATTCTATGAAAATATCTAAAGACAAAATCTTGTGAATTTCTTTAAATTTAGAAAATTGGTATCTGTGCGCGCCAAGAAACAACTCAGAACATTTAGATAGGTATTCACTGTCGCTATTGAAAGTTGAATTAATTGAGGGTGATTTAAAACAAACTGAAAGAAAAGTAATTGGATAAGAAATTTTTGGAGTCGTCTTTCTAGATATTCTCTCCTTTAACAATAACTTGTAAACAATCATGGGCAATAGGGGCCTGTCCGGGAGTCGAACTCGGGACCTCTCGCACCCGAAGCGAGAATCGTGCCACTAGATCAACAGGCCAGACACAATAATAAAATGGGGATGTAAGACAAGCAGGAAATGCATAATAATTGTGACGGGTCTGAACAAAGAAGGGCACAATAAATCTCCTGGAAAATGCTTCAAATTCATTTTTCATGAGTGACCCAAAAAAAAATCATAATCAGATGAAATGTGTAAATTAATACTCTGAGACTATATACCATAGCTCTGAAGTTCGAGAATTTCAGGTAAACGGGAAAGCTCTTAGTCCATGGGCCAGGCCACTTTTCGGGACCAAACCGA
This sequence comes from Pocillopora verrucosa, assembly GCF_036669915.1. Classification (NCBI taxonomy): domain Eukaryota; kingdom Metazoa; phylum Cnidaria; class Anthozoa; order Scleractinia; family Pocilloporidae; genus Pocillopora; species Pocillopora verrucosa. The sequence continues at coordinate 20,273,737 of NC_089325.1, forward strand.
AGGACAAAATCTAAGTGTCATCATGTGATACTACTGCCTAAGGTGTTTTTCAATTTGTATGATAACCTTTGTGGATGAGTAGCTTTGAGGGAGATTTTTCGATTTAAAATTTCGCAAAAAACAGCTTCAGCATGGAAACGAGGCTCAGAATAAAACCCTTAAATATATGGTCACGATCGTTTTATGAGATTTTTAGATAGTAAAAAAGAGGAAAACATTTGTGTTTTTTCCCTCGGAGTTGTCAGAAGTAAAAATTTGTAAAAGGATTAGACGACAAACAAGAAAAGAACCAACAGTGTAATTCTCATTGCATCATGGATAAATCCAAGATGGCAGCATGGGTAAATCCAAGATGGCACCTGTCGAGCTCCCTCGACAGGTGCGTAGGACTCATTTGTGCTAGAATATTGGTTGTTTATTGAGACGTGAAAGGTTTCAAGGGGATAAATAACCAGTATGATATATGTCAGAGGGAATCCGATACTGTCATGTCAAGTCAACGGTTCTCAGAGTTCACTGTGCTTTATGACAATTACCTGGACTATCTTCATGGCAGTAATGGGAAGCTGTCTAGCTTCTGAATGTCTTATATTTATATGGTAGAGATTCTTCTGAATTTTCTGAGAGCATCCAGAGAGGGAGACTGAGAGCTACATCAAACAGCCATAAGAAAAATGATTCCTTGGTGTTTTGCTTACGAAAATCTTAACTATGCTCGTTAATTGTCGGCATATGTCTCTGAGATGTCTCACCTTGAAGAAGAACACCCTTTCAAATATATAAAATCTGGAGGATTTTCAGTCCAGATAGGGAAGGAAAACCCCATTGGAAAAGTTCCTGTTGTTCCAAACGTCGCTGGAAATTAAGTTTGAAAACAACTTTTGAGGTTTTTAATAACTAAAAAATCCATGTTTGAAACATTTTCAGGTTTCCGTTTAATTGTTAATAGCCATCTTCGTACCAAGTCTACCTATTTAGCCAAAATGAGTGACGTCATTTAATCACGTGATAATCTTGATAAAGCTACTCATTTGGCATGGTTATCATATACCAAAATAAACTCGAGGAATCAATGTTGTTAAAAATGAGGGTTAGAATTTTTCCCTCTTTTTGGTACCAAATGCCCCTTTTTAGGGTCCTAGCCCATGAACTATTTGATATTGCAAGAGCCACTGTTGCATTCAGTCGCTTCCACTAGCCCATCTTACGTCGACCTTGCTCTTTCCTTCCCTATACGACCTGCTCACAAGAAGAAATATTATTATTCCTTCGCTACGATTTTACATTTTAATTTTGTTTGAGGTGGCTTTGAAGAGCAGCTAACACCACTTCAAATCTTGGCAAATAATCGCGACATAGAGGTTCACAAAGTGATATGAAACTCCTAGATTTTGCTGCGGAAACGCAAAAAGTGTTCATGGGTGGTGGTGTATGCAGAAAAAATTTCATACCAAATCATGATCTCAGGTCATTTGCTGTGTTTGCACAAGCATAGAGAAAACTTTCCTAACCAACTCGCATCGGTAAGTATTCCAACCTCCAATGTTCTTACGAAAACAAAGTCTTTAAAATCATAATTGTTTGGGTTTGCAAAAATTGAAATTGGTGCAGATATTAAGAAAGTAGAATGTGATAGCGATCGTGATAGTGACAGAAGATCACTTGTGTCTCTGGCAGGGCCTGCGACCCTCCACGTGTTCAGCGGATGTGATAAAAGTCGGATGTCATTACCATTTCTCAGTTCAACTTTTCTACTCGATTATGCTAATTTAACACTTGGCAATAGGAATATAACACCTGCGACATTTCTAGTTTACTTGAATATTTGCACAATGATTACTTAAACCTTCTCTAGCATCTCGAAAAGGATCCACATAATAACGATCCTTGTTGAGTTGTTTCAGTCTCTTTTTTTTTACATCCGCTTTCGCGCAAGACTGGTGCACAACTACGAAGGTGCCGGGAACGATATCCAGATTGTAAATCGTTTACCATCTACCATTTCTCTTGTGCAAGGTCCGTTAGCTTAATCGGTAGAGCGTGGTGCTGATAACGCCAAGGTCGCTCGTCTAATGTTCTTAAATTTAGGAATTGAAGGGCTGTTGCACAATTAGGAAGATGCCGGGATCGATATCCAGATTATCAATTGTTTACCATCTACCATTTCTCGTGTGCAAGGTCCGTTAGCTCAGTCGGTAGAGCGTGGTGCTGATAACGCCAAGGTCGTGAGTTCGATCCTCACACGGACCAGAGAATATTCTTTTGTTTCAATAAAGCCATCTGAACAAAAGATTAATTTGTTAAGGACTTTCCATTTCATCTAGGTGTCTGTATTTAATCTGATGATAACTTTTCAAAATATATTGGCTTAGTAATCTTCAACAACAGGGGTATTCGTGCACCTACGAATTCTTTGTGAGGACGTGCTAACAAGTTTTTCAAAGGCTTTTTTCTTAATTTAGACCAAAACATTCCTTTTCCCAAACTTATTTTCATGCCCTCCCTCTACTTTTTTCAGATCTGGCCGATGTTAAAATTTGGTGAAATACACTCAAAAGATCAGCTTTAATGACCCAGTTTGGTCTTTTCTCTTTCTCTCTTATTCATTTGGAGCAAAATGAACAATTACGTTGATACGTTTTGATCTTTTTAATAAGGTTCAGGGTTTAGGGCTAAGTTACGTCCCACGTACCACAACACGAAAACCTTCACTGTCCAACAGTGATTTTTCAGCGCCTATTGGAGAAATATCTTTAATATGCTACTTCACTCTGATTCTCAAAGGCTTGTCTATATCGATGATTCCTGGTGGAGAGTTTGGTTTGATCCTCGAGTGGAGCTCCAGTGGAATCTGTTTCCAACAGCACCTCAAATTAATCTAATAAAACTACTCTTAGCTTACACAGTTTACTTGACGTGAATATCGTGGCGCATATGTTTCTCCTGTTTTCACTTCAAATTTTTCGAAAAAAAATACTAATTTTCAATGTAGAATGTAGAAAACTTTAAATTTTTTTATGTTTTCCATCTATTACTTTATCTGTTTATCTCAGTTTGATAAGATTAATAACTATTCGTAGTTAAGGTTTCTGTAGTGTATGGTTATCACGTCCGCCTCACACGCGGAAAGTTGCAGGCCCTGCGAGAGACTCAAGTGATCTTTAGTCACTATTGCGATCGCTATCACATACTACTTGCTTAATCCATTTAAATTTCAATTTGTGCAAACCCAAATAATTATGTTTCTAAACACTCTTGTTTTCATAAGAACATTGGAGGTTGGAATACTTACTGTTTCGAGTTGGTTAGGAAAGTTTTCTGTATGTTTGTGCAAACACTGCAGGTGACATAAATTGAATGTGCCCAGTCTGAGTTGGAAGAGAACAACACGTTCTAAGACACAATTTCAAAATGGTCTTTATCCTCCTCATCATTTATTGAGCAAGTTAATTAATAACGATACAAGCGAGTTATAGAAGTAGCGTAAGCATCGGTATCCGATTGGTCATCCTTTCTTCAGACATTTGGGGTCGGTTAAATACATGAGTTGTAACCCAAACCGCGGTTTTACGCAGTCAGTAGGCCTCGGGGATTCTCTAGAAGAGGATTGAATTAATTGAATAAATGCCCCTCCACTATCAGCTTTCGCCCTTTTGACACAAAAACAAATGTTCAGATAAAAGGTTTGGGTGAGGTGAAGGTGGCTTAGAACGCGGTTTTGTTAAACAGTGGCTAAACTTTGTTTAAATAAACAGATGTTGAAGTTTACAAAAGAGATGCTTAGTCAATACTTTATAAGGCAAGCTTTGTCCAAAGAATAAACAAAAGATTAAACGCACCAATTGGAGAATCCGGGCATCGATCCCGGTACCTCCCGCATGCAAAGCGGGCGCTCTACCATTTGAGCTAATTCCTCAATCCGATAACTCCGTTTAGAATCAATAATTCAGTACTATCTTTACAGTTCAGTTTTACTGAGCAAATATGAGAGACGTAATAGGATAAAAAATAATTCTTCAGTCGGCAAAGCGTGGTGCAGATAAAGAGATGGTTAGTACGATCAAACACACGCAACAACAACAGACCTAGTAGGTATTTGTCTGTTTTGTCGAGTGTAGTCGTTGTTCTAGTTTTTCTCAAAAAAAAGAGAGAGGGTCAACGTATTTGTTTTCGTTGGATAAGCTGTCTTTCGTGCAATAAAATAGCTTTGCACTTTTCGTCAGAGTTCTGATGGCTCGTGGCCGGCCATGAATGATGTTAGGCTGAAGGAAGTCTAGCTGAGTCACTTGTCCGTATGGGTCGGTTTCCTGAAAACTGTTGTCCGCAGTGAGTTAAAACTCGAAATGTGGATAAAATATCTACGGGAACAGTGGTAAACCATGTGATAAACGGGTTGGGAAATTAGCTCAAATTTTGGAGCGCCCGCTAAGCATATGGGAGGTACCAGGACGGATGCCTGGATTCTCTATTAAATTTTAGTATTTTTATACTAAAATGGGATAGTTCTCTTTGTCATAATTAGTGTTCCCTACACATCAAGTGTTGACAATTTATCGTCACAAATTTAAAATAAAAGGCTCTTGTACAACCTAATAAAAGAAATACGTAAATAAAAAAAAGACCATAAGCTTCAACGAACGCAGGGTAATTATTAGCATCATTCAGAATAGCAAGTTATTCAAAAGAAGAATCAGAACATTAATGGCCAGACGTGGAGAGTCCGGATCTCGATTCCAGAGTACAGGGTAATTTGGTATTATCAATTGAGTTGATGACGTAAATTGATCATCGTTAAAGCTTCAAAGCTGCATGACGTTTCGAGCGTTAGCCCATCGTCAGAGCGAGTGAAAGATTCAAGATAGTTCAGTTAAAACTTTTGACTCAGCTCCTTGCCTTACAAACCGGCTCTTCAGCCTTGGATATAAACAGCTCTAACTCAATAATATTTAAATCACCAGGGAAAAAGTAAAGCTTAAAGGCAAAAACTTACATCTAACAGCAATGATGGGCAAAGGCATGCGACTTCTGTAGGCTCAGTCGGCAGGGCGTGGTGCGTGAGTTCGACCTCTACATGGGGTTTCAAAGAGCTCTGAAAAGAGCTCCCGATCGCATACAGCTTGCTCAGCGATCGGGGGTTCAACGAGCTCTGAAAAGAGCTCCCGATCACTGACAGTTTGTTACACGATCGGGGGTTCAGTGAGTTCTGAAGAGAGCTCCCGATCTCATACAGATTGCTGGGCGAACGGGGATTCAGTGAGCTCTGAAAAGAGCTCCCGGTCGCATTCAGATTACCGAGCGATCGGGGATTCAGTGAGCTCTGAAAAGAGCTCCTGATCGCATCTAGATTGCTAGTCAACACGCGCCATCATGACTTAACTTAACTGAAGGTTTGACAGCTGATACACATAGCTGTTTTAAAATTCGCGGCAGCTGTGAATAATTTTACAAGCGAATGAGTTTCAACAATGGGTATTGTTTAGTTTGACAGGTTTATTGTTACTCATGGCTAGGCTAAAGACAATGGCTCGCTCACCTAAAAAGCGCCATTTTTGAACGCAATTTCGACTACAATTTTTCAAACTGAAATGGATAAAGGTTCCCATTGGCCAATTTTCAAACTTAAAACGGATGCTGTGAGAATAAAGATTAATCTTTTATTTGCCGCGCGTTGATTGTTCAAGGGTAGTAAGGGTTTTCAGAAAATCGCTCTGGGAAATGACTTCCATACTAAAAATACCCGAATTTTGTGTATTTTCAAGTTCAAAAGGATCATACTTCTACTTCGTAAAAATCGTTAATTTTAGGTGCAAATTGTAGATAAATCTTTAATCTTCAAAAATCCGTGCGTTGATTTAGAAGCAAACACTTTCAAATCTCAGAAAAGTGAGTTTTACGAAGCCTGGTTAGCCAATTTTGGCCAATTCTTCTCTAATTTAGGGCTCCTTAAAGCCAGGTCGCCTTCAAATTTGGTTATGAATAATTCATAATGTTCACCCATTGTTGGTAAGCGGAGTGGCACCTGAGAAGTAAGGAGTCACTTCTTCATCCCCATATTTCTATCGTCCTTCAGCATCTTCCTGTGTTTTTTGACCAGTCACTAAAAGAAACTCAGGTTATGTTTTGCCCAAGGTGACACTTCATTTAAAAGTACAGCAGAGAAAGCTCTGCACCGTACAAAACTGTAGCAACCTAATTTTCTGGCCAGCGGTGGAATCGGCATGATTAGGATTTGCTCTTGCTCTGGAAAGAAAAAGAGATAGAGATTTTATTAAGATTAAGTACCGACTTTTCGATAAGAGGAGCTCTATCGGAAAGGAAACCCGGTCTCCCGCGTGACAAGCGAGGATACTCACCGCTATACTACCGAAGCCTTACGAGAGACATGGTAAGGATGGAGGGTTGACGCAACTTTCCGCTTGTATCAAGAGAGCACCACTCGCTTTGGAACTACTGTTGGAAAAGTTAACTGATTGTGATCCTTACTGTTACACTTGCCAGTAATAATAATAGGAATATGTTACGTTCTTTACTCTTTTATTCACGCAAATCGAATAGCGTGTACACAAGATTACGTGATTCATAAAGCAACATTAGCATACTAGGACTAGCAGGCATTAGTCACGTAACATTCCCCTTCCTTTGGGATAACAGCAAATAAAGAAAAACACTTAAAAAAAAAATTCCAAATCGTGAAATCAATGTTTGGTAATCACAAGTCTAATCCGTATTCTAACAAATGTTCAGAGTTCTTAGCGCAAGTAGTCCCTGAGGTATGCCAGTTCTCTGATGTTCCTTTTTGGGTGCTGTGGTACAGAAACAGGTGTTGTTTGCTGCTTGGGTCCAGCTGTCTCAGGTGTGCTGTTGGCTTCAGCTTGGATCGTTCCCTGGTCCTTGAGCGGAGTGTCTGAGGGTGTTTGCTCGGGAGTTTGTTGGACTGATGGTGTTTGTTGTAGGGATCTCTGTGGGGTGGGCTGTTCTCGAAGGTCCGCCCTGTTCCTTCGGTAGGTTCCCTTCTCCGTCTCGACTTCATAGGACCGTTCGTCATGTCTTTTCGTCACTGTTGCCTGTTCCCATACCTGTTGTCCGAGTCGGAATGGTCTCATTCTGACCACAGCATCTTCCTCTAAGGGTGAAAGGTCACGTGCCCCCTTGTTGTAATACATGGCTTGCCGCGCTTGCTTCGCCAAGGTCTTCTTCTTTACTGTTTCGGTTGGTACAGATTGCGGCTTTAGTAGCTCTTTGGTGGTTGGGAGCTGTGTCTTACACCGCCGGCCAAGCTACCATTGGGCAGGACTGGTGCCCATTGAGTCAGTATGGGTGTGCCGATGTGCCAACACTGCGAGGTATAGGTACTTTTGGTGTATTTGGCCTTTCGCAGAAGTCGTATGGCCTCTTTAACAGCTACTTCTGCCTTGCCATTTGTCTGCTGGTGTCCACGACTTCCTGGTCTGTGTTCAAAGCCCATTCACTGGCGAAATTGCTGAATTTTTCGCCAGCAAACTGTGGCACATTATCACTTATGACAATGTCTGGGATGCCTTGTCTCGCGAAGTGGCACCTCAGCTTCTTGATGACGGTACTTGAATTGCTGTTGTGTTGGGGAGGTGGTCGATTTCCCAAAAAATTTGAGAAATAGTCTACAAAAAACAAGTAGTCTTGGCCATTGATGGTGTACAAATCTGTGCCAATCTTTTCCCAGGGGCGTTCTGCAATTTCGTGGCTCATCAAGAACTCTTTCTGCTTTCTTGCCTCGTACTTACTGCACGTTTCGCATTGTGAGATGTATTCTTTCAGTTCCGCAGTCATGCTGGGCCAGTACATGCACTCCCTAGCTCTTCTCAGGCAGCCATTTAAACCTATGTGTGAACTATAAAGGCGTTCTTTCATCTTTGGCCGCATCTGCTTCGGGATGAGGAGCCACCCTCCTTTGAATACGAGACCATCATAGACGCTCATTTCATCTCTGAAGCTGAGATAAGGAGCTAGTACAGCGGGTAGTTCCTGCTTGTCCTCTGGCCAGCCAGTCTGGATGACTTCCTTTAGTTGCTGCAAGACGTCATCATTACGGGTGCTTTTCTTTATCTCCTCAAGTCTTTCATCTGTCATCGGGAGTAGTTTGACTGCATTCACACGTTCAAACTCTCCTTGGGCATTCTCAGTAGTGGGGAGGAATGCCCTGCTGAGGGTGTCAGCCAGGTACATCTCTGGACCTGGTTTGTAGAGGATGGTCGCGTCATATTTCTGCATTTTCAACAGCATCCCTTGTAATCTCTTGGGTGCACTTTGTAGTGGTTTGTTGGAGATGGCTACTGGTGATTTATGGTCACTCTGGACTGTTACTGAACGACCATAGACGTACTGATCAAACTTCTGAAGCGCAAACACTACCGCGAGCATCTCCTTTTCTATCTGTGCATATCTAGTTTCTGGGTCAGTCAGAGCACGGCTTGCAAAAGCTATGGGTTGCCCATTCTACATAAGGACGGCCTCAAGTCCTTTTTCACTGGCGTCACATTGCACTGTGAGTTCCTCATCAGGGTTGTAATACTTCATCAATGGTACTTCTGTCACAAGCTCTTTGACCTTCTCGAATGCTGCGTCATGTTCATGTTGCCACTGCCATGGTACTTCCTTACGTGTCAGCTGCTGTGTGGGCTCTAACACCCCTGCCAGGCGAGGCAGGAATTTTGCAAGGTAGTTTACGAACCCACAGAATCGCCTCACAGCTTTCACAATTTCTGGCTTGGGCATGTTGTGTACGGCCTCAACCTTCTCTGGGTCAGGTTTCAGACCATCTGCTGTGACCAGGTGTCCCATGCAGGGAATTTCTTTGCACAGCAACTTTAGCTTCTTCTTGTTGAGGTTCACTGCACCGCTGTAAGAACTGCCGTAGCTTGGAGTTGTCATCTACAGTCGCCTCCTCCTCTGTTTCTCCGACTCCATAGATGACCATATCGTCGTGCACTATCAGCAGGCCATCAAGTCGATCAAGTGCCTGGTTCAGCCTTTTCTGGAAAATTTCACTGGCTACACTGACTCCAAATGGAAGTCGTTTCCAACGTTATCTACCATAGGGTGTGACAAAAGTCGTCAGTTTACTCGACTCGTCATCTAGTTGCACGTGCCAGTAGCAATTTCTGGCGTCCATTTTCGTGAACACTTTTGCTCGTGCGAGGCTTGGTAGTACATTATCTACCACAAGCAGTGGATATCTCTCTCTCTTCAGTGCTTTATTTAGTTGTTGCGGGTCTAAGCAAAGTCTCAGATCACCCGATTCCTTTGTTGCAACAATAAGGTTGTTCACCCAGTCAGTGGGCTCATCAACAGCCATCAGTATACCAATGTCTGTCAGTCTATCAAGCTCGGCTTTGAGCATGGGCTTAATGGCGAATGGCACTCGTTGCGATGGTGCAATGGTGGGGGGCACGGAAGGGTCAACGTCGAGGTGTTGTAATCCTTCTAGTGTCCCCAAATCGCCCTCAAATACGTCACGGTATTTTTCAATGATTTCTTGGGCTGTCTGTTGCTTCGTGCTTGCTATTCTTGCTGCGGCCACTTTTTCGAAGTTTTCTTCATGCACTTCAATAAGGCCCATCTGCTGTATTACTGCTGCACCCAGCAGTGGGGTCAAATTCTCGTTGACAACAATGAGTATTTTATCTGATTTCTTGGATTGCGTATGGTTACGCGACAAACTCCTTCAGGTTTAACTTCAGTCTTATTCCACATTTGCAAAACACGTTTCGTCGGCTGGATATCTTCCTTGTTGACGTACTTTATCGGCAGAACATTAAAGGTTGCACCACAATCAATATGGAACTTAATGTGCTGTTCATTGATAAGCATCTGTGCTTAAATTTCGAGTTCCGAGACTCTGTTGCTAGTGCTTGTCATCTTTGGCTTTGAGGACAACCAATAAAGGAATTCTTCCTCGCTGGTGCTTTCTCTTTTGCTTTGCACTGGGACGCAAAATGGTTCTTCTTTCCACATGTCCCACAAACGCGGCCCCAAGCAGCACAATTTGCTCTACCTTTACGATGTTTTCTCCCACAGAAATCACACGGCTTGCCACTCGTAGACATCTTTTCATCATTATGTTTCCGGTTCGGATTATCTCGGCTTGTTTGCTTCGGATTTTTGCGTTCTGATTTCTTTATTTTCGTTGTTTTCACTTTATGGGCATCTTGAGGTTCTGGAGTAGTCTGGTCCATATTCTTTAGATGTGTGTTCGAGACTTCATCACTCTTCACCATCTCAATGCACTTTTGCAACGTTACTTTGCCCTGACGCAATAGACGTTTGCGCCTGCCTCCGTCGCGTAGGCCAAGAACGATCCGATCGCGGATAAGTGTGTCGTGTAGACACGTGCAGAAATTGCATGATTGTGCAAGTGTTCTCAGTTCTCCTACGTATGTATCAATGGAATCGCCTTCTTTCTGGTCACGGCTATTGAATACGTAGCGTTCATACGTTTCATTGGTTTCTCCAATCGCAAACTTGTCAAATTCCTTGATTATCTCCGACAGCTTGCGCCGGTTCGCTTCGCTCAAATCAAAGCTGTTGTAAATCTTGACCGCATCAGGCCCTATAGAGTAGAGAAATGATGCCACTCTGTGCCCTTCTGTTTGCCTTTCTAGCTGTGCTACGATCGAGTAGTTCTCCCATTGCTGCTTGTAGACTTTCCAGCTTACAGCCTTGTTTCTTGCCGACAGGATTAGGCCTGTAGGTGGCTGTATTCCTTGCATCATCGGCGGGAGAATCTGTTGTCCTTGAGTTTCGCTCGAAGACGGTGGTGGATCTGGCATTTCCTTTTCTTGTCTGAACGGTTTCGAGGCTCGTTGCTACACTCAAAATCAAACGGTGTGAAGGTTTGACGAGCGCTCACGCTGACACCATGTTTCGTTCCATACTCTTTTATTCACTCAAATCGAATAGCGTGTACACAAGATCACGTGATTCATAAAGCATACATTAACATACTAAGACTAGCAGGCATTAGTCACGTAAAAGAATAGATTGTACAAACACTAAGACAACAACAGGGAAAGTGAAATAGGTCACTAACATGGACGACCAGTAAGGAGCGATCATTTGCTTACACACCTGCTACCAGGTACGCATCAAAACAACAGTAATATATTTTTTAAGGGTTTCGTATAACTGGCCTGTTGGTCTAGTGATTCTCGCTTAGGGTGCGAGAGGTCCCGGGTTCGACTCCCGTACAGGCCCGTTTTGTCGTGGAATTTGATGTGAGCAGACTTTTGTTCTTACATTTAGGTAGTTTAAGACGAAGGAAAGGCAATCAGGCAAAATAACTTCTAAACCGTTGTCACACTCCGACAAAAAGTTGTTACATTACAGACCTTTCAATATTTTTTAAAATAGTTCTGATGCAATTCAATATTTGTTATAAGCAGTGGTCGAAACGTAAATAAAGGCTTTTTGTGTGTGTGTGTTTTAGTGTGCAGACACAGCCAATTTCCACAATTGTTGAAAGGCGACATGTAGAAAATCAAGATGACAAATTACACTTGAACAGAACCGATCAACAGTCATCAATTGCTGTCCTGTGATGTAAAGATGGCGTTTTCGTTGGATTGTTTTTGTAACCTTTATAACCTTAAAGAGTGTTATGAATGTTCGCTGTAAAGCACTTTAACGTGTTTGATTATTATGAAAGCTGTATGGAGAACGAGTGCCTATTCATAGAATTTCACATTTGCTTTGGAAAAAAGGGCAACTTGGTGAGTTGAAATGCAGCTAATCGTCGATAATCCAAAACAACAGTTGATTAAAAATTTAAAATTAGACGAATCTCGCCGCAATTTTCGCAGCAATTTTCCCCTCACTCCTGACTTGAGCGATTTAGTAAAAAGCAGAAAACATATCGTGAATATCATATTTTGCTTTGCTCCAAAACAGGCTACTCCATTTGCAAGAAACAAAGCCAAAACTCTTTGTTCTTCGGATGAAATAGCTTCAAAGCAAGGACTAAAACGCGGCATCAAAATAAATGCAAGAGATCAACGTCTTACACGGATGTTTGATATCCACTACTATCAAAGAAAATACAAATGAAGATTTCAAATTTGCTCTGAAATAACTGCTTTTGCGAAATTACTGCATGTAGAATTCATTTCTTGCTTGTGCATATAGCAATTTTACGCGCACACGTGTACGTGTTGTGGACCTATTTTTTCATTTCGTTCTTGGTTTCTGTTGGGAGCAATGAACATCACTCGTGCGAATCCCGACAAATAATCACAAGAAGGAGGTTGAAAATGGAAATAATAGTTACGTCGATGGTGGAAATACGAACACGAGTAAATAGTGCAGCGAATGTGTCATAGCAACAAGTTAATTCATCTGGTCTTTACATGAGCATAAACAGAACGATCCAGACTGAGTAGACACCGGTTAGCGCGTGTTTTAGTTTATCACAGCCTCAAAATACTCAGAAAAAAAATTTTACGGATGGTGATAAAACTTGCGACAATCTTTTGTTTCCGGCAGGGTTCGAACCTACGACCGTCCGCGTGTTAGGCGGACGTGATTACCATTACACTACAAAAAAAACTTGCAGTGGCATGCATCGCATGTTTAAAATGAATCTTTTTCGAATAAACTAACGAATAAGCAGAATTTGGAGGGTGCTGTGGGAACGGGCTCGGTTGTTTCTGTCAATCATTTGTTTCTCACTCCTGTTGCTTACTAGCTGATGAAGTTGGGCTGTCAGGGTGTCACGCGAGTTACGCACGCTCCAACGTTTCATTTTAAGGTGGCTGGCACCAGTTTCCTCGCGGGGGAGTTGGTCATTCTCATGCGTCACGCGCGAAGGAAGCGCGAGATTTAAAAGGCGAAAAATTTGAAACAAATATGGCGGCGCGAGGCCTTTTTCGGTCTACGAAACTTTTGACTTATTTTGTAAGAAGTTTGCCCGCCAGCGTGTATTTGATGTATTCAACGGCCACTGTGTATGCAGGAGACAGAAACGAAAATAAAGAAGACGATTCTCGACATAAAGGTTGCTTTGCATCGAAACGAAAAATACAATGGTACGAAATGTTGCGACAGTAAAAAAAGAGAGAACTCAAGTGAAAGAAAATCTGCCTGAAGAAGAAATAGGCTGCGAACCTGCAACGAAAATAAAAACGAGGTCACAACAGGTAAGTCATGAATGTAACATCGCCGTTGCATTTCGGTTGGTTCGACTGATATTTGTTACGTTTTCTTCCTTCCTTTTCTTCTTTTGATTCTTGATAATCAAATACCCGAAATCAAATAGCTAAGCAGAAATTTTATTATTACAGCACACTAAATATGAGGTTGATATTTGCGGTACAAGACTAATTGAACTTCCAGTTCTTCGAAACGAGTTGAAATCTTGCTCAAGCTGCAAAAGAGGTAAGTTCCTGTAGGAGTTTTAGGAAATATTCTTCTCAAAAAGAAAAAAAATAATTTGGTAAAAATAATAGATCTTTTTATAAATCTCATATGAGTATATTAAAATGTTTGTCTCTGGTATTGTTGTGTAAGTGACAATAAGTTCCCAACCATAAGGTGGGTAAAATAATTTTTGGATAAAATAAAACATTTTGAAATATTACAAGTATTGTTTAACACAATGCAGGAAACTTTTTTTAGTTAATGAATATAGGCATTTAGACAGGCTCAAATATAACTCCTCTTGCTGGTCAAATTTCAGAGTACAATATCTTACCTCCCGTCATCTTGAACTTCCCCTTTCTTAAAAAAAATGTGTTTGCTTTCCTCTAACTATTTGCTTCTATGCACAAATAAATGACTTTAATCACTGGGCCACTTATTGCAACCACAGGTCCATTATCCCTTGTAAACATTATGGAAGAAAAACAAAGTGGTCTCAGTAGTATCTTCAGCATCAAATGCAGCTTCTGTGGTCAACTAAATGAAGTAAAATCCTCCGCTGAACACAGAGCTGGAAGCCGTGGTCCTCTTGTTAGCGATATCAACACAAGGGTAGTATTGGGATCCCTACATGCTGGCATGGGGTATACCCACCTAAATAATATACTCTCTACAATGAATGTACCAACAATGAATCATAACCTGTGTAAGAGAAGAGAAAGAGAAGTTGGAAATGCTCTAGAGAAGGTTGCTACAGATAGCTGTAAATTCAATTTAAATTTAGAAAAAAAAAATCGCTGAGAAATCTTCTAGTCTATCTTCAGACTATCTCCCTGGAGTAGCTGTCTCTTATGATATGGGTTGGCAAAAAAGGAGAAGGGGACACAACTCTGCAACTGGTCATGGGGCTGCCATGGGTCTTGCTACTGGAAAAGTTGTGAGTTACTCCACAAGATGCAAGGTGTGTCGAGTATGTAGCCATAACAAATTAACTGGGAAAGAAAAAAAGCATGATTGTCGAAAAAATCACAATGGATCATCAAAATCAATGGAAAGGGATGTTGCCTGTGAACTGTGGAGAAAAGCTCCTAAATCTGGAGTCAAATTTCAATTTATGTAGGGGATGATGACTCAACAACCCATGCAGACATACGCCGATGTTGTTCACGCCAATAGATCCCTTAATACTAGATTATACAATCTTAGAGACCGCTTCAAAGGATCAGACTGCTCAATTCTCAGTCCAAAGGTTATAAATTACATCACCAAATGCTTCAGTTTTTGTGTCAGTCAAAATGTGGGAGATCCTGAATCTTTAAAGCAAGGTCTCAAAAACATTATTCCCCATGCCTTTGGGGAGCATACTTGTTGTAATGTTTCATGGTGTGGTTTCAAGCAAAATCCTGTTGCCTACAAACATACAGACTTGCCAAATGGCAAAGATCTCTTTGGAGATTCCCTAAAAAAAGCCTTAAGTGACATTCTGGATGAATATTCTACTGACATTGTGACCCAGAGTCGGTCCGCCATCTTGAATAAGACGCATACCCTTACCAAACTTTTGAGGCCTCGCTAACGCCACGTAATGTGCATATCAAATCTCCACATCACTCTTCGCTTCGCATATCCACGAGTTAAAATTAACAGGATCATAAAAGCTGGCATTCAGCAATTCAATATATGTTCTTATGTTCTACGGTCAGCTCCTTCTTTGTTCGGATGGTCATAATGACAAAAAGATCTAAACGAACCCGAAATTGTTTTCAAAATTACTGGATCTATCACATATTGAACAGAGCTCCTCGGTAGTATAGTGGTGAGTATCCCCGCCTGTCACGCGGGAGACCGGGGTTCGATTCCCCGCCGGGGAGATAACACCTTTTTTATACAGGTGATTAGAAAAATTCCCATTTTTAACTAGTTCAAAACTCTTTGTGATATTCATGGAAAAACCAATTTGAAATCTTTGCGATGCGCATGTGAAAACGGAAACAGAAACAACCCGACCGGTGTCATCAGCGGAAGTAAATTTAATCAACTTTGTCTTATTGTTTAGATTCTTCTTGAGATGATAGAGGAGGATTGTCTAAGCTGTCGTCATTTTATGAGTTCGTCGTGCTATAAGGCCTAGTACTTTAGAAATTCCAATCTTGTGAATTTCCTAACTCTTGTTGTATAGCAATGTATATCTCATTTTTCCTTCTGCTCGTAAAGATGACTGTATTCTTTGTTTTTTTACTAACCCCCACTGACTTATTGGGTGCAGTTTGGCATTTTGGTCTATCTCAGACTTAGTGGCATCTAAATAAAGAAAGGTCCCTAAGAAAATAAAAGTGTAATGCAATTTTGATTTGTTTGATAGGATATAAAACTAGAGTAGATTTTGAACTAAGGACATAATTGAAAGATATTATCTTTGTTCCTGCAAGGCTCGAACTTGCGACCTTCCGCGTGTGAGGCAGATGTGGTAACCATAAACTACAGAAACCCCAACTACGAATAGTTATTAATCTTATCAAACTGAGATAAAAATATAAAATAATAGATGGAAAACATAATTTTTCGAAGAATTTGAAGTGCAAACAGGAGAAACATATGCGCCACGATATTCACGTCAAGTAAACTGCGTTAGCTAAGAGTAGTTTTACTAGATTAATTTGAGGTGCTGTTGGAAACAGTTGAACTGTTGAAGCTCCATTCGAGGTTCAAACCAAACTCTCCACAAAGGATTATCGATATAGACAAGCCTTTGAGAATCAGAGTAAAGTAGCATATTAAAGATGTTTATCCAATAGGCGCTGAAAAATCACTGTTGGACAGCGGTGTTTTTCGTGTTGTGGTACTTGGGACGTACCTCTAAACCCTGAACCTTATTAAAAGGTCAAAACGTATCAACGTAACTGTTCTTTTTGCTCCAAATAATAAAAGGGAAAGAGAAAAGACCAAACTATGTCATTGAAGCTGATCTTTTAAGTGTATTTCACCGAATTTTAACATCGGCCAGATCTGAAAAAATTAGAAGGAGGGCATGAAAATAAGTTTAGGAATGTTTTGGTCTAAATTAGGATCAGGCTTTAAAAAACTTGTTTGCACGTCCCCACAAAGAATTCGTAGGTGTACGAATACCCCTGTTGTTGAAGATTAATAAGCCAATACATTTTGAAAAGTTATCATCAGATGAAATACAGACGCCATGAAGTCTGCCATGAAGTCTGCGATATTCTAAAATGCTAAAATATAATTTGAGCACATATTTACCTGCCGGTTGCAATTTAAATTGCGTCGGGACTACTTACCGAGCTTCGCAAAAGCGATGTCAGCTGTGTCACAGACACCTCAAACAAAACAAAATAAACAATTCCACAGCGACGGATCATTGAAGCAGGTCATAGAGAGAGAATAGAGCTGACCTCGCAAGAGGCCACAAAAAGCGACTTAGTAAAAACATTGGATAACTAACATTGGGTCGTGAGTTCAATTCCGATCTGTACCTTTTTTATCAAGAGCCAAAACATTTTGCAAACTGCACCCAGTAAGTCAGTGGGAGTTTGTAAATTAATTATATTGAATACAGTCATCTTTACGAACAGAAGTAATAAAATGATATACAGATATACGAAGGCTTAAACAATCCCCCCCTCTATCATCTCCAGAAGGATCTGAACAATAATACAAAGTTGATTAGATTTACTCCTTCTGATGACACTGGTCGGGTTGTTTCTGTTTCTGTTTTCGTATGCGCTCAAAAAATTTCAAATTTGTTTTTTATGAATACCATAAAGAGTTTTTAATGAGATAAAAATGAGAATTGATCTAATCTCTGTCTCCCTGGCGGGGAATCGAATCCCGGTCTCCCGCGTGACAGGCGGGGATACTCACCACTATACTACCGAGAACCTCTGTGGCGATATATTATCAAGGTATAATAGGCCAGGTGGCTTAGAGAACCAGTAGTTTTGAAAACAGTATTTCAGGTTCCTTTAGATCTTTTTGTCATCATGACTTCCCGAACAAAGAAGGAGCTAACCGCAGAACATATATTGAATTGATACATGCCAGCTTTTATGACCCTGTTAATTTTAACTCGTAGATATGCGAAGCAACGAGTGATGTGGAGATTTGATATGCACATTTCGTGGTGTTAGCGCGGCCTCAAAAGTTCGGTCAGGAAATGCATCTCATTCAAGATAGCGGACCGACTTTGGATCACTAAGGGAGAACTTTTCCTGTTTTACCGGAATCACAGGATCATTGGCTTTGATTAACTAGCCACGGGTTCATCACTGTATCACTGATTTGTTTTACGCTCCGGAAGCTTTGCTGACATCAAGGAGATTTTCCGGCTCAATAAGAGAAAGCACTGATGGGATTTGGACCCGCAAGTTTCCTAGACAAGCAATTGTCCTCACAAGCCTAGAGTATTTCGTGATTTTTTTAAGTAGGGTACAATACTGATGGGCGAGATTACTTTTTATTTCTATGCCCTTGATCATAGTCTCCGGTCATCGAGGAAACGTTAACGCATGCACGCCAGTTATGACCTTCAGCCTTAGACATTTGTTTGAGAAAATTTAATTAGTAGTCTGAGTTTGAAAAAAACAATACTTTCTTAGACACAATTTAAAAATGGTCTTTATCCTCCTCATCAATTATTGAGCAAGTTGATTAATAACGATACACGCGAGTTATTAAAGTAGCGAAAACCTCGGTATCCGATTGGGGTCGGTTACATACACGAGTTCTCACCCAAACCGCGGTTTTACGCAATTAGTGGGCCTCGGTGATTCTCTATAGGAGGGTTTATTTAATTGAAAAAAATGTCTCTCCACTATCAGCTTTTGGCCCTCTTGACACAAAAATTAATGTTAGCATAAAAAGTTCGGCTGAGGTGAAGATGGCTTAGAACGCGGTTTTGTTAAACAGTGGCTAAACTTTGTTTAAATAACTAGATGTTGAAGTTTGCAAAAGAGATGCAAGGTCAACACTTTACGAAGTAAGCTTTTGCCAAAGAATAAACGAAAGAATAAGGCCGGTATTTGGAAAATCCGGGTATCGATCCCGGTACCTCCCGCATGCAAAGCGGGCGCTCTACCATTTGAGCTAATTCCCCTAATTAATTGTTGAGAATCAATATTTTAGAATTATCTTGACAGATCGGTTTTACTGAGTAAATATGAGAGACATAATATGATAAAAAATAATTCTTCAGTCGGCAAAGCGTGGTGCAGATAAAGAGATGGTTAGTACGATCAAACACACGGTGTTTAGTAGTGTTTTAGTAGGTCTTTGTCTGTTTTTTCGAGCGTAGTTGTTGTTGTAGCTTTTCTCGAAAAAAAGAGGGTCAACGTATTTGTTTTCGTTGGATAGGCTGTCTTTCGTGTAATAAAATGGCCTTGCACGTTTCGTTAGAGTTCTGATGGCACGTGGCCGGCCATGGATGATGTTGGGCTGAAGGATGTCTAACCGAGTCATTTTTCCGTATGGGTCGGTTTCCTGTAAACTGTTGTCTGCAATGAGTTAAAACTTGAAATGTTAATAAAATATCTATAGGAACATTGGTAAACCATGTGATAAACGTGTTGGGGAATTAGCTCAAATAGTTGAGCGCCCGCTTATAATTAGCATACGGGAGGTAACAGTTAGTCACAATTAGTGTTCCCTACACATCAAGTGTTGACATTTTATCGCCACAAATTTAAAATAAAAGGCTCTTGTGCAACCCAATGGAAGAAATATGTGAATTAAAAAAAAAGACCATAAATCTCCATGAACACAGGGTAATTATTAGCATCATTCAGAATAGCAAGTTATTCAAAAGAAGAACCAGAAAATTAATAGCAAGACGTGGAGTCCGGGTCTCGATTCCAGTGCCTACCGAATTCTCAGGGGGCACTTGAAGCAATTCTTCAACCAACTTAACGGTAAATGAATAAAGGGGCAAGTTCCTAGAGAAATTGTGGTGCTGCGTCGGTGGGAGAGTATAAAAGGGTAATTTGGTATTATCAACTACTTAATGTCGTAAATTGATCACCGTTAAAGCTTCAAAGCTGCATGACGTTTCGAGCGTTAGCCCATCGTCAGAGCGAATGAAAGATTAAAGATAGCCCAGTTAAAAAAATTTGACTCCGCTCTTTGCCTTACACAACCGTTCTTCAGCTTTGGACATTAACAGCTGTAACTCAATAACATTTAAATCTCCGGGGAAAAAGTAAAGCTGAGAGGAAAAATACTACCGCTAACAGCAATAATGGGCAAAGGTATGCGACGTCTGCAGGCTTAGTCGGCAGAGCGTGGTGCGTGAGTTCGACCCCTACCCCAATTTTTCCCCCTTATCTATGAAAGTGTTTTTTTCCTTATACGTTATGAAATTCCATCACAATGAACCTCATCAGTTACGCTTGACTACCAAAATTATCTTCGTGCATAGCAAATAATTACAAAAAAGAGGTCGTTGGCGTTTCTTTATTCCTCTGAGAAGTGAGAAGAAAAGTGGACAAAAACAAATTATGTACGTTCACAACTTGTCAAAATCAACGATACCCGAATTGTTGAAGCTTTATACCATACGCAGAAGACACATGGAAAGACGAAATGTTAATTCATCGTCATCCCAACTGATAGGTATACCAGCCTTGTGAAATTGGTCATGGAGTGACCAACGTCGTCGCTATAATCAACCCGACATCTTTTAAAAGTTAAGTATGAACACTTTGGAACTTGCGGATAGATAATTTGTTGTGGAATATAATTACAAATGCTCAATCTTGGTAAAAAAAATTTTTTCGGAAAATATGCTTGAGAAATGAATTGAGAAGAAATCATATAATTTCCATGACCGCTATCAAACTTCATGCACATAGTTTGATTCTTTCTGCGCTTAACATTGACACTATAGCTTAAAGAGCTGTCATTGCTCATCCCCTGAACAGCGGAGAGAGTGAGGGGAGGGGGATAGGTGGAGGAGGATTCTCGGAGAACTGTAGAACATTTAGGGCCAATTAAATTGCCAGTGAGGAGGGATCATGGATCATGGGAATATTACAGAGTCTTATGGGAAATCAGGTTATTTTTATCGTGACTCGTTTAAACTCCAATTTGTTTTGTTATATATAACAAGAGATCAGAATTTCTTTAAAGAATAGCAACGTCTATCATCCTTCATTCACTTCACAAATAATTTGCATTTCAATGACTCTTGATTTGGGTGCAAATAAAAACACGGCAAAACTCCTTATAACTGGATAGATATGTTATGCACTGATATACGGCGCTGGTTCTATGTTGGAAAAAATGACCTTAGTCTTCACGACACGATGTCGTAAACACCAAGGTCAACTCAACGGTGAAACAAATGAGTAGGGAATCAATAAATGCAGGCATACGAAAGCACGTCGACAGCAAATCTCCATCAATTCGGAGGAAATACAAAAATGAATTGCTCCTCTATTTCAGACCACCTTCCGTTATGACGCGCATTATTGGAAAAATTACGATAAATTCAACCTTCTCGGTGGAGAAACTGGTTTTGACGAACAAGAATCAAAGCTACCCACCTACTGGAACACGTCCTTCTCCAAGATATGTCTCGGAATGAAGATCAACCAACAGCTCAAGTTCATTGTCATCAACAAGCTGGCTGACTCTCTGCACTCACTAATCGCTGATGGCCAATACCGCAACACCTCATTGGGTCGCGACGGGTGGAAAACGTTGATTGGCAGCGACATCTCTTTACAGCAAAATTGTAACAAGGAAGAATTTGATGCCTTTAGTGGACTAAGTGATCGTAAAGTCTTGCGGAAACGACGCACACCTCATTGGTTTAGATAATGGACGAAAGATTATCAAAGCCATGGGGTACATATTGGTGCGATAAAACCAAATTTTGACAACTAAAGTCCGCAAATCACGTTTGATTCACCCTGGAGACATCTTATTCAGTCCGACAAAGCAGTCAGGCAAACGAACGTCAAAAAGCGCTGAATATACAATAACTACGCATTTACACTACATAAGAGAAATGTAGATATCCCCAAATCCTTAGATTTCTTAGACTTCAGCGTACAAGCATATTTAAGACGTTTTCTTCTAAAATGTTAGTGACGTCAGCTTCATTAATCAAATTTGTAAATTGTCTCCCATAGCCTTAATGAATTTGTCTCCGTTATCTGCACCCCACATACGTTCAGATCATCAGGGTATCCTGCTGTACCAAATCCAATTCTTAAGTCACACCCATAGCAGTCGCTCGCGTCGTTACTGACAAATACAATTCTGGCTGAAGATGCCCCACTTTCACAAAAAGCATTTAACCCTTCCCTGTTACACTGGAGCTTCAAGGAGGCTTCCCCACTGATCAGCTTCTTCCACGAGCCACGTCCCCGTGATGTGTTGCGATATTTCCAGTCAGCGATCAGTGCGTATAGAGAGTCAGCCTGCTTGTTAATGACAATGAACCTGCTGCTCGATCCTCATACCGCGACAGATCTTAAAGAAGGATGTGTTCCAGTAGGTAGTTAACTTTGTTTCCTGTTCGTCAAACCCAGTTTTTCTCCCAGGAAGGATGTATTCTCTATAATCACTCCAATAAAGCTCATCATATCGAAAGGTTGTCTGAATCAGAAATGGGATATGTGCGTTCACTTATTCCAAAAGCATTTCAAACAAACTCAAAAAATAAAGCGACAATTAAGTCAAATAATTCGAAAACTAGTTCACTCATTATATGTTGTTTCAAAATAAATTTGCAGAAATGTTCCTCATCTGGATCATAGAAGTAATAAAGTCCTATGAAAGACTTTCCAATTTCCTCTGGAAAGGTAGGTGAAAATTGCACGAGGGAACAGACCAGACCTCCATTTCTCCTTCTTCTATCTTTTCGGGCACTATTTGATAATGTCAGATAATTCAGTTGAACAATCAGTCGTTAATTGTCTCTTATTACAAATCCTAATCTATAGTTGAAAAGTATCGGATCTAAATTAGTATTCTTCTGGTATAATAGAAAATGAGACATTAATGAATGCACCTTTTCGCCGTCAATCTTCATAACCAGCGTCCGGTCTCTGACATTAATTTCTGACATTTATTATTTGGTTTCTCTAACATTTATTCTTTGTTCCTTTGTTCAAACAGAAAAGTGAGGTAGTTTGCTCTGCAAGTAGTTGGAAAGCTAATCGTGGCGGGGCAAGACAAGTACATGAATAACACAAATTATCTAATATCTAAAGACGAGGAGTCACTGACTCTTAAAATGATGACTCAGAAAAAGAAAAGCAGACATTTAAACCCTTAGCAAGTGTATCTATGTACCTACTTTTTTAATAATCATGGGGATTTGAATACAGTTGACCTCTTTTTCTGAGATATCAATGGCTACTTGCGGAGAACTCTTTCGAAAGCGTTTTTTGGAAGATCCGTTATATAGCGAGGTATTTTATTCCAAAGCTTTACTTCGAGCCGAGAGAAAGAATTGTTTTGTATTTCTAGTCTGGAACTTTTAACAAAGAACTTTCCAGACATAGACGATCGTCTATTGTTTGAGTGACTGTTAGACGTTTTCTGAAATAAATTTAACACGTTTGCTGGGGCTTTATCATTATTGATATAGTCAATTAAGGTTGATAGAGACTCATAATAAAGAAAAGTTATTGGAAGTACGTTAGCTTCAAGAAATAAAGGAATTGCATGGTCATGCAAGTCTGCGAAGTACAGCAAAGGAAGAGCTGTTTTCGGAAGATTTAGAATTTAGTCAAGATAAGTTTTGTATGCCTGACCCCAGGCAGCAAGACCATAGGTTAAATAAGGATGAATTAGTGACTTATAGATATTCAGTAGTACTGGTCGAGGAACAGAATTTCAAGTTTTATTTGTTCACATCAGATGGTTATTACTAGGTTGGCTTGCCAAGAGCGAAGAGCTAGTCGCGGCAAGCCAGACAGTTGACAAATAATTTTACACAATTTTATACAATAAATAACCACATAAAATTACAATATATAGAAATTAATCTTCGTGCTCACAAAAATTTAGGTATTAGGATAATATGTAAAGAGGAAAACTACAGACTAAACATAATTACAATTAGTAATTAATCTTTCATCCTATTAATTAGAGTACCTATTTCGACATTGGAGTTTTCAGTTTCTAGATTGACCCTTGACCCATTAATTTCTGACATTTATTGACCCGATTGATTTTGTTCTAATGGATTTTTTAAAAGAGTTCTTGGATGAGTTTTTGAGACTAGTTGGTTTCCCATTCCAGATTTTAACGCCAACACGTGAAGAGCCTTACTTTGAACATTAATTGCAGATTTTTTAGTGTGCCGTAAGAGTGAACGCTGGTAATTTTAGAAAACAAATTCGAAATATTAATCGGTGCGGAAGTGATATTGATTTCCTACATTGAATTAGCTATTTTTTTTATAATATTGGAATTCTAGCGGTAGAAGCTTTGCTTTCATGGAAAGCAAATTGCATGCCCTCTTACTGGGGCAGAGTGAATAAGACGGAGTACACATTTTTGAAGGACAAGAATGTTATTTATCAAGGTCTTAGATGCAGTTCCCCAAGAAGTTAATCCATACGTTATATAAGGTGCAATGGGGGACTTATAAATATCAAGAAGAGTTCGATTAGGAACAATATGTCTTAGAGTGGCGTAACTTTGCAATAAGCCTAACATTTTTACTAATTTTGTAACAATAGAATCAATATGGCATTTCCAAGAGAGATTCTGATCAATAAGTATGCCCAGGCATTTTATGTAAACTTTAGACTCGAGACGAATACATTTATTCTTTTCATTATCAAACATGCAAAGTTTTGGCTGGTAAGCAAGTCGCTTTTGGTATGGATGAAAAATTACGAAGTTGAATTTTTTAAAGTTAAGAGTTAGTTTGTTGGCTGTCAACCAGTTATAAAGGTTTTGCAGTTCATTGTTGACTATTGTAGCAAGATCTCTCAGATTTTTGTCCGCATACCAAATGTTGGTGTCGTCTGCAAAGAGGTAAAACCTGAATTTATTCGAACGTCTGTGGATATCACCGACATATGGCAATAAAAGTAATGGTCCAAGAATTGATCCTTGAGGAACACTACATCCAGCGACAGCTTTATCTGATTTATAATGTCCTACTTGCGTTGTTTGCGCGCGATTTTTGAGATATGAGGAGAACCAATCATTAATTTATCCACGAAAGCCATAGTGATTGAGCCCATCAAGCAAAATGTCGTGATCGACGGTGTCGAAGGCATTTTTAAGGTCAGTGGATACTCTACAAGATAGCAATCGTTGATTCGTGTTTGTCTGTATATCATTAACAATGTTCAATATTGTGTGTTGGGGTGAATGCCCCTAACGAATACTTTATTAAAATTTGAAAGTAAATAGATAGATCTGTAGTTGTTTGCGTCGGTGTCTTCGTCACTCTTAAATACTGTTTTTTTTAAAGCAATTTTAAGCTTTGATAGATAAGTCCCTCATCTGATAGATGTATTAAGAGCAATAGTCTGTAACTTTCGAACTCTTTAAAAAAATCGCGGCCACTTAACCTCACCGATGTGGCTGAAATTTGGCGTGAAGGCTAATTTTAGGGTCCTAACCACGAAATGGGTATTAAAAATTTCCAGTTGTTTTTGCTTGGCAAAAAATTGATAAAGCCGACCAAGTCCGCCCATACTTGCCTGCCAACATGGCGTATTGAAGGTGTTCTTATGACTACGACTCCAGTCCTGTCGTAAAGATTTCCTAAAATCTCTTGAAATCAATAAAAAGATCTACCCTTTTTCTTAACATTTGTTAGGAAAAAAATGTAGGAAATGACAGATTTTGAGAACAGGTTATCTCAACGTTCGAAGGTCGTTTTGCGCCGCGTTAACAGTATAAAATATACCCCAACTTGTTAGCCTGATATCTCCAATTGCAATGTTACCTCGATCCAGAAGTTGCCATTTATTTGGAACAATTTTTTTTATGGATTAATTAATTTCATTAATAAAAAATGGGGGAAATTTAAAGGTCAAAGGAGAAACTTTATTAATATATAATGACTTAGCTATATTTGGGACCAGCTCCTAAATCAGCTTATCGGTCAGAAATGAAGTCCAAGTACTTATTTCGTCCAGAATGAAAGCAAATTCCAGAAGTTTTCTCATTGTTATTGAAGCATCTGTTGACTCTGGGCAAAAGCAAATATGTCTGGGCGACATTGTCGCAATGGGATAAATATTTGGTTATCTAAACAATGTAAATAATCGATTCGGTATTAACGCTTGGAAGCGTTAGATATTACGTAAATTACATCATGTTTTTGAACGGGTCTTAATTTCGTTTTTCGTGTGTTTCAATGTTCTTATCAATATAAAGGAAACCCAACCTTTCAGGATACTTCCATGCAATTTTTTTTTTACCAGTGACGAGCGCAAAATGCACACATGAAGCAACCTCATTGAGGGCAAAAACACGAATTGAGTGTTGTTTGAAATAAACGTCACCTCGTTAGAATGCGCGCCCAATCGCTAATTGAGTTTGCTCTAAGATCTATTTTGCTTCTAGAGACTGATCGTGAAGGATTTTCTTTAAAACTTCCTTCTTTTTGAGTGAAGATCCGAGACCTAAGAAACCATATTTCATTTATTTTTTGATGGCAATGAGAGAGGTACGGAAGCCGAAAAGGGACAATCCAAAAATATTTAGAAAATCTGAAAAAAAATATTCAGAATCGATACCTTTTAGACAAATCGCTTTTGAAAAGTTTGAAATCTATGACTTTCTACTCATTTACCGAGCTTTTAAACTCTAGAACTTGTGGACCTTTATTTCTTTAACCCTTTAGAAAGACTTGACATTTCCGGATTCAAAGTCCTCAACCCAGCCACGTAAATTTTCCATTCCTCAGGCACGGACGATAGTAAAATACCCGTGAGTTGCCCGAGTTTTCCTTTTTCAGAAAAAAAATGAACTAGGGTAGGGCATTTGAACATAATTTTGGTCCCGGGGGTTAAAATGTGAAGCACTAATTTTCAAGAGTTCAATTTCCACGGGGTAGGGAAGTTGAAGTTTCGAATTGATCGATGCATAAGCATGAAATTTGTCTCAGTATCTACTCTAGCCCACGATAATTGAATTTCGCCTCTCAAAGACGCATCAGCGACGTGTAAGCCCCATAAATGAGGCTTTATGTCTCGAGTACATCGTAAAAGGGATATGCACTCGCTCGACTGCATGGTATATCCGAAACTATCCTCAGCAAACCTCGAGAAACCGCTCTTGACCAACATTATTCTGGAGCATTCTCTTCATGCAAAGAACTGGAAAATAAACTGAAGTTAAAAGGGACGTTAATCAATGACATAATAAGTTTGGCTTTCTGTTGAAAACGAGAACTTTTCCAATATTTTACCTCAGTAAAACCAACATCTCAATGTTCGCTACAAAATCAAAACAAATCTCAATTCTTGTATTTGTTGTAGGCAAAATTGTCAAAGAAGTATCAAGGAGAGTAAGATGATAAAAAACTAACCTTATCTAAACAGGATCCTCAAATAAAGCGATAAATTTCTACTTTTAGACTTAAGAATAAACTTGATTGTTTTTGCATTCTCACGTGTTCAAGTTGATGTCTATCTCACACCTCATTCCGTTTCGTGTGTGTGGCCTCGGCCAGAGTGTATTATATTGGTATTAAAGACTTACTTTTGATATAAAAGAAAATTGCTCTAACGTACTTGCCAAAGGCTCGGGTTTTTCTTGTGCTGCAAACTTGAGGAATGGTAGACTGACTCCTGTTGAAAACATGATGAATTCGCATATCATCTACGAAACCGGTTGCGCGACCTGTAAGTACTGTATCATTAATTTTAAGTTTGCAGCGATTTAATTCAAACAAATGACAAACTGCTATCACCAGTAGTATATAAGAATTGATAAAATGTTTCTTTCACAAAATCCTTTGTTCTCTAAACGGTAAGCGAATTAAACTCTAGGCATAATTTTGCGTGGCTTGTTTAAATTCAATTGGTTACCTAGAATCATACCATTGCAACAATTTTGCTTGAACATCGTCACGTTTATGTGAAATGAAAAGATATTTCTATACTGTTAGGAAACTTTCCGGACGATAAATGTACTTCAACCGTTTTCTTCTGATCGTAAATTGATTTCAGAGCTTTTAGGACCAGGTCCCAAACATAGCCAGGTCATTACGGGTTGATAATTTTTTTCCTTGACCGTTTCATTTCCCCCATTTTTTGTTTATGAAATCTGTTTATCTATGAGCAAACGTTGTTCACAGTAAATGGTAACTCCTGGATCGAGGTAACACTGGAGATATTCGGTTACTAAGTTGGGATAAATTTTTCACTGTTCAAGGCGGCCTAAAGCGACCTTAGAACGTTGGGATCATGTATTAATAAAACCAGACATTTGCCATGTTTTTTTAAAATAAATGTTGAAGGGAAGGGAAGATAGTTTCACGGATATCACGAGATTTTGAGAAATCTTTACGATAGGACTCGAATTGAATTCAAAGATCACCTTCGATCTGCCATATTGGCGGGCAAATATGAGCAGACCAAGTGCACTTTCCCGTTTTTTTGGCAAGCAAAAATAACTGGAACTTTTTCATATCTATTTCTTGATTAGGAACACCAAGTTAGACTTCATGCCAAATTTCAGCCAAATCGACGGAATGAAGTGGCCGACGAAAGTTCGAAAGTTACAGACTATCGCACCAAAGTATCTCTGAAAGAACAGGAGCTATGACGGCAGTTGAACATTTGGTAGGTGAGGAGTATAAAACATAAGATTCATCATTCGGTACAAGTAATATTCGGGTAAAACACGTTGAAAAAGGTAGGATGAAATTGAAGATTTGCACTAATGTTAGGTATCCGCTAGCCTTCCTTAACAATTTTGTTGCGATCATTAAAATCCTTTAGTGCGGATATGACTCTAAATTTTTTTTTCCGTCGATGTAAAAGTTTACTGATTCCTTGACAGATTTTTTTCATGTTGACCGTATTATTTTCGAAAAACGTATCATAATACCTCCTTTTGCTTAAGTGTATCAGTGTAAAAATTTTATCTCTATAGTCCATCCTCCATCTCCACGTCCAAAATCTCCCATGTAACAGAGGACGGAGACTGGTCTGGAGTATGCTAGAGTCGATTGTGCCAGCATAACTTCGAGCATAATATGGAAACTGAAAACGAGCATAATTTTAAACTTTTTTCAAAGAAAAGCACTGCTGGTATAATCTGCTTTTTTAATTCCAAGATGTGAACAATTTTCGTAATTTTGTATTGAATATACTTCTCTTGATTGAATTATGTTTCTAGAATGTTTGTTTCTAATAATGAATTGCGCTTACGGTGGATTCACTGCGATCATTGTAACGTTTCTTGGTTTCAAGCCCTACTTGTACGACTCCCTAGCGAGTTGACTGAGATCCAAGATAAAAGATGGTGTCCTCCTCGTCGAATGGATCCTCGAACACTTCTAGTTCTTCAGGCAACGTCATACAAAGAGCCTCGGTCTCTCGGGAGCGTGTATTGAAACCGACTAAAGGAAAATATAGCGAAAGGGGTACATTAGATCCAAAAAACATTAGTCTTAACGACAGAATCAAACAATCTCCAGGGGAAAGTTTGTGTCTCCGAAACGGTAAACTGTTTTGTGATGCTTGCAAGGAGCTTCTAAGCTCTAAAAAAGCATACTTCAAGATCATGTTGCCTCCTGAAAGCACGACTTAGACAAGATAATACACAGAGCAAGGACAACACGCTGCCAGTCGAGGAGAGAGCATACCGTTTACAGGTGGTAGAGGAGTTTCTCAAAGCTGGAATCCCTTTACGAAAGACAGAAAAACTCCGACCGCTCCTTGGAAAGCAAGGCTATCGTCTTAGTCATAATTCTAACATGAAGGAGTACATTCAAATCATATACAAGCAAGAGATTCGGAGGATTAAAGCGGAAATTCTCCGAGAACCATGTGATGGCAGTGGCGGGGAATTTACAAGGGATCTTTCCATTAACTTTGATAAAAGCACGAGACAGGGAGAGGCGGTCGTGATCTAGCGAATGGGAAACAAGATATTTTTAGAGAGAAAACCACTTTTATTTCAACCTCTTGAACATCGTGGAGAAAGTAGCGCCTCACATTTTACAATATTCAGCAAAAGATTGAAAGTACAAAATAAAGAGTTATTTTAAGACTAAAATGTTATGGAAAAATTATTTCATTCAATGAATATCTTGGATTTTCCTGCTACCATACAAGTTGGCAAGATATAGCGCCCACAGACAACGAGTGAAATGGTCAAGCGAAAGAAAAATTTCAAGCGTTCCGGTATTTAAACAAGATCTACAAAAAAGCGGTAAGTGCTTTACGGTTATAAAAAATTGTAATCAAATTATAATGTTAAGACTAGAATTTCTCATTAAACTCGTACGAAAAATAGCTCAAGAAAGCTCAAAAGTCACCATTTTAACTGTTTTTCTTTCAGAGAGTTGCTTATTCATGTTATGTTGGACTGAAAGTTTATGGAAATATTTACTGGAGAATTATTAAAAGCTACTCCAGTAAACATTCCGCCAACTGCCCCTTCCATCAGGTAAATAGAACGACTGGCACTGCCGTCACGGTTACTCGTATGTGCTGTGTTGCTTGGTGGGGCTAAGCAGTTGAGGACAATCTCCCGTTTTTCTAGAAGATTGAGGCTGTAGCTGGATATGGATTCCGGATTGGCGTGGCCAGGCAGCTCTGAGATATGAGATCTCCAGTGGGTCGAAATCATCACGGAGCACTTGGATGATTGTTTTGCGACCACTCGAATTTGTGAATTGGCAGTCAAGGGGGGCAATAGACGCAATACTCTGCACTTGCTTTCCCAATGTATTTCTACCAATTGGAACCACCTTGTACCAGATATTGAATTTTGGGCTGTCAACTGGACTTGGGTAGAAGTTTCCAGGAACGTTACCACCCTTCGGACGATGGCCAACGTACTCGATAAATGCTCTGTGCGGATCCCGCTCTCCACCAACCGTCCTCCAAATCTTGTTGTTATAATTTCTCACCCGTTTTGTCGCAGTCGGGTCGTCTCCATGGCGGTTCTTGGTTTGTCGCTCTTTATCCTCGATATACTGCTCTGTCACGGTGAAATCACTTAGATGAAAGTCATGCTGTTTTTAAATCCTCTCATTCCTAAGTGCGTGACATTGTTCTACAAAATTAGACGGAGAAGAGAGTGAGGATTTTGAAGGCCGATTTCACTTAGCGACCACATTTCCAGTATCTTCTGTTTCAACTGGTTGAGCGGCATTTGGTTTGTTGCCAAGACCTCTTTGCTTCAAATCTTTTTTCTTCATGGATAGTATTGTTCAAACTTCTTCGAACTCAGTGGCTGAGAAGTTTTCGCGGTCGAAGTTGCCTACTGCCGATGGACATGGACGCTCCAGAAAGTACCATTGTAAACCATTGCGGCAAGTTTGTAATGTTCCTGGTTCATATTCTTTGCCTTTGTTTTCTTTTGCCGTCTGCCCTATTTCTAGAAATAAGTGTTTGAGAAGCTGCGGTACTTCTTGCTTTGAAATTGCTTCGAGATTAATTTGTTTGCCGTGTTTTTCCTTGAACCAAGACTGCAAACGGCGTACGGATGTACTTGTACGTTTTTAGTGTTTTTTGAAACCACATTGTCCTTAAAAGAGACCAGTTCGTAACCTGTATAGGTTACAATGGTTTGATTTTCCGGAATGGATGTTTTGGCTTTTTTCGGCATTGATACCTGTTTGTTTTCTTTTGCGATGCTTGTTTGGTTTTCCTCGGCAAGATCTGTCGTTTGGCTTTCTTCCCTCGTCTTTGCCATTTTGTTTTTTCCACAATGCGCTTTCTCGTAATTTTGCGTGTGGGAGGTTTATTCAAATTTTCCAACGATTTAAATTTCAATTCAAAATTTAGCAGACATCCGTTTTCTGCAAATTTGTTCATTTCCAAGGAGATATTTTTCGTAGCATGAGTTGCATTTTTTTTTCACGATAGCAACAATTTTTGCTCGCGACCCACGTCACCAATATTCCTTCATGCACGAGTGCAATTCTACGCTAAATGCCCTCTCTTCAATACCTAATCAGAACGCGAGTTCACGTCTAGCTATTTGATTCTAGCTAAAAAAATATGGTACAAGAGAGATGAACTCCTGTGGAGATGGCCAACATTTTCTGAAAAGAACGTCGCAATTGATGGTAGCTTGGATGGTTGACGATTAAGTTTTTCCTATTTTATTCGACAGTTAACATTTAGATTTTAACTCCATTGAGACCTTCCTTTAATCATATTGAACGTTAGCTACTCAGTTGCTTTCTAACGCTAAAAAATAGAAATGGGGACTTCAATGATTTTCTCATTTCGTTTAGGTGGAAAGAGGTCTGCTGTTTTGCTAATGTTAGGTCATTAGCATCCGTGAATTTCCCGTAAATAAATAATATGAGTTTCTTGAAAGAGAAAAGTAACCATGGGAAAAAAATGGTCGGAAACTCTCTAGCAAATCAATGATATCGATAGTATGTGCAAGGCACAGGTTCGAATTCCGTCGGAGTCTGAATTTTTTCAGGTGTCTTTCATCACAAGTTGTTATTAAAGTTATCTAGGAAAAAATAATCTAAAATTTGCCTCGTTACAAACGAGCGGCATCGATTCTCAGTTGGTAGTAGCGCTCAAATAGCGTAAGGAGACACAGGCGCGTTTTCCGACGGAACCTGAATTTTTTTTATGCAATTGCTTAATGATTTGCTGTCCTCCTGTGAGTTCCATTTCTCTTTCTTTATTTTCAACTGAGGGTCTAATGATATTTATCTCGATACAAATTGTTAGTTCAATTTTGGTTGCTAGTATCCGCGTTCGCTTCTGTTAAGTTTCTCGTCTTTCGCTGGCTTGCTCTTCGTTTCTTTCTTTCATTTGATATCATTATACTCTCAAAATCCTTTTAATCACTCACTGTAACAATATAGAGGGTAAACCTAACAAGACAACATGATGCGACAGCGATACAATAAAGGTTAATGATACCCGGATCATTAAAAATAGATGTCCTTTCATGCATCTTGGATCTCAGTTTGGAATGTGTCGTGATACGTACCACGTGTTCCTCAAAAATTGCATGGGTTAAACTTATTGTTATCTTTTAAATCGTTTTTTTTTCTTTCACTGCACAAAGATATATCCCATGGCTTTGATATGCTTCTCTCCATTATCTGGACCCCTCGGGTTCGCCTCGTTTCCGCAAGTGTTCGAGTCATCAGGTCTACCTTCCGAACCAAATCCAATCCTTGAGTTACATGAGTTGCATTCGTTTTCAAAGTTGCCAACAATACCAATCCTTGCTTTGGAATATCTGGCAGTGTCACCACCTGCATTAAACCCTTCCTTGTTGCAGTTGAGTTGCAAAGAGGCCCTTGAACCAATCAGTGACTTCCATGTTTGACGACCCAAAGGAATGGCACGGAATTCTCCGTCAGCAATGAGAGAGTGCAGAGAGTCACCCTCTTTGTTGATGACAGTGAACCTGAGCTGTTGTTCGATCATCATACCGAGACAGATCTTGGTGAAAGACGTGTTCCAGTAGGTAGGTAGCTTTGATTCCTGCTCGTCAAAACCAGTCTTGCCTCCTACTTGGTTGAATTCCTCATAATCACTCCAGTAAGGGGAACTATAGCGAAAGGTTGCCTGTGGTAAAAAACAAGTCATCTGTTTATTTCTTCAAGAACGTTGGATACATCAAGCAATTTACACCTAGTTCGCACGTCAAAAAGATACCTTGTCGCTACGCAACATGTTTAGCAAGTCGCTTGCGCAAGATGCTATCGAATTTTTTTGTCTGTTAAGGAATAAAGTGTCGTTGTCAGTGGCATTTCTATTTCGGCTTGCTACACAATATCAGATGGATCATAAAAGTTTTGTGAGATCAGAATTTCTTAGATAAATTGATGATATACAATCTGCTTTGACGGTGTATGAGAATATTACAAAGGGAAACTGTGTTTCTTTTTTTTTTTCACGCAAAAAAAATTATGTTAAACATAAAATTGATCAGATTGAACGTCTTTACGTGCACAGAAGCTAGGCACTCCCTAATATTGGAAATATTCCAACAATCGAACAATCAATCCCGAGCTATTTTATTTTTCGCTGGTATAGAGATTACACATTTCGATCATGTTCGAAACTATCTTGACCACTTTATTTAGGGGTACCAAATATATAAATATTTTAAGAAATCAAGCTTTTGAATATGCACCTTACGGCCGTCAATCTTAAAAACCGGCGTCCATCCACCATCTCCACATCCAAAATCACCCATGTGACAGAGAACAGAGACTGGTTTAGAGTCAACAATAAGGGTAACCACACTACTAATATCGGCGCTATTTTATGAGAAACAATAACAGATATTGTTAGAAACAATAATCAATTATTATCATTACGATTAAAAAAATGATAAAATAGTAATCATGATGATGACTTCATGATCATAGTGACACACAATGTGATTCTGACTATGATCGAGATGACAATGGTAATGGTATATAGTTATTTACGATGAATGGATAAATAAATGGATAAAAAATGGTAGTGAAAACACATGAACAAGTAGACAGATCTATTATTTTGTAGTGTGTGGTCGATAGGTGAACGTGTATTATTTAACCAAATGCGTCATCAATAATTAGGAAGTGTTGCATAAATCGACCTCCGCTTGACACCAGAATATGCTCGGGTACCTTCTCCACGAAGCAAAAAGCTTTTAAAGGGCGAAGAAGTTTTGTATCTGCTTACGTTACAGAAAGGAAATCTACCTCTCGGCTTAAACCAACTTCAAAAGGAAGAATTTCATTTCAGTGGAAGCGAGTACTAAACATTTGAGCCTATTCCATAACTTAATGGGTTACAACCAAACGCAAAAGAGTGAAATATTTGAAGTAAGGTGATGACTAAATCTGATCAACCGTTTTTACTTACATGCCATTTTGATGGATCTCGTTACACGATGTAACCCCTAAAAATAGTTGAAAGATACATTCGATTTAGAGGAGGAACAGTTGGGTTCCTTTCTGTAAATTCTTAATCTTTTGTTTACACATTTTCTTCGTAATATCGCAGTTTCAGTCTTCGGTTTCCAGCCTGGAACGATTTATTTTTTACTTTATGCATGGCTGTATACTTCAAGCCCTTCCATAAAAGTTAGGTAAAGGAGTCGCCTTGTTATTCATAGTATTCTTCATGTATTCAGCTTTTTAAATTGATTTATTTTCGCGAAATTTGTTATCCGCTTTCATTTATTCGTTTATTTTCAATCCCCTAAAGTAGTGGTGCTGTTATCCGAGAACAGTTTGCTTGCAGTTTGCTATTTACTTTTATCTCAAAGTAGTTCGAATTAATTTGATTGCCTCTTTTTTTTTTTTGAGTTAAACAGCCCAAAATTAGGAGGTGCCATTACCTCCGTAGAAGACTCTCTCTTCTTAATTGTGCGCGTAGTTACGATTACCTTTGCACTCTCGCCCATTCCCAATATATCCAGGTTTACATTTACAGTTGTGCGACTCCTTGGTTTTGTTGCAAAAGGCATTAGGACTGCAGTTGTGTGAACCTTCGACACACTCATCAATGTCTGAAAACGCAAAACAGGCAAAAAACCGAACAAAAATAAAAAATAAACAAACAAATAAGAACAGAATAAGCAACGAAACGAATTAAAGCAAAAACAACAGCAACAAAGAGCATTCAAAGAGATGAATTCGTGAGTCAGCCTGCAGCCCACATTATATCGACAAGTTCACCTTTCAATATCTATTTAAATAAGTTAATTTTCTTGTTTATTTTTACTTGGTCAGAGTGATAGTGTAAGTGACACAGAAACACCTTTAAAGGAGCCCTTGTCCATAAGACCTTTGTTTTTTCTGCTGAATCGAAGGTCTCAAGAAATCGACAAAAAGGTTTAACGATTACCTGTTGAGTTCCTCAAACCCACAAATGCAGCAGGATACAGAGAACAGTTAGCTGTGTGGGTACCATCATTTTGATAGGGGTCTTTGTTCTTGCAATGATTTTCAGTTGAAGTGTTCTCGCGAAACAAAGATAAAAAATTAAAGAATCATCGAAAGTATAACACAGTGAGCTCCATACACTGTGCGAAGTACGTATAATTAAGGGAACACCTATATTGTTCTTGCGATATTTTTTTATGACACAGTAATGCAATGAGTATTAGTTTCAAAAGGCCCTATTTCTGAACAGGTAAGCCACAGTTGACGAGGGTAAATAAGAAAAATAAGTGAATAAATCATTAGCTGAGCATTAGATAAATAGTTAAATAAATGATTAATTAAAATTGCAAACGGATTATGAATAAGAGGAAAAAAACCGAAAAAAAAATTATACTTGGACAACAGTTCTATCTAGAAGCAAGGAAATGTCTGGAAGAAATGATCATGTAATTACACATCAGAGAAGCTATCATTTCACTTCTTCTGAACTATTTTGCTTTATACATGGCATTTCTCCATTAAAATGTCGGCTGATATCAAACGAGAGGGAAACCAATTCTTACCACAATGTAAAAGTAATGCCAACTTTTGTCTTGTCTGAATTCCTTGGGGTCGCTGTACTTATCAGATGACAGTAACTCGCACCATAGTTTCCCTTTAGTAGCAAGGTTCACAGAGAAACATGAAGGATGTTGAAGGCATTTAAAGGCACATTCAAAGTCGTTGTACACCAAAAATATTCCAACTCTGGGCACATTCAAATAATGGAACTTGTTCATAGAAAACAGACTGTATCTTGCCTCTTTGTCTCGTTGCATGAAAGTGTTGGTTCCTAGTAAGTGGGTCAGTCAAACATGATATTAAGCAGATGGTGACTATTTTGCAAGTCACACTATTCTTGAAGAAGCTTACCAAATATATTTTATTACTTCTTACTTGTGATCTATTGGAGGACAGGCGAATAGATAGTGTCACCACCGACCATTTTGCTTCTTTATTACATAGAACAAATAGATTCAATGTCGCCGTGGGTCCGTTCAATAGTAGATTTAATGACACATCAGTGATTCACTCAGTTGCACCTCGTGTAGTGCATGCTATGATTTGTTATAGAAAAGATGCACGGCAACATGGAATCCATTTTTTAAAGCAGAGCAAGTTAAAGGAAGGGAGACATGAACAGAATAAAGGGCACCGAACGCGTCTAGAGAAATTCGCTAATGATTTGCAATGTTTGCAAGAGGTTTTGCATGTTTTCGATCTATTAATAGGTACGACTTAATAAAATCATAATTTTCCACTTCAGGAACGTCTCAAATAATAAACACAACGTATAGTAGGAACTAATGTTGTAGAGAAAATAGAGCACTCAAATCCATGCGGTCCCTGCAGTTCATGCAGTTGTCTTAAGCGCCTTTCATGTCCCCACGACACTTTTTTTAATGCTTAGAATGCCGCTATTTTTCTTAGAGTGATTACTAGTGTTTCCAAATTCCTAAATAATTACATAACCCGTCCGTGCTAAACTCAGATAAATTGTAACAGGGAGAGCAACTTCAAGCAGAAGAGTCTGTTATGAAAATTATTACAATAGGATTCTGCTTCTAGACAACTGATATGATAAATGATGCGACAAGATTTCAGTTGGGAGGTAAAGTTATCAATCCATTAGGGCGATTTACTTTGTAATGCTTGACTGAACGAGCAATGTGGAGAAACTCATTAAACTCGCAATACTCCCCTAGGTTATTAAGGGGCAGAGATCCATCGCTAATTTCCATATGCCTATACCAGGGATATACATCAACTGGAATTGGAAAAAACTGAGAGAATTTTACAAGACTTGCTTTGACTCTTCTTTAACGCTTCACAACACTCGCGAATTTAAGTCAACGTAAAATTCCCAATGCAAGTCTCCGATAAAAATTCTGCACATACAATCCTGATTGTAAATCTCGAATTTGAATGTTGCATGAAGAGTTTGAATCTCAAATTTAAATATCAAATGCAAGTACTCTTTGTAAATATTGAATGTTAATCAAAATTACAGCTTCAAAGCTAGTATTTTTTAAATAGTAATGGTTATGCGAACAATAAATCAGGTCTCGGTCGTTCGAAGGGCGACGAACAATATCCAAGGGATTAATAATGCAAAAGTGTTTTTAAAGAATGGAAATAAGTGATTGTAATAGTCCAGTGAAAGTACTTGAGTGAGTGATCTCGTTTTAGAGGATGTGAGCATCAATGAAATACCAACGGCCACCTATCGTTCTGGCCATATCCTATGATTCTATGTAAAATTACTGAATTCTTGTTCTTATTATGTCGTATGATCTTAAGTAAAGTTACTGACAACCAGCTGACAAGGCACAAAGTCTGATATTTTTTTCGAACTTTCTAGAAACTTTCAATAAGACAATGGAAAGACATGAAATGTGTGGACTCATGTGTAGATCTGTGTTAAGTTCATCATTTGCTCACTTGACCCAGTTCGATAACACTATTCACTAGATATAGCTATCCGGTGGATAGTGCAATACATTTTGTTAACACTTGTCTACTGGATAGCGATTAAGCACAGAAGTGATGGTCTGTGGTAATTTTACTGCGTTCATGACGAGGCGATCTTCCCTTGCAAATAGTGAAATTTTCACTTAATTTGAATTTTAAACAAAAATTGTGAATTTTGCATTCGACAATTCAACAATTTTGTGT
Source organism: Pocillopora verrucosa (assembly GCF_036669915.1). Taxonomy (NCBI): domain Eukaryota; kingdom Metazoa; phylum Cnidaria; class Anthozoa; order Scleractinia; family Pocilloporidae; genus Pocillopora; species Pocillopora verrucosa. The sequence goes on from NC_089325.1 coordinate 20,311,883, forward strand.
GACAGTTTATATAGCTGAGGTGCTTTCTGACGTTCAATATCTGTGCTTCTTATCAAACTGCACAAAGAGGAGTGCAAATAACGTGCAAATAGAGTACAAATATCTTGCGATATTGTACGCTTTGGACAGTTGGTCATTAATTTCTGTATTGTTGAAAAGACCTGTTGGCTGCGCGCGCTACGCTTGTCTATTCGCTTTGATTTTACCGCATTGTGAGAAACGAGCAGAAAGAATTAGCAGAAAGGAAAAATAGCAGTTGGATAATAAATAACTTATTACACGTTTTGGTGTGTAGCATCGCTGAGTATTACGGCAGACCTTATAAAAACACTAACCGATACTACACACAAAAACGTCTAATAAGATATATATATCTAATAAAAGGAATCCAAACTTATTGTTATTGCTTATAAAAAGAGATTGAGAAACTCAAAACTTGCGGCCGAAACATCTGCAAAACACTTGGGTGGATGAAATTTGTTTTGAATTACCATCTAACATAGCAAAGTTTGGTGCTAAAAACTGCTTGTTTAGAAAATTTATTTTCCTTAATTTTCACCATATAATTTGTAAAAGACTCCGCATTAGAGGCGATAAATTCACAGGAAAGTTTATCATTAAAACGGACATATATCACTTCTAATTATAACAAGGCTAGGTTTTTCATCACTTCATTTTCTCAGCCTTAATTCTTTTAATTCTTAATTCTCTTGTTTCTAAAATACACAGTCTATGCTCAAACATCTTGGCGCCCAGACATCAATTATTCAAAACTCGAAGCGATTGTGATTATATTTGTAATTTTCGTCCTTTTTTTATTTAAAACTTGGCCAATTCAAGCCCTCTCTTTTTTCCTCAAGAGACTTAGTCTGCTTTGCGGTCCTTTTGATATACTACTACGGCCTTTCATTGGCTGTGAAAATGCCAAACGCGACTATGTATCAGAAGACGATGTCAACGTGGTTTTACATCGTTTCTATTTATACCAGTGAATATTATGTTAGATAAATTTCATCGGAGAAGAACCAAAGAAAAAAGATAATAGCGATAAAAAAGAACCAAATGGATGCGACAATTCGCAGATGATTCCGGATTGAGATCCGAACAAACTTTTCAAACATGTGACAAATTTCAAATTGTGAAAATAATATCTTTATGGGTTAGTAACGACTCAAAATAAAATGTGGGTTTATCAATAGTGATGTGTGGAACCTACGAAGAGTTATACTAAAACTTACCTTGTGATCCAAGAGCCGAGTATATGAGGCAAAACTCCCATAGAAGAATGCATTTTAACACGGGATTCGTAACCCATAGCTTAGCCGGAAGAGTCTTACGCTGTTCAGTATTGAATTTAAACTTCTTAAACGTGCGCTTTCGATTCATATCTTGTAGAGTTCTTTCTTAGATCACGACCACCGTGGACGAATTTTTTTTCCTTTTCTTTTCTTTTTGATTATTTCATTTTTGTTTCATTGTTGGCTTTTTTTCCCCTTTAGCTGCTACTGACGTCCTGTTCTCAAAAAAAATATTGATGACTGTCCTCTCGAGAGACTTTAATTACTTAGCTTATTTCTGATAAAGGTAGGGTGTTGAAATTGGCAAAAGTTGTAAATTTAATATATTCAAATATTCATCATTTTGAAGGCAAATGACACGGCAGCCATTGACAAACACCATTCATCCCAAAGGTAATAGTTTCTAGCCAAAATAAAGCTGTACTATCTGTAGAGGATAACCGACAAAGTGAATTAAACAACAAAATGCGAAAATAGAATGTCACGTGCGTCTTGCGTGTTCTCTCTCGTGTAAAGCCTCTGAACATGCACAGTTGCCTACCTTGTCGTGTCAAAATGTTTAGAAATGTGAAACTTTCGGCGGCATTTTTTCCCGCTTTCGCTCGGTAACTTTTTTTCACTTTTGGCATGTTGTCTTCGCTTCACCCGCAATGTCTTGAGAGCGATTTTTAAAAAATTCTGTCAACAGAGAAAAAATTAAGAATGAATTCCAAAACGGGGGGATTTTCACAAAAAGATTTCTGAAAGAATTTTATTTAAGCTGGCTCTCAGGTAGAATGCATAATTATAAGACTGTATGCAAAATTTAAACACAATTTACCGTGGAATTTTCGAGAAAATTGAACATTTGTCTGTTCGTGGGCCTTTCTCTAAAAGCCCTTCGTGTTGCTATGGCAACGCTGACGACGATACTTCTACAACTAATTGATGGGGCGTTATTAACTTGAAATTTGATGATGATCCGCTGAGCCTAACTTAAGTTGTTTTGGTCCTAAATACACTATATATGCAAAAAAAAAAAACTGTTTCTAGCCACCTTAACTGCATATCTACTCTATTTCCTCTAATAACCACCCATAGGCGCCCTCCCCCAAATAGTGGCCCACCACTAAGGCCAAAATGATAAATACGCGCACCCTCCAATAAGTGCCCCCTCCCACTTCACTTTCTCAAACAAATTAGAGGGGATACAAAAGAAACCTGCTTGTATTGTCAGTATATTAATAAATTTTAAATAACGCCCGGGCACTTATTCGAGGAAATAGTGTATACCGCAATTACGTTCCAACATTGGACTTGCACCAATGCAGGTTGATGAGTAAGAAAGTGCATTGAAAACTGAATTCATGAAAAGATGAAGATGATAAATGAAGGGTTTCCTTATAATTAAACATTCTTTTCAAATATCTGAACGGCAAATTTAAGCCTATCTTTAAATTTACCTCACGGCTTCTTTCCAAAGCGTTAAAAAGCATTTGAGAGTACTTTTGTCGACTAAAACGCGGATTTATACCATCATCAAGTTAGGACATGAAGCACCATGTAACAATTTCATCTACCCACCATAATGAATATCAGATGGAAGTCGTTAGAACGCATTTGAATTTTCAAATTTCTACGAGGGAGGAAACCTCTGCAATTTAATTAGAAACCCATATCGCCAAGGTTCTGTTCTGTTTTCGTTTTCAGTCCCTTCATGATAAAGTTAACGAAAACGAAGAAACCATCTCTTTAACAGGCCGCTACAATTGGCCAGAACCTAATTCAGAGCCAATGAACCCCGAGTTCTCTCAGACAGTTGGAAACTGGAAGTCTATTGTACCACTAAATTGCGCAACGTTTCGTTGTTAAATGAAAACAGATTCGAGTAACTGCAGCTCATACAGCTTGAGAGAGACTTAAATAGGTAACTTAAAGCGCATGCAAAGCTAAACTTCACCAAGTGCCTTACCTATCCATCATGTCTGCTAGTTTCAAGCGCTATCTCATTTCCATTCTCTTGCCTTCTATTTTCACAACAGCTAACTGTTCTCCAGGTTAGTGTTTTATCACATACTTTGTTTTATTCAAGTTTTTCTTAGATTTTCCTTGTTCCCTTAATACTTCTAGATCCCTTCCGCCCTAGATGAGGCGGGCCTTTCTACAAGTAGAAACGAAAACCAAAAGCACGCCCAAAGTTTTTCCATCTGCCGTTCTTCCCAAAACGTCATGACGAAGATTTATTGTATTCAAGTTATGTCTCAATTTATCTCCAAGCGCTTAGATATTTTGTACATAAAACCACTTTTTAACTTGATATAATCACTTATACCGTTTGAATGTAAAGTAAATTTCAACCAGTTTCTGCAATCTTACATCAGTCACATTGTACAAAAATTTCACTGGAAAATCTCAATAGCAGTATGCGTTTAGAAAAAGTATTTATAGGTCGCATTTCCAAGCACTTTCTTGGGGCCCCTGTTTTGAACAAAACTTTGTTTGCACTGTCTGCTAAATGTTGTTTTTCATCAATATTCTCGACCTTGTTTCAATTTGTTCAATCCTTTCTTATTCTCGTATTTTCTTAAAATAAGCTATGATATTTTACCATAATTCTCATTGTCCTCAATCGATCTTTCTCATTTACGTTATTTTACGGCTATCAGTTAATTTTGTTCAGTTGCGATTAAAAGATGTTAACGGCTAATTTCTTCTTTTTTTTTTATAACACTTATGGTTAAAATTTGTCAGTATTTTCGTCTGACGGTTAATTTGTTTTGCCGTTTTTCTTTTAACAATTAGCCCCATTGAGACCCTGGGTCTCTTATAAGGAATTCTTTTAACTTTCCTTAATGTGCCTCAGATTAAAAGCTCTAGAATACCATGTTTATTGATTGTACTGTGCAGTCCGCACAAGGCGAAAAACAAAATCGCCTCTCAATATGCAAATGCCTAAACGGTCTTTAAAAGCATTCAATTTCTTTTTTACCTTCGAACGTAGCGATGCTGGTTAACAAACAGAGCGGGTAGGTTCATGCCAAAATTAAAGCAGCCGCTTGTTTTCCTCGAAATTGCATCAATATTTTCTATGCAGTGGCATAGACGTTGAACGTCCAATGTAGTTGAGCAAATCAAGTTGGTGTCGATTACATCAAAAGATAGAGAAGAGCCAGTTAAATCTGTACCTGGTTCTATATTTAATTTAGGCGCATGTGGCAACACGAGGAATAGTTTTCCTTTACCGTAACTACACAATAATGATTTTCATATATTCAAAGTCGTTTAAGATATTTTTGTGTACATTTATAACAAGCCGGCCAAAACACGTTCAGCAGAATATCAAACAGTTCGTCGCACGGGTGGATGGAAATGCTGTACATGTAAGAGTAAGAACTGGAAATTGACTCCAATATTATATGCCTGGAGTTCACACTCTTAACAGATGACCGCCATAGTTCCTCCCGTAAATCATCGATAACGTCTTCCAATATCCCTTTGATTTCCATTTTATAACTCGGGAACAATTGTTTTTCGGGTAAGATTTTTTTAATTTCCGCGATAAGGTATAACTTTGTTTACTAGTAGGTCTCAGTGGGGTAATGGCTTTTATAACTAACGGTAAAAATTTTGGCTTTGTTAAAACTACCACTTAATTTCTTTCCACCAAGTCTAAAAAATCGAACTTTTACAGTTAACTTGTTTACGACTGACGGTTAACATCTATCAGTTCTACGCCCAACGGCTGAATTAATTTGCGGCTAACTAGTGGACCAAGCGACTTGGTCGCTTGGTCCACTAGTTAGCTAATCAAATTATTTGAACCATTCGAAAAAAGGATTCTGATTGGCTTATTGTCACGTGCTTAATGAGATTAGAGAGCTTGCTGACGACAGTGTTGTTCGCTTTTGACATAAACTTTGTTTTGACTGATTGTAATGCGTGGGGAATAAAACGGATTCTTTACTATAAAATAAATAGAGAAGCCTTGACTGTGCTCTGTTCTGTTATAAAACACTTAGGAAGCGGCTTAAGTACTCAAAACTGGGGAGAAACACTCGACTACGTCTCGTTAATAATGTGACAAAACTCTATTATGGCAATTGACAGGCAAATTATTGCTGAACCGAGCAGCATTCTAACCAAATATTTTTACGTGTATAAACTAAGACAGAACAGTTGACATACGAAACAGTTTGACAGCCGATGGTTTAACCGGCGACAGCCAAGTTTCTACCGTTTCAGGCATACGTTTTAAGGGCCAGGTCTTTTCTAATCGTGCTCTGTATCATGTATTCTGTTTCTGTCTCCCTTCTTTTATTGGAGCTCTGCTTTATGATACCCAAGGCTGTCAGGTCACAAGGTTAGTTTCAGCATGACTCATATTCAATTCATGTTTTCTTTGGTTTGAGCTATCGTTACTTTTGGAGAAACGTTATATTCAAATTTAGAGAATTCGTCATTAGGTCAGAAAATTAGCTTCATCCACGTATATTTACGGGAGAAATGTTAAATTTTGGGAGACTTGGGAGAAAGTTATGCAAACCCGAGGCACTGTCGAGGGTTTGTATATCCCTTTCCTTTTAAACACTTTCTACAAGATAGAAACTAGTAGTAATCGGAGATTAGGGAAGTGCGTTCGGCATTTCAAAGGGGAAATATTGTTTTTTGGTTATTGGGATAGATGAATATACCTATGGTATGTTGTCAAATAAAGGGTTATGGCGTATTGTGAAACCTGTATTTACTCTGTGTACGAAAAGGTGTTAAACCAAACAGCAATAAACGGGCAATAAAGCTTGAACCTTCACCAACGAACAACCACGTCCTCGAACGTCCGACAAACTGCGATGCACGAGGCAGCATCCTTTGCGCAACGAAATTGTGACGTCATTCAAAATGGCGCTGAAAAGATGAACGGCCGGCCGATCGAACGAAAAAACACGGGTCAGCTTTCGCTTGCGTGCACAGGACACCTACGCGATCACAGGTAGCCCAGGAGATTAGGAAGCGTTCTTCCTTCGTCGAACGCAATAAACTAGATGAAGAATAAAAATTCAAGTCTAACACAATTGATAATGAAATGTCACTTACCACATTTTCCGTCATTCTTGCATATCATCAAAAGCAATAATGTTACGTTTAATGTATTTATTATTTCCATTTCAAAGACGTCTGCGTCGCAGACCAGTGTCGTAATTTGGAGTTTGGGCCTGAGAAAGCATTTGAAGGGAAACGCCTTATAAACCACATAGTTCGCACCGTAGAAATAACAGTTTCTAGGTTCTGTGAAAACTTGTGTTACATGGAGCCCGACTGCGTCAGTATTTATCTTTATACACGGGGAGATGGAAACTATAAATGTGAACTGAAAATGCTACTCATGAAGGACACGAAGAAAAGTTGATAGACGAAGAGATGTACTCTTATCATGCAGCTGAGGTAATAACTTTCAATTTAAGATTCATATTGGTTTATTTTGTTTTTCTTTTCAAAACCCTTAGTCTCATGTTCACCTTAAATTACGAACTTGAGTTGTTTTCAAGACAATAGCGGTAACATTGTGTCTGTGCTCTTCACTAAAATCTCTTCAAAAACAAAGCATTTCAAAGTTATCGGAGAAATATAGAAATAGAAGGACAACTATGATGACAAGGATAACGATGGCGATATTGATTATATTAGCGGTGCAGTTGAGTACTGGATGTTGAAAATGATTATAATGATGATAATGACAATGACAGCGGGTTGTTTTTTTTCTGTCAGAGCAATTGTGTTCAAAATCCTTGTAAGAACAATGCTACTTGTCAAAGCGGATTTACTAAGAAAGGTTATCGGTGTCTTTGTACCGCTGGATTTGAGGGTCTGATTTGCGAAAGAGGTAAACACAACTCTAATGTTGATAGCTTGAGGCTTTCAGTTTAACAAAAAGAAAAATCTTTACCGCGTTGCTTGTTAATTGGGTCTCGAAGAATAAAGAGCTCCTTCTACCCTCATGTAGCTTAAAGCTCTCTTAATAGTCAGTAAGAACCGAAGGGCAACAGGCCTTTGTCGCAGTTTCTTCACCAACACAACTCAATGGCGAGTTTTTGTTTTTTTGTCTTTTCTTCTCGTTATCTCCCTTATCCTTATTCGTCTTCACATATCTTCTTCTGAGCTGCACTGAAAGTGGACAGAAATAATAGTAAAGTACACGAACCACAAGCAAAAGTGGAACAAAACTTTCCAGATTAAAAATGAGAGAATATATTACTATTTCGCGGCTCATCAGTGCTGCTTGTGACTTACAAGGTGGCTGTTGATCGATTCATTTTGAGTACATTTTTTTCAGTCTGTAAAAAGCAAAAATTATGTATAGTGGTCATGAGAAAACAAAAACTACGTTTACCCTATTAAGAACAGTATGTAAAGGGGGCCTACACAATTATTGTTGTTTTTACAGTTGTTGGTGATTCTATGTTTTTTTTTTTGTACGATAATTTTGTTTTTATTTATTTGTGTATTTTTTTGTTCAGACATCAACGAATGTATTCGTGGGCTACACAAGATAGGTCGAGGAAGATTCTTGGAGGACTGTAGAACATTTAGTGCCGATTAACTTGCCAATAAGGAAGGATTACAGATCACAGGAATATTACAGAATCTTATGTGGGGGAGAGGGGGATTAGATTACTTTAATCGTGACACAACCGAACCGACAATTTGTTTTTGTTGTATATAAAAAGAGATCAGAATTTCTTTAAAGAGTATTAACGTTTATCATCCTTCGTTCACTTCATAAATGATCCTCATTTCAATGACTCTTGATTGGGGTGCAAATGAAAACTCAGCAAAATTTCCTATAACTAGATAGACATGTCATGTACCGATCAACCGCGCCAGGTCCGTGTTAGAAAAAAAATATTACCTTAGTATTAACAACACCATGTCGTAAATATTAAGGTCAATTCTACAGTGAAACAAATGAGTAAGGAATCAATAGATGAAGATACACGACAGGACGTAGACAGCAAATATCCATCAATTCAGAGAAAATGCAAAATTGAATTGCTCCTGTATTTCAGACCACCCTCAAAAAGTTGATTGGCAGCAACTCCTCTTTACAGCACAACTGTAACAAGGAAGGATTCAATGCCTTTAGTGATCGAAGTGATCGTTCTAAAGTCAGAATTGGTATTGTTAGCAATAACCAGAACCACTGCTGCTCGTGCAACTCTTTGATTGGATTTGGTATAAGAAGTCATCCAAAAGGCGCAAAACGAGGCACTCCATGATGGTTTAAATAATGGAGGGAAGAGTATCAAAGCCATGGGGTACATATTGCTGCGGTCGTCAAAAAGCCCTAAATATCTAGGTACTAAATTACTTAGACTTCAGCCTACGAGCACATAAAAGACGTTTGCTTTTAAAAGTAACTTTAGCTTCAATAAACAAAGTTGTAGAATATTTTGGAAAGAAAATGAATGTATGACAATGAACGGTTATTAATTGCCACTTGACTTTTATGCAACAGAAACAGCAGTGTTTGGTCTCCCAAAAACTTCATTGTTTTAGACTAGAAATAACTAAAACTATTCGAAGATTCATCGGCATTGATCGATCATCGAACTTAGAATCTCTGACAGTTACAGTGTCTTGCTATTAGAGCATGGAACTATCAAATGCCGCGTCTTTGAATGAGGAACTGATTCATCTTATCTACTTTTTTCGCTGGTAAAAGAGTGGCAAACCTGAAATAGACTCTGATTCTATCGGTTACTGGTTGATATTTTAGCGCATGCAGTGCCTGTTTTTTGCTTAATTTGCTGAAAATAGTGAAAACTAAAACTGCTACAGGTTTTTAAACCGCAAATACTCCTTTGCTAATCATTCTTTTCAAGATGTCTTGTTTAACTCTTTCTGATTGAGTGAGATTGGTTCAACACAGTAGTGTTACCTCACTTAGGGTTGTGTTGTAAGCTGAGAATATTGTGGTTAATTCCAGCAGAGGGGCATTTTGTTGCGCATGCGCCAAGAAAATTTGTTCGGCGCGTTCGGCACCAGTTTGATATTTTCAGCGCGCTTTTGCGGGTTTTCAACTGAGCGATCGACACCTTTCTGTGAGATTTTTTGGAGAAGGATGAAAGAGTATGACAAGTTTACCACCATTTCTAACTCTGTGGATACTCGTGGAGTTTGCTGGCTCTTTGGATGAGGGTATTTTAATGATCAAAGTGCGAACAAAACGCGAAAAAGGGCCGATAACTTGAAGTTCGAGATTTGATTTGCTGACGATCAAGATGTGCACATGAGACTACAAACCTTGTAGGTTAGTCTTAAGATGTTGTTGTCTCACTGCTATGAATCACGAAGTGGTGTGCGGAGGCGATCGTAAGATATTCGTTACGATAATAGAAGGAAGTTTACAATTTGACCTTATTTTACTTCAACTTTTAAATAAAATTGCGTAAGGTTCGAGGTGGCCCCCAAGCTTCAAATCACTTCAAATAAAATCTTCTCTTCTTTCTCTTTGTAGTCCCATAGGACACAAGGCTTAAAAAATGTTCCAGCTTCAGGATTGAGTTGCTCTTTCTACAACCTTCGGCGAATTCGTTTTTGAGAGGTTGAGGTGGATTTTCCAAGTCATGGCTCACAACTGTCTTTGGCCTTCTTGTTCTCCTAATCTGTTGTAATTGGTATGTAGGCATGTGTCTTAACAACGTTTATAGTCTTGCCTCGATCATCTCCGGTTTTATCTTATTTTGTTGCTGTGTTTTAGTGAAAATTTTTCTAATTGCCCTTTTGGGTTTGAAGGATAAACTTCGGTAGAACTTTTTTATCACATGGCCCCCAAATTCCTCACCACTGTCAGTTCATTGTTTATTTATTTAGCTTTCGGTCTAACCAGTTCATTTACCTCAAAAAAATACGTGGGCTTTGTATCATGAGTTTAAACTGGTACCTTCATGTTCATGTGTTATTCGAAACGAATGGCGTCAGCTTCATTCTATCTTGTTTATTTCAGTACAATACTTCTGTCATACGAAATGAATTTTGAGTCGAAGTTTACTATAAAACTCGCAGATTAAAACTATCTAACTTTCTCTGGTTCTTAAAATATGAGACGAGCGATACAACAAATGGATAATTACTCAAGGGGCTGGAACTCCTTGTTTCTTTTAGAATGTTAACTACAGTATTTCTGTCGTATTTAAAAACGGATTTCGGGTTAAAATGTTTTCAGACCAGTTTGACTTGCATTTCACTTTGCCAGATAAATCTTGATCCTTCAATTTTATTTCTTAATTGAGACTGATGATTGGAATTAACTTTTATGTTCTCTGCTGTTTAGGGAGATGTGAAGTGACCCCACTACATATGGTTGGTACTATTGAGAGAAAGGATAGGTGTGACATTTGCTGTGGCAAGGTGGCATTCAAGAGAAAGTCATTAGTTCCAGAGGCTTACTGGTATAAATTATCAATCTTTTGTTCTTTCCACACAATTTGCCTCGACTAGCCTATGCTATATGCTACTTGTGTCTATACCTGTAAAATAATCAATAAAGTTTTTGAAAGCTTTGTCCAAATTTCATGGGAAAAGAATATGAGGAGTGATCAGGGGAAATGTTGTCTTGTTCCTTAAGAGTGTTTGAGCTTACAGTATGAGCTATAAAATTTCTTAAGTGACTGATTAATTATTTTTCTGCCTTAAAATTAGCACAGCCAAACCCCTGGCTTGAAAACCATTACTTTTCGCAAATAGACATCCACGCCGATGCCCATTATTGCAGATTATGCAATGTTAAAGTCCCCTTTTGATTTAAGTCTCATTTCTCTAAAATTTGATAGATGTAAATCATCCATTTTCATAAAGAGACCAACAAACCTCTCCACATTAGTTTAATCTGACCTCATTTAGTCTAATTCTTGTGAAGAAAGGGCTTTTGGAAATATTTTGTTTTTTATCCTCACTATTAAATATCGGCCTTACTGGTTCTTTGTTGTTTGGCATGTATAAGAGTCTCTTCAGACCATCAAATTGTCATATAACTCTTGTAATTTGATAGGATGGAAGATAAGGTTGCAAAGAGTGTATATGATTTTGTTGTGCAGTTGAAATTATAAATAAATGTGATTTTTGTCTGGTAATAATTAATTTTTTTAACTATTCATCTTACAAATGGAAGCCCAAACTAGTACTTGCTTTTATTCACAATTTCCCCACATCATTGATTATATCTGATGATATTTCTGAGACTAATAATTGAAAAGACTTTACCTTACTCTGATAAAATCAATAATTATTCCTCCATTTCTAACCAGATGGAGCTACCATATCTCTAGCACTAACGTTGTCTTACTTTTCTTTACTCGACATTGACCTTTTTTTTATTTTGGTAATCGGCCCTGCCGGTTGTGATTCATGTCAAAAAAAAACTTTTGAAACAAAACATAAACTTCTGTAAGTTTTTGCCAAAATTGGAAGTACAGTGCACAAGCAGTACAGATGAAGCTCTAAAAAACGCTTTCAGGAAGGCGAGTACTTCAAATGATCACCGATAACTTGATAGAGCAATGACGCGATAAAAGTATACTATCCAATTCGTTTGTGCTCTTCGACAGGCCACTGGCATCCTTCAAAAATAACATCATCTACATCGATCGCCCAAACAATCACAAGGCACGACTCGAATTCGACACAATAATTTTAAGACTTTGTCGCTTCCATTTAAGTAACAAGAAAAAATGAGAAGAAAGGTTGTCTCAAATACTCGAGCCATTGTTTTTTCCGACGTATTTCCCTGCTTCTTTTCTTTCGCGATCCTTGAGCGGGAAACCTACGCAGGCGCATACACGCGGTTTCTCGTATCAAACTAAAATTTAAAGAACATGCGCGAAAAAAAGGCCCCTCTGCTGTTAATTCCTAGTTTCATTAGACTTTATTGTTGCTGTAGTCTGTGTCCAATCTTTAAAGTATCGTCTGATTGGTCCTATAACTAACGGTTCAAGATGTTGGAAAATACTATGCCACGGCAAGTGCAATTTCTAGTTGTACCTTGTGGGTATCATAGCCATCGAAATGTCTCCGGCCAGAAATATTTGTAGTAGCATTAACACATCAAAACTCGTACTGAAAAGTGTTTGCCATGGTGGCAAACAAGTGAAAGACAAAATAGTTAGCACTGTACGAAATTTCGAAAGTGGATTCCATTTCCTTCGTTATGATCAACTTCCTTTTTGTTTTCCTAATAGTTTTACGCCTCCTGTGTTGAACTTGATGTTTGGCAAAATGTTGCTGGAAATTGAGAAGAATGTGTGTCCTACAAGAAGTTTCTAGCACCAAACTACTCAGTGTTAGTATGGTAATTCGACAAGTTTAATTAATTCAGGTGTTTAGTACAATGTCATGCAGAAATGGAATTACATGATGCAATACCTTTACCTGATAATAGTATAGACGAAAAGAAAAAAAATTCAATTCGTATTGCCCAAGAAAAATGCACCTTTCAAGAAATACGATGCAGAAAAAAGAAATCTAGTTCAGAAGTAGGGTATTTCAGCGATAGATTGTGTGTCCTCCACCGTCCCAAATAAGTCATCGCAGCTCGACTTTAATCATGATTCTCCCACACATCTCAACCGACGCATATCAAACTGCTCTCTGAATTGTTTGACTCGAAGCTCCATCTGTGCCTTTTTCAAGTTAACTGGGTTTAAATGGCGGGATTCAAATGTAAGGCTGGCCTAAGTTTTTAAAAAATTGGATCGTGACGCCATGTTTCATGAAGTCATGGTACAGACAAACTGTTTATGAATCGGACTGTTTTTAAGGTTGCACCTCTAGAAACAATTTTTCCACCTACAGCAAATGAGTTTTCTTTTTAACCGATTTGTGGCCATAAATGTCATAAACAAAAATGTGGGATTAAAACGTGGGGCTAACCTAATTTTTAATCGTCGACTGTTATCCTCTCGTAACAGTGGATAGAGTTTTATTGAAGGCATTTGGGCTTGTTTATCACACATGAAGTGATCACGTGACATGTTAACCAACAGAATTTCTCAAATTAGGCTTCCATGTTCTAGTGTTTTGAATATATACTTAGCGTTTCGTGTCTTTTAAGAGACTCAGCCTAGTCACTAATACCTTTTAAGGTTAGTCATAAAAGTCGTTGAACGGTGAACAATGCACTCGAAGTCGCTTTCAGACAATTTATTGTATAGCTGCGACTTATATATCATTCGTTAAAAAAGTAAACCCACATAATTCTTATTTTTTAATAATCCTTATTTTTAATTAAAATTAGATAGATATGATAACGTTTATGTATACGCCCATAAGATAAAATTCACATACAATAAAAAGGTCTAGTATTTAGTAACTCCTTCAAAATTTGCTACCCTAAAATGTTTAGTGAATAGAGATATGATTTAATGTATAACAGAAACGGATCATTTGCTAAAGTATAAAAAGCTTATACAATTTATCAAATATAAGAATGGCACGGAAGAAACAAGAGTTCGTCACGTGGAAATAGAAGTGAACGAAGGCAATGCAATGAACCATTGGAAGAACTACACATCGAGGAAATTCAAGGTAGTACTAGAAAGAACGTTCAGTCAGATTTATTAGTCAATAACATTCCTGTAACTTTTAAACTTGATACAGGTGCTGAATGTAATATTATATCCATGCGTTTAGCAAGTGAGTTAAATGCCCAGGTAGAGCCAACAAACATGTTTCTCAAATCATTTGGCGAGCACCAGCTAGAAACTGTGGGTAAATATTTTCTGGATACGAAGATAAACGAGAGTAAGGGTTCAACATCTTTCGAGTATTATGTTCTCCAGGACAATGTGAGACCTCTGCTGGGTTTAGAATCATGCTTAAAGCTAGAGCTAATCAGTGTGAATAACAATGTAGAACAAATAGCTCTCAGTGTCGATGAAGTCCAAAAAAAATGTAGCCTTTTGGACGAATTTCAGGATGTTTTTGTAGGCTTAGGATGTGTTGAAGGAGAATATAGCGTTAAGTTGAAGGCAACTAGTCATCCCACCATTCAACCACAAAGGAATGTTCCCTTAAGATTGAGAGATAAATTCAAGGAAACTTCAGACAATCTCGAAAGAAAAAATATTATTGCCAAGGTGGAAGAATCGGTTGACTGGGTCGGCAATTTAGTTGAAAAATCAAGCAACACACTGAGATTATATTTAGACCCACCAGATCTTAATGAAGTCATTGAAAAGGAAGATTCAAAGCTTTGAAACAATTTCAAATACGCACACTAGTTGTAAAGTTCCCTCAGTTGTTGACATGTCAAAGTGTTACTGGCACCAAAAGCTCTCAGAAGAATCTTCATTTCTCTGCGTGTTCAATTCACCTTTTGGTCGATATCTATTTAAAAGAATGCCATTTGGTATTTCATGTGCAAGTAAAGTGGCCCAGAAAATGTTCGAGAAACATTTTGGTGATATTTCAGGTGCATTACCTATTTTCGATGATATTATCATTGGAAGTAAAGACGAACAAGAACATGATTTTATACTACGCAAGGTCTTGACTAGAGCACGAGAGCGCAATATCAAATTCAACCATGACAAAATCCAATTTCGAGTAAGCCAAGTCAAGTACGTGGGCGAAGTGGTTAGTGAATTGGGATTTTCACCATGCCCAGAAAAAATTTCTGCTATTCACAACATGCCCACCCCATCATGCAAACAAGACCAGCAAAGGCTATTGGGTATGATCAACTATCTCGCTAAGTACATCCCAAACATGTCTGAATTGACTGCTCCGCTGCGATCTTTGTTTAAGTGTGATGTAATATTGGCTTGGTTTCCAGAGCACGATACCGCTCTTACTAAACTCAAATCAGTTCTCAGTAGTGCTCCAGTTCTACGATTCTATGACACAAACTTGCCAACCAAGCTCCAAGTTGATGCCTGTAAAAATGGCTTAGGAGCATGTTTGATGCAACAGAACCAACCAGTTGCATATGCATCACGTGCCATGTCAAATTCATAGGTCAATTATGCTCAAATAGAAAAGGAGCTCTCAGCTATTGTTTTTGGCTGTGAGAGATTTAACATGTACACATATGGCACGGAAAGTGAAGTGCTGTCAGATCACAAGCCCCTAGAAAGCATCTTTAAAAAGCCTCTTTTCAAGGTACCTCCTAGGATGAGACTTCGTTTACAAAAATATTATCTCAAAGTGAAATATGTTCTAGGGAAATTTCTCAAAATTGCTTATACCCTCTTTAGGGCATTCGATCAGACCGGTGATCCAACTGGCAATGATATGAATCATGACATGGAGCATTTCATCCATAATGTTTGCACCAATCTCCCAATTTCGGATGACAAGTTGATGGAATTACGAGAACTTAACCACAATCATCCCAATATGCAAATGTTACACAGATATGCCGTGGTGGGTTGGCCGGAACACATGCGTGATGTACCCTCTCCTCTAAAATCTCTCTGGGATGTGCGGAATGACATTCATGTTACAGATGGAATTTTACTCAAGGATATCAGGTTAATTATTTCATCAGTATGGAGAAACAATATACTCCAGAAATTACATATCAGCCACTGTGGCATTGAAAAAACCAAAACTAATGCCCGCACGACAGTATTTTGGCCTGGCATGACTATGCATATCGAAGAGATGGTTGCTAGTTGTGAAAAATGTATGAAATATCAGATAAAGCTACCCAAAGAACCCATGCAAACTCGAATAATTCCATTATTGCCCTGGCAAATAACTGCTTCAGATGTGTTAGAGTATAAAAAATCAAAACTACCTTGTGGTCACTGATTATTATACAAATTCTATCGAGTAATTGCGGATAACGTGCCTTACAACTCCAGAGAAGTGAGGCAATATGCTACGCAATATGGCATTAGCATCATAACAACCAGTCCTACATATAGTCAGGCAAATGGTCTTGCAGAGAAGGCAGTTCATATTGTTAAAAACTTACTGGGAGACACCCATAAGCAATTTTCCATACTCACCTAACCAAATGTTGTTCAGTTGGCAAATTCGTACAAGAGTTCCTGTTCACTCTGTGATGTTAGTGCCACAGATTTGCCATGATACTCCTGTATTACTAGAAAGACGTCAAACTAAATACAAGATTTATATGATCGCCAAGGCTCCAAACAGTTACTACTACTCAAGGAAGGGGATAGTGTAGGGTTCAAGAAACCAGATGACAAACATTTATCACCTGCTGTAGTTAAGGGTAAACATGAGACTCCCAGATCATATTTATTACTGATTTATTTATCATATTTATTACTGATGAAACTGGCAGAGAGTATCGTAGAAATAGACGTCGTATTCATCTTACTCACGAACCACTTATTACTGTAAATGATGATCTTAGCGACGAGTCAGAATCTGTAACTATACAAGCCAATATAAACTTATCTAGTGGTGTAACTGCAGAATCAAATGCTAACTCGGAACTAAACTCACCAGACAACAATGTTTTCTCAGGTATTCGTCGCTCTACAAGAGTTTGATCTTTTCCGAATTGGCATAAGGATTATGTTATGTAGAAGAAATTGTAATCGTAGTTCTATCTATAGAAGAGTTGTTAACCTCCTGTTCCCGTTTCATTGTTATTAGAATTGACTGTTATTAAGACGGCCAGCTAACTTGCGAGGGGGATGTTATGTTAAGTCACACGCCCAGTAGGCAATCAATAACAACAAACACCTTACTATTTTAATACGCATCGGTAACGTTTTTCGCCATCTTAGATTACACACTTCTCGGCCTAGTGCCAGTCCTTTTTCGCTCTATTCTTAACTTGCTCCAGTACTCTACATTTCTCCCCCTCGAAAAAAAAAACAGTGTTGTCCTCAACATGAATAAATAGACAACAGTCTCTGGTAGATTATCTCTAATAACAGTTCCTTGTATCCTTGTGTCCCATCTTCGAGTGAACAAAAGTATTCTGGTTGATCAGGCCAGAATAACAGATAAGTTACATTCAAATGTGACCTTTTTCTACGCAGCATCACAATTTATTTTCATGTACAAAGAACATTCCGAGACTGAGAAAAAATTCTCCCAATAAACAAGACTACACTTCTTCGAACGAGCGAGATGTCATACGAATTGAAACGACACTAAAACAGAAACATTTATCAGTCTTATCTAACGTAAACGTGGTTTCAAAAGTTTCAAACAGTTTCTCAAGCGAATGTCCCAAGGTTTTTCATTAACACCAGGTTGGCATCGGATACATCATCTGAAGTGGTACTGGAAGGGGCACAAAATAGCTGTAGGGTGGCAGAGCAGATTGCAGTATCCATGGTACTCGAACAGGTTTCCATAACTGCTGCGGATATGATACTGTGATTCCTTGAATTCCTTCTGTGGGGCTCGGTTGAAAGGATGATTGACCTGGTACATCATAAGTCATCCTCAGGGGTAGTCTGCTCAACCGTTGTGACCTTCTCACAGGTAAGTCATCATCATCGGTGTCACCATTCGCCACCAACGAGAAGGATTCCGTTTAGCCCCCACATCCCGCTCAACCAAATCCTGAAAAACTCCGCAAAATTCGTGAAGTTGATGAGGTGTGAAGTCAGCAACGCCCCCATGTGTGGATCCGGCTGCTTTCTCTTGTAAAGGTTGCAGCCTGTCAGTTTTCCTAGACACTGTACGGCGACTCGTGGATGACTTAACGTGTGTCTTAACGGGTAAGTACGCACATGGCAGTAGCATATTTCGATGCAAAACTCTGGATCGTCCATTTCCAGTTTCTGGTTTTACTTCATAAACCGCCATATCGTTTCTCTTCTGAGTAACGACATAGATTTCTTGCTCCCTGTAAGATCGTAACTTTCCCGGGCCACCATGCGCAGTCATCTTTCTGACGAGAACACGATCCCTTTCGTACAGCGCAATATGTCGAACTTTCTTGTTTTACTGTTATTTTCCCACAGCTGCACTTTTGTTCGCATGAGCAGAGGCTCAATCGAAAACGGAAACAGAAACGGAAACAACCCGACCAGTGTCATCAGAGGTAGTAAATCTAATCAAATTTGTCTTATTGTTCAAATCCTTTTCGAGATGATAGAGGAGGAATGTCCACGCTGCCGTTATTCTATGATCGACATGGGTTCTGCATTGCACAAATAAGCTTCGTACTTTTAAAATTCCAATCCTGCGAACCGTATAGAAAAATAACTTATTTTTCCTTCTGCTCGTAAAGATGACTGTATTCCTTATTGTTTACTAACTCTCGCTGACGTATTATGTGCAGTTTGAAAAATTTTTTTGCTAAAAATGAAAAAGGAATTGATTGGACTTGTTATATTGACCAAACTTAGAGGCTTACAGACCATGCAAAGGAGCAAGGCAATGGCAGTTGCTTCGCGTGCATCTAGACCTTCTCCTTCCTTGTTAACACGTTTAAATTTAGTGATCTGTAAGCTTCTTGTGTCCAACGTTAAGTCAACTATGACGAGAATGCATTGCAGATGCACTATAAACTACATCAGGAACAATGGAATAGAGTAAACTGTACTAGGCCCTGGCACAGGAAAGTAATCAGAGTTAGATGAAAGGAAAAAAAAAAAATCGAGAGTCTTGCATGAGCTTTCAAGGTGATAATCCATGAACTTCCTTTCATTGTTTTAAAGGAGGAGTTTTTTAAAAGAGGGGACAAACATTCACAACAGTCAGGTTTTCTTTCCCCGTGTTTTTCTTTTTGGCTTTAATTATCACAAACATATATACTTCTTTATTTAATATAAAAAAGCCAACCGTTAGCACCCGGCCTTCAGTCTCTCCAGTATAGGGTGTACCCACCTTCTTTTTATCTACCATGCTCATCATCATTTTTTCTTATCTTGACAGATCAGTTTTACTGAGAACATATGATAGGAATAAAACGTAAAAAAATTGTTCAGGTATTTTTGGTACCAGCTGACTGATTTATTAACTCAGTCGGCAAAGCGTGGTTGGATAAGGCCAAGATTGTGCGTTCGACCATCAGGTAGACCAACAGTGGAAATGTTTTTAAAAACCATCTAGAGGTCAAATGTGGCTTTTTTTTTTTAATAATGTTGAAATCATTCAAGATGTATTTGATTAACAGTTTAAAAAAAAAAAGCACCAGAAAAATCGTAGTTTTTTCATTCCTCTGACCAAGTGCTAAATTAACATAGGAGAGCAAAAAAGGTGAATGAACGCTAATATTTATGTTCACAATTTGTCAAAATTAATGAAATCTGAATCTTGAACCAGACGCGAGTGTGACTTCTAAGAGTAGCAAATGCATTAGTAGCCGCAAATTTTTAGGTACAACCAGCATAGAAATCTGAAAATCTGAAGGCCTGAAAACAGAGATAACGTCAGTAAACGGAAAACACTAACAAATATAACCTTTATACCAATAACGGGCCATACATTTCCAGCGATAAAAATCTTAAAACAATAAAGAAGATGGCCATATGCAACTCTTTATTCAATAGTCTATATAGGTACATAGAATATATTATATTTATTTACGCACCGTCTCCGTGGCGCAATAGGCTGTTAACCGAAAGGTTGGTGGTTCAAGCCCACCTGGGGACGTCGATTATCTGTTAGGACCATTCCCACGCAATAGTTTTGACAGATAATCACCTTAAGAGCAAACAGAGATTACCTATGCTGGTCCTCGATTGTTTTTTGTTTTTCTTATCTGACTTTGATTGCCTCTATTGGATGAAAGAAAAACGTTATCACGGATTTCTTAAGATAGATCATATGGCAGATGAAACTGATTGTTATGCCATTTCACATTCCTGTTGTAGTCTTCAAGACTGTATCTACAATGTATCCTCCTTAACTCTGCGTGAGAAAAAATGAGGTTCACTATCACTAAACTTTCTTTCTTCTCCATGGCAGGAGGAGGTCTGGATACAGGCGAAGCAGCTGCTTTAGCCTTTCCCTTATAATATCTTGCATGAGTCTCTAAAACTGGGCAGTATTAAAAAGTCAATGATGTTTTTGTTGTTGATCATCGTGGTAACGGACCCTTGTTATATGGTTATAGATTGTCCCACTGCCGCGGTATATTTAACTCGTGAATTCCGCGCATGCGCAAGAGCGAGTTGTAAATATAATGTGGAGAATGGTACTCGCTCGCTCGATTGGTCGATTCCTGTAAACTTTTTTTTGATTTTGGGCTTTTGAGTGCATTTAATAGTTTTTGGTGAGTAATAAACAAACGAAATGGCGACCTTTGTTGCCAAGAATAGTGGTGGGGTGAAAAAGAAGCCAATGATAATCTTAAAAGAGTTTATTTTTTTCGTTTTAGTTTTAACAAGCGGCGCCAGCGACTGGCAGGCGTGCAAGGATTCACACTGAAATAAGAGACCAACCTTCGTTTTTCATAAAATTGTATTTACAATCCTTGAACTTGAAAACAATCCGAAGATTCATTAAAAATATCACTTACTCCGAAGCGCACGAAGTTTACAGGTCTTCAAAAGCTTTTTCTGTTTTGGTGTGAGATTGGGGACAAAATCGATCATTACATTTCGTATCGTGTGTTTTTCCTGTGTGAAGCAACAAAAGGTGCCGGCGATTAACGAAATTACAGGTTAACACGAAAATCAAACAACACCTAAACAAATAATTTTAATTCAAAATAAATATTTCGTACTAAAATGCGAAAGTTATACACCACAAAATTGATAAATAGGCCTGAAATGAAATTCTATCTTGTTCTTGATATACGTTGCCTAGCACGTGACCAAAATCTACCCAGGCGGAAATCCAAAGTGACGGTGGCAGTCTGGGCTTAGTTATATCACTCAAAAGTCGTTCCCGTTTGTCTCATTTTATAAAGGGGGAAACATTAATGTTCCAATACTTACATGATAGACAGTAAATTTCACTTTTTATTTTGTTTCTTTGCTACATTAGCGAACACTGAACTACTGCCCGTACTCTAAATATGACAATCAACCACAAAATTCCCTAAACCAGATAACATTAAATACAATCCAAAAATCATGTAAGTCATCTGTCAATTCACGAGTTTGCTCACAGAGGACTTTGATGTCATTTGTGACGAAGTTTCGGGTCGTTAATGGCATATAAAAGAGATAAAAGCCATTAAAAAAGGGGCTACGGGTAATTAATGGCGTGCGTCTGCTAACGACCTTTACGATGATCAGAAACTATGATGAAGGCTTAGAACATCAAATTAATTTCGCCTGTCTCTGTTGTAGTTTCCTCAAAGAGATCCCAAAATAGTGCAGGCTTGTGGCAGCGATTGTCCTTCGATTTCAGTTGAGTTTTTTTTTCTTAATCAAGATTATTGCTCGCGTCGCCGTAGCAGTTGGTTGGAGCGCCTATTTAGTAGACTCGCAGGTTTAGATACCAACTCTCCAACGTTAGCAAAGATATCCGAGACAGAAAAGAAATCGAAGCTAAAGTGACACTACAATGAACTCCTGGATGATTGTACTTAAAGTCAATAATTCTGTGGTTTCAGTATAACAGCTCTGAATTGATCAAAAAGTCGGTCCGCCATCTTAATAAGATGCATGCTCTTCCCAGACTCTTGAGGCCGTGCTAACGCCTCGTAATTTGGATATCAAATACCCTAATCTCTCGTTCCTATGTATCGCATGTCTACGAGCAAACATAAACTGACATAATAGAGGCTGAAATATCTCATTTTTTCCCACAGCTAGCTCTTTCATCTGTTCGGAAAGTCATAATAACTCAAAGATCTAAGGAAACCCGAGTTTTTTCATTTTAAACCCCTGGTTCTCTAACCTTCTTTATTCATTAATATAAATTTCCCATCAGTCCTCGGAAGTATTGTAGTTAGTAACCCCGTCTGTCATACGGGAGACAAGGGTTCGATCGCAGTAACTACCTCTTGCTCAGGGGCGCTCTACCACTTGAAACAATTCTTCAACCTTCTTAAGAATGGACCAGTTAAAAATTTTGTTTCACTTCTTTGCCTTTCACAAACGTTTTTCAGCTTTAGATATAAACCACTGCAAGTCAATAAGATTTAAACCTCCTTAGCGGGGAGAGAGTAAAGCTGAAAAGCACAAAATTTCTGCCAACAGGAAAGACTGGGCGAGAGTATGAGAGGTCCATAAGCTCAGTCGGCAGAGCGTGGTGCTGATAACGCTGATATTACCCTGATTGTTGATCTGAAGTTTGCATGATCTTTTAAAAAAACCGCTCAGACTGACTCGCAAACCGGTTATTGTTTTTTGGTTAAATTCAGCCTTAACATACCCAGAAAGAATAAGATTCTTTTGAAAAGAAGACACCTTACTTTATTAAATTTGAAGTTATTAATTATTCTCACATGGAGGAAAAAATACGCGACAAAAAGTAATTATATTTAATACAATTTGTAAGAATTGTAAGGCTGGACATACTGCAGTAGTGTCTGCCCATTCTCCCAGCAAAAATGTAATGGTCACAAATGGAAAATGTTTCCAGCAGGGCTCGAACCTGCGACCTTCCATGCAGCGAGCGTGATTAACACAACACTACAGAAACCTGAACATCATTGAGGGTGGTTTATTTTTTCGAATAATAGGTTTTATATATAAAATAAATAAGTAAGTGACAAGGAAAAAATACAAGATGATTGACATGGAAATAATACTCTTCTTAGTAAGAAGAAGGCCTCGCGGGGGAATTTTAAGTGGACCACATTCGAGGTGCAAAACTAGCCTTCCCTAAATGAGTATCTTTATAGACAGGCCTTTGAGAATATGAATGATGCTGTACATATCAATTTAACAAGCATTCTCTTTAGGCATCCTCCTTAAGAGTAGCGCAGTAATGCCATCCTTTTCCTTTTGCAATTAAATTTTATTATTTTTCGGCAATAAAATTGACAGATAGTCACCTTGGAAGTGAACAAAGATAGCCTAAGTATGCTAGGCCCTCGATTACTTTCTTTCCTATTCGAATTTGGCTGCTTTGATAAAATGAATGAAAAACGTGATCACGTGATTTATTTTTGATTATTCCATGTTAGGGGAATGTTGTCTTCTATTCCACTATTTCTTTTGTAATCTTGAGTGCAGCTACAATGTATTCCCACTGACTTTGCGTTAGAAACAATAAGGTTCACGATTAGTTAACTTTGCTTCTTTTCCGAGGTACAGCTGCTTTAGCCTCGTCCCTTTACAATTTCTCGCATGCGTTCCTCAATCTGGGCACTATAAGATACCGAAGGAGTTAGTGAGGTTGTTTTTGGTGTTTGTCGTGGTAAACGGCAATGCTCACATGGCTATGGATTGTTCTACTACCAATGTACTTTGTTATTTGGGAGTATCTGCTTCTATGGTGAACTCGTGGCTGTTTGTACTTAAAGCCAATCATTCTGTGATTCCGGTGTAACAGGAAAAGTCCTCCCTTAGTGATCGAAAATCGGTGCGCCGTTTTGAATAAGATGCGCGCCCTTGCCAAAATTTTGAAGCTGCGCCAAAGCCACGAAATTTGCACATGAATCTCTACATTACTCGTTACTTCGCATATCCTCGAGTTAAAATTAACAGGATCATAAAAGCTGGCAAGTACCAATATATGTACCAATATATGTTCTGCGGTTAGCTCCTTCTTTGTTCGGAAACTAATAATAACAAAAAGATGTAAAGGAACCTGAAATTTTTTTCAAAACTACCGATTGTCTAAGCCACCTATTATTTATTGAATTAAATTCCCAAATGATAGCCAGAGGTCCTCGGTAGTATATAATCCTTGCCTGTCACGCGGTTGATTCCCAGCCGGGAAGGTGGCCAACATAATACTTGCTCTTTTTTCCAGGTGACTAGAAAAGGTCTTCTTTCATCCAATAAAAACCATTTTGTGGCATTCACAAAAAAAATAAGTTTGAAATCTTTAATTTTGCCTTTTTTCTTTCCCGAATTAAGACAAATTCTTTATTTCTTTTATTTCACACCTGAGCCGCTAAATTAAAGGGCCACGTTCTTGTACGAAATAGAGTAAAGCATAAGGCTAATTGCACTTCGGATTTGTTAAAGTGACAATTGAAGGAGCCTCCACCGAGCTTAGTTGTATCGTAAAGAACACAAAGGAAGATTCTAACGGACAATAGAAATGCGATACTCCCTTAACCAAAACTTAACAAAGCTAAATGAACACGTAATTTCGCGGCCACATTAGCCAAAGAAAGTTAAATGAACAACGCAATTTTGCAGTCAGATTTACCAGAAAGGCTTTATTATATTGATTTTCAAGCCGCAGAAAGAGGTAAATTTACGGTTGATTAGAGTGAGGCGTATTTCTTCATTCAGTTATGTATCTAATTGATTATTTGTTTAATCATTTATTTACTAATAACTATTTGTTTTTAATACTTAGTGTATTCACCCTTTTGTTATCAGGTGGGTGTTTTCTCATGTTTGTCCTTTGCATGTTAACATCATATATTTTCAATTGTGTTCTAGTCTAAAATAAAGACAAAATACTTTTCCTCAGTCCCCGAGTATCTGTAATCTACAGCTTGCAGGGTAAAGAGCATCGTTCTGGCTTTCAAAGCGAATGCCACCGTGCGTACCTACCTTGCAGGGTTCAAGGGTTGGAAACGATGGGCTTCATCATGTTATGTTTGCTGTTTACCTGTCAATCCTTTTCAGGTCGCAGTTTACTCACAGTGCCTGCTCAATGAAGCATATTCTCCGACTCCAATTATTAACGCTGTCTATAGTATTGATTGGGCGCAGCGGATGGTTGGTTCATCAAAAATGTCTGCATACCCTCTGGTTATTCAATGATTAATGCATCTTTGAGAAGTTTTAGTAAGCCAAAGGTCAAAAAGGATCCTGTGACCCCTGAGATCTTACAAGCCCTCTTGATATCAAAGAAAAAAAATAAGTTTCCGTCTCTTTCTGATCTCAGACCAGAACTCTTTGCCTAATTGGTTACGAGAGGTTTTTCCGTTTTAATGAATTATGCCACATAAAAGCCTGCGATTTAAAGCTTTCCCCTCGTACGTTTCTATTTTCTTAGAATCTTCCAAGACGGAGCAATTCCGAGATGAGTCGTGGATTATTATTGCAAGGTCAAACCTTCCGACTTGTCCTGTCAAGGCTTTAGAGGACTATATATCAGCTTCACAAATTGACCCCTGAAGATGTACCTTTGTTTAGAGCTCTTGCTACTCTTCGTTCAAAACAGAAAGTACGGCGTCAGACGATTTAAGAGGACTCAAAGACGTTTCTAAAATTAATATCCACAGCCTTAGGGCAGGAGGAGCCACCAGAGCTGGAGCTTTTGATCGGCTTTTTAAGCGAAACGGTCTTTCGGCTGGCGAAACCGTTTCGCTAAGGACGGCAAAGACAATTTAACTTCTCGTTTATCAGAGATTTTGTATCGTAAGACCGTGCCCGGGAGGTCGGGAGAATTTTAGTCATTGGGCCAAGAATTTTCTCCTAATTTTTACCGTAAGGAGTGCGGTGGGGTTTATTTTTTTTAATCCTATGGATGATGATTCATCCTAGCTCTGTTTTTCGTAGTCTTTGGGATCTATAGGCCAAAATACTAGGAATAAAAAAAAATGGTGGAATAAGAAAATATTCCTATTTGATGGCTTTATATATATAATACGAGCGCACATTTTGCTCATTGCTCGCATTTTTCCTCTTTTTCACGGAGTAGGAAAAGTATAGCGCATTTTGCAAATTATCCGCGCGTATCTTATGTTAAATGATCGAATAAGGTGTATGTTTGCGTTCAACACGAATATTTTGTGTGCATCTACCTCTTAGACAGCACAGCCCATGTGGTTCAGAAGCACTCACTTAAGCCATGATAAAATCACCTTTTACCATAGATAGTTTCAGTAACTTAATTGCTATTTACAATCATCACATAACAGGAAGCTTCCTTCATGTAATTTAACGTTAAACATGAAAGTAACATCCTTCCGTCTTGCCAATGGAGAGAACTATGTCTTTCAACCGTTGCTTACATTGATACCTTTTCCTCTTTTTTCTTAAATTTTCCACATGAGCAGTTGACCTGCCGATTTAAGAAAGGATTCCACCTAGATCTGTACAAGTTTTGTTTTTATCTTTGACAGATAATCATTTTCACATGTTCTTGATCCTCTTCTTCAATTCTAGAGGAGATTCATGAATGAAAGACGTGAATTAGAAAAAAAATTGAAATGAGCCTGAGTGGTGGATAAGCATCATTTCTCAAAAGAAGAATAAAACAAATGAAAAGCGCCATTGGAGAATCCGGGTATCGATCCCGGTACCTCCCGCATGCTAAGCGGGCGCTCTACCACTTGAGCTAACTCCCCAACCCTGATCGTTCATGACTAGTCAACATTTTTTTGAGCTATAGCCCGCAATTCAATTACCAGATTTCAAGGAGATCTGACCGGTAGCAATCTTGGAATCTTGCTTTTCTGGATATATTTAGCCTTGGTTGGGATTTGGTTTACAACTACAACAGAGGGGGCTATTATTTTGGGTGAAATATGTAAAATAAAGGATTTTATCGTATAAACTGCGTGTGTGCACAAGAATTTTCAGCACTGAGAAAAACCGTAGCAACATACGTGAAAAAATACGATAATCTTTTCATCAGCGGTGACGCGCGTGTGAAAACGACCAGTGCCATTAGAGGGAGTAAATCTAATCAGCTTTACATTATTGCTCAGATCCTGTAAAATGTTTTCCTCAAAAATAAAAAAGGCATCAATAGGATTTGAAGCCACGACTTCCTGTTTACTAGACAGGCGCTCTCACCAACTGAGCTACCACGCCCCGTGAGTTTCTTCTTTCTTAGAAAAATCTCTTAATTCACGTCAAGAGACGATTGCCACTACACACTTGGACTAAAAATTCTCATCGGAGGAAACTATGAGACAACGAAAAAGAAATAGAAAAAAAAAACTTTGTTGCTCTGCAGCATTGATCATAATTTTTGATCCTCAACAATGAAGTTCAAAAATTCATGCCAGGAATTACCCACAACCCAACTAAAGTAAACATTAACCACTTTCTAATTTCGACTGTTTGGTTGGAAATTGTTTTTATTCCCTATAAATGTCTCTCACGACCTTGAACGACGTCATAGTGGAACAGTCGACAACACGAGTCTATATAAAACTTGAATTGCCTTTCACCACGATAATTAACAATAGAAACCTCAATAGCTCCCGGTATCTTATATTGACCAGAGACAATGTGAAGGAGCAAGGCTAAGGCAACTGCTTCGCATATATCTAGACTTTCACTCTCCTTGTAGATAAGTTCAAATTTAGTGATCTTTAAGCTTCTTGTGTCTAGTGTAAAGTGTGTAAAGTCAACTATGACGAGAATTCGTTGTAGATGCACTCAAGACTACAATAGGAACAGTGGAATATAGTTGAAAATTCCCAGCCCTCCCGAGAAGGGTAATCAAAGGAAAGTAATCAAAATCAGATACGAGGAAAGAAAAAAGACAATCGAGAGCCTTGCATAGGCTTTCAAGTTGATTATCCATCAAACTTGATGTAGAAAAACAATAACTTTTGGACGCAAAACCGAAACTGTTTCTGGCAGGACTCGAACCTGCGACCTTCCGCGTGTGAGGCGGACGTAACCACCAAACTACAGAAACCCCCACAATTCAGCCAGATGATTTTTACATCACTACCACAGATTCTAACGAGTACCCCGCTGTAGAACGGTATTGAATTAATGATCGTAAAAAAATTTCATTTTTATTTTATCATTTCAGAAAAATGCTTTAAAAGCTCACTTCACACGACTCCGCGAAGAAAAACACGGCGATCAAAAGAAGTTAAAGAGGATCGCAAATCCATATGTATATTCGCGTAAGAATGCCAACAGCAGTCACACTATTATATTAAAAGACAATGAACAGATCGTTAGAGACCAACTGCAAATGTGCGAGACCCTGAATTACTACCCAGCTACACTAAGTTAGTAGAGCGCAAATGACGCGCGAATCGAGTACAAATACACACACACACACACACACACACCCATGCACACGCACACTCATTGGCCGCTACTGGCAGTCAATTTTCTACAGTCCTTTGTTTATACTCTATGCAACCCCCCCCCCCTCCACCCCTTTCATACTCTTGCGATATTTCTGACTCCAGTATCAAGTGCGTCACTTGTCCGTATGAACTCAGTATTCTACAATTATTTATGACCTCGCTTATTGCATCCAAACTCAGCAGACAATTCTGGAGCTCAAAGAGACAGAGAGCTAAGGTCTCAGATTTCTCTTCCAACTTAAAGACAGCTCGTTCAGTAACAATTTATTCATAAAATTCCTGTAAGATACACTGAGGGTTTCTGTTCATAAAGATGCATGGAGTACATAGATTTAAAATATTTTGAGTAACTTCCTCCGATATTTCTTTGAGAAGAGTACTTAAGGTATTCGCTTTAATTCTTTCCGCGACGCGAAACGATTTAAATATGCTTTTCTCTAGATAAACGAGAAGTAAAGTATTTTTCTTGGAAAAGAACTTGATTGTAGTTAAATTTATTGCAAGTACTCTTCAGGTGAGGAAAGATAATGAAGAAATATGTAGCATATTACGATCGAAAGACGATAAATTGGAAAAAAAATTTACATAAAGGATACATATTGTTGATGTGATTTCTTTAGCTTTGTATCTCCCTCTGGTGATTTCACTGGACACCTACGCTTTTGGCTTCAAAAATATTAAGTGCTGAATTGGCGGGAGTTATTTACTGTTATTATTTTTAGAAACTTTATGAAGTTGTCACGGTGAGAGCGGAAAATGAAACTTTGAGAGAACTGTAACGCTAACGAGAATATGACCACAAACAAATGTGTATTATATTGAACGAGGGATATATCGAGTTGATCGCTTGAAGAGAAATTGCATTGGTACAATATGACTCACAGTGTGAATTCATCCTTATCGATTCACTTTTGGGAGAGAGTAACATGTCCTGCTCTGAGGAGAAAAGGGATTTTGCGGATCGCGAGTATTTTGCACTTAAAGAGAAAGAGCTGAATTTAAATTACAGAATTAATTAATCGCCATGGAGAAACATGTAAACAAGGAATAATCATCATCAAAAGAATAAAAACAAACAAACAAACAAACAAAAATACAAGCACAATAACTTTCTTATAGAGGAACAGCAATTTTAATCACGAAACTGGGCATTAGACGAGGTTAGATTTTTCAAACTCGTGAGTATGTTACCTTCATTTTTTCATCGAAATTGTTGTAAACCAAAACGTTATTCTCAATATTTTAAGACATGTAGAATTAATAAATGACCTCGTTCGGAGAATAGAGGGATTCCGAGGATCAATTTTCATTCTGCAACTGATTAGAGCTGTAGAGCTCATGTTATTTATAATGAAAGATCGCAATCTTATTTTTCTTGCGGCCGACAACAATCAACTTAAATACAGTCGAATTTTCTCGGTTTATCGTTGTCAGATGCCGAAATGTTTCATTGGTTTCTCTCATTTGGCTCGTGGTTCAATAGTTTGCACGCGATGCAATTTCCTAATTCCTTAAACTCCTGCAAGTGATATAACTTGTAACTTATCCCTGTAATATAAATACATTATCCAGCAAATAGGCAATGAGAATACTCAAAGTTTTATTAGGTAGAATTTGTTGTCTTTTAATTAACACCCAATTTCCGTATCTACTTTGAAAGGAAACATGTAGCCGCTAGAGGAGAGAATTAACAATTAGATCACGGGAGTAAAAGATTTAAATGTACTTGACCGTTATGCGACAGGAACGTGTGATGAGCATGTGACAGAGCTAGATAACGTGTTGTATATAATCATAGCTCTTGTCAAAGTCAAAACCAGCAAATATCTCTCGAAAACAAACGAAATTTGAAACAAAGGTCGAGGTTGAAAGAAAAATACACAATTCCTACGTTTCTTTTGATATCGTAACATTTCCGATATATGGTAAGAATAACGGCAATATGGTTGTCGGTGAAATATCAGAATTTTTTCAGTTTCCAAAATGTGACATATGCATATCCACCGCACGCTGTAAATGTACCATTTATATCTTCACATATAAAAGTATCAAGGTCGTCATTAGACCGAATTTATCAACATGACTGTTTTACTTTCCATGTAGGCTTTTTTTATGTTTTTTTTACCTGAAGCTGAATTCAATTCTTTTTTAAGGAAACACTTCTTCCAATAATAAATTTTTGCATTGCAATGTCCGAAATTTAATTGGTTTTCCGACGAGCTGAGTGTCGATGCAGCAGATCTCTATTTTCGATGCTCCTATTTAAAAAATTGTATTTGATGCAAATTTTCAGTCAATATCTTTACATAAAAAGGATGATACATGTCCACTTTTGGATACGAATATATCTGCTTGAATTGAATAATCTTTTGGAAGGTGTAAAAGATGTCATGAAAACTCGATGGTAAAATGCGTATCCACGCGCGATTATCTAATATCTCATATATAGGTTGGCATTCCTGAACGAGTGCGAGCCTAAGAAGGCTGTACATCGGCCAATTTTCTCTAACTACATTTTAAGGACCGAGACGAAGACATCCTCAGCAAAGGATCAAAGGATATTTTACATTATAAAAAAAGTATTTTCATGTACCACGGACTTACCAAATGACTCTGCAAGTCTCGTTGTAATTTTTGTTTTGTTTTGTTTTGTTTTGAATTGAGACGAATCTGTGAACTCATCTTTAAACCAAAAATACCAGGAAAGCTTTTATTCATAACACAAGAATAAACTGTTTAGTTACGACATTATTCGAGGTATTCAACAGGCTAAAAGCATTTCTTTTTTTTCCTTTTTTGGGGAATCAAAAGAAAACACATTTTGTACTCTTTGGTAGCCGATCAGAGCACAGGTTTTCTTGCTCGCTCACGGGTCCCACCACAACGTAGAAATAGCAGAGAAATTGGGTAAACATGTCAACAAAAGTAAAAATTTTAACCCCAGAACCTCGATGACTAGGATTTCTTCAGTAAATATTGATATTGGGGTAGAATTCTGTTCTGTAGCGCTTGAACCCTCGACCTCCCGCACGGCAGCCCGGCGCCCTAAAACCTAAGCAGGCAGTGGTTTAACGACTATCACATCAGCAAAAAAATATTAAAAAGTAGGATGTTTATATCATTGTGCTATACTCGGGATTAAAGAAAATGAAAACCTAAAAGATCTTGTATAAGGCCCAGTCTCAACTTGGCGTATAAATAGTGAAACAGCATAGCTACAAAATAGAATCATGGATCACGAAATAAACAATGATACACGATTTTCTGTTTCGAGTTCGATGAGCTCATTTTCAGCTTCTTTAAATACTGCGGGTGTTATGAAGTGCACCGTTTTGTTACACACTTGCAGGGCAAGTCACATTTTCACAGGAGTTAAGGTGAGGACAGAATAAGTTAATAGCGACCTAATGCAGTGAGTGAGATAAACGGGTATTGACTATAGATACAAATAGAAATAATTTGAAACATGAGACAAAAGAATGAAAGAAATATCGATCTTATTTACTCGTCACGAACGCAGGATCGAATCTTAGACCATCGGATTTTTTACGATCAGAAGTTCTCACATATAACTATAGATTGGTTCAGTAACGATTTACGCATAAAATTGCTATAGGAGACACTGAGGGTTTCTGTTCACAAAGATGCATGGACTACATAGATTTAACAAATTTTAAATATCTTCCTCGGATATTTCTTTGAGAAGAGTACTTATGGTATTCGCTTTAATTCTTTCCGCGACGCGAAATGATTTAAATATGCTTCTCTATAGATTAAACGAGAAGTAAAATATTTTTCTTGGAAAAGAACTTGATTGGAGTTAAATTTATTGCAAGTATTCTGGATGTGACGAAAGATAATGGAGAAATATGTAGCATGTTACGATCGAAAGATGAGAAAATTGGAAAAAAATATACATAAAGAATACATATCATTGATGTGATTTCTTTAGCTTTGTATCTCCCTCTGGTGATTTCCCCGGACACCTACGCTTTTGACTGCAAAAATATTTAGTGCTGAATCAAGTTATTTACAAGAAAAAAGCTTTCCGTTATAATTTTTAGAAACTTTATGAAGTTGTTACGGTGAGAGCGGAAAATGAAACTTTGAGAGAACTGTAACGCTAATAGGAATGTGACCAAAAACAAATGTGTGTCATATTGAACGAGGGATATATCGAGTTGATCGCTTGAAGAGAAATTGCATTGGTACAATATAACTCACAGTGTGAATCCACCCTTATCGATTCAGTTATGGCAGAGTGTAAGATGTCCTGTTCTGAGAAG
Organism: Pocillopora verrucosa; assembly: GCF_036669915.1. NCBI lineage: Eukaryota > Metazoa > Cnidaria > Anthozoa > Scleractinia > Pocilloporidae > Pocillopora > Pocillopora verrucosa. The sequence continues at coordinate 20,344,477 of NC_089325.1, forward strand.
AAAAGGGGTTTTTTGGATTGCGAGTGTTTTGCACTAAAAGGAAAAGAGCTGAATTTAAATCATAGAATTAATTAATCGCCATGGAGAAACATGTAAACAAATAATAATCATAAAAAGAATAAAAAAACAAACAAAAAAACAACAATACAAGCACAATAACTTTCTCATAGACTCGGAAGAACAGCAATTTTGATCACTAAACTGGGCATTAGATGAGGTTAGATTTTTCAAACTCGTGAATATGTTACCTTCATTTTCTCATCGAAATTGACTTAAAGCAAAACGTTATTCTCAATATTTTGAGGCATGTAGAATTAACAAATGACATCGTTTGGAGAATAGAGGGATTCAGAGGATGACAGTTTAACCAGCAAATATCTCTCGGAAACAAACGAAGTTTGAAACAAAGCTCGAGGTTGAAAAAAAATACACAATTCCTATGTTTCTTTTGATATCGTAACATTTCCGATATATGGTAAGAATAACGGTAATATGGTTGTCGGTGAAATACCAGAATTTTTTCAGTTTCCAAAACGTGACATATGCACATCCACCGCACGCTGTAAATGTACCCATTACGTCTTCACATATAAAGGTATCAAGGTCGTCATTAGAACAGAATTTATCAACATGATAGTTTTACTCTCTATGAAGGCTTTTTTTGATGGTTTTTTTTTACCTGAAGCTGAATTCAATTCTTTTTTAAGGAAATAATTCTTGTAATAAGAAATTTTTGTATTGCATTGTCCGAAATTTAATTGGTTTTCCGACGAGCTGAGCGTCAGTGCAGCGGATCTCTATTTTCGATGCTCCTATTTAAAAAATTGTATTTGACGCAAATTTTCAATCAATATCTTTCAATAAAAAATGTCAAAATGTATGTATGTATGGATACAAATATAGCTGCTTGAATTGAATTATCTCTTCGAAGGTGTAAAAGATGTCACGAGCACTCGATGGTAAATTTCGTATCCATGCGCGATTATCTAATACCTCTTATATGCGTTTACATTCCTGAACGAGTGCGAGCCTAAGAAGGCTGTACATCGGCCAATTTCTCACACTACATTTTAAGGACCGAGAAGAAGATTTACTCAGCAAAGAATCAAAGGATATATTACATTATAACAAAATATTTTCATGCACCATAGAATTACCAAATGACTCTGCTAGTCTCGTTGTGATTTTTGTTTTGTTTTGTTTTATTTTGATTTGGGACGAATCTGTGACCTTTTTTAACCAAAAGTACCAGAAAAGCTTTTATTCATATGAAAAAAATAACCTGTTCAGTTACGACATTATTCGAGGTATTCAACAGGCTACAAGCATTCCTTTTTTTTTTCTTTTTTGGAGAATCAACGAGGGAGTCAAAAGAAAACTTATTTTGCACTCTTTGGTAGCCGATCAGAGCACAGGTTTTCTTGCTCGCTCGCGGGTCCCACCACAACGTAGAAATAGCAGAGAAATTGGGTAAACGTGTCAACAAAAGTAAGAATTTTAACCCCAGAACCACGATGACTACGATTTCTTGATCACGTATGAAAACGAAACCTCGCCAACGACACGATTATTTATTCTGGTTTTTTAAAGAATTTGGAACGTCCTTAAACCTCCTCGCGAAACTTGAAAATGTTCAAACTACGTATCTACAAGGTGGTTTGTAGTATCATTTCTAACTGGTTATCTGTTAGAGTTCAGTTTTAGTAGACATACCTTTTCGCGCGATGACGGACAAAATGGGCAGGATGTTTGAGTGTTTACATCGTGCGTTGTAAGATAAAACTGTGGGCTCAGTAAATACCGATATTGGGGTAGAATTCTGTTCTGTAGCGCTTGAACCCTCGACCTCCCGCACGGCAGCCCGGCGCCCTACAACCTAAGCAGGCAGTGGTTTAACGACTATCACATCAGTAAAAAAAATATTAAAAAGTAGGATATTTATATCATTGTGCTATACTGGGGATTAAAGAAAATGAAAACCTAAAAGATCTTGTATGAGGCCCAGTCTCATCTTGGCGTATAAATAGTGAAACAGCATAGCTACAAAATAGAATCATGGATCACGAAATAAACAATGATACACGATTTTCTGTTTCAAGTTCGATGAGCTCATATCAGCTTCTTCAATACTGCTGGTGTTACCAAGTGTGCTGTTTTGTTACACACTTGTGGGGCAAATTACATTTTCACAGGAGTTAAGGTGAGGACAGAATAAGTCAATGAGGACCCATTGCAGTGAGTGAGATAAACGGGTATTGACTATAGATACAAACAGAAATAATTTGAGACATGAGACAAAATAATGAAAGAAATATCGATCTTATCTACTCGTCACGAACGCAGGATCGAATCTTAGACCATCGGATTCTTTACGATCAGAAGTTCTCACATATAACTATAGATTGGTTCAGTAACGATTTACGCATAAAATTGCTATAGGAGAAACTGAGGGTTTCTGTTCACAAAGATGCATGGACTACATAGATTTAACAAATTTTGAATATCTTCCTCGGATATTTCTTTAAGAAGAGTACTTATGGTATTCACTTTAATTCTTTCCGCGACGCGAAATGATTTAAATAAGCTTTTCTCTACATACAACGAGAAGTCAAGCATTTTTCTTTGAAAAGAACTTGTTTGGAGTTAAGTTCATTGCAGGTATTCTTGAGGTGAGGAAAGCTAATGAAGAAATATTTGGCATATTATAATCGAAAGACGGGAAAATTGGAAAAAAAAGTAAATATGAAGATTACATATTGTTAATGTGATTTCTTTAGCTTTGTATCTCCCTCTAGTGATTTCGCTGGATTATAACAAGCAATAATCATGAAAAGAATTGAAAAAACAAGTGCAATAATTTTCTTAAAGAAGAACAGCAATTTTGATCACGAAACTGGGCATTAGAGGAGGTTAAATCTTTCACACTTGTGAATATGTTACCTTCATTTTTTCATCGAAATTGTTGTAAAACAAATAATATTTTTGATATTTTCAGGCATGTAGAATTAGCAAATGATATCATTTGGAGAATAGAGGGATTCAGAGGATGACAGTTTAACAGGTACAAATCAATCTTCATTCTGCAACTGATTAGAGCTGTTAAGAGTTCATTTTATTTATAAACAAAGGTCGTAAACTTAATTTTCGTGCAGCTGACAACAATTAAATTTAAGACATAGTTTGAAGCTACACTGGTTTGCAGATTTAATGAATGTAACCGAAGAAGTTACAATTCATAGACCCAACGTTTCGACACTCCTGTCTAGTGCCTTCATCAGGGGTGATCTAAACGCTGCAACAAGAGGTCCTTTTATATGATCACTAATTAGCGGCCTTTTTTCTGACGAGGTGTAAATAGGCGTCAGGAAGCAGACCGCCATCGTCACGATTTAAAGGAGCGTGGGCGGAGTTAATGTGCCAAGCCTCCAAACAAAGGCGCTGGTGGTAACGCCGATTAGTAGTGATAATTTTAGAATTATCCCACCCAATTGTATGGTTGGTTAGGCAAGTATGCTCCGATAAAGCTGAATTTTCCTTTTTGCAAAGAAAAACCGCTTTTTGGTGCTCTTTTAACCGTGTACCAAACTGGCGTTTGGTCTGTCCGATGTATTCGTTATCACAGTCATTGCAAGGAATAGAATAAATGGCGTCGGTTCGTTGTTCTTTCGTGACAGGATCCTTAGGTTTGGCGAAAATATGCCCCAAAGTCTGAAAAGGTTTTTGAGCAACTTTAACGTTGTGGCTATTCAAAATTCTCTTGATGGGTTCAGTAACACCCTGTATGTAAGGAATAACAGCAAAACCAGTCGCTGGTTCCCTTTCATCAAGAGCGTTACTATTTGTAACTGGTTTTTGGCAGTTACGGAGAAAAGTTTTTGTATAGCCATTTGCCTTTAGGACATTGGAAACATATTTCCTCTCCTCAGCCTTCGAATCGAGTGATGATGGTAGACAATCAGCCCTCCTAAGTAAAGTTTTGGCTACAGCTCCTTTAAATCGTGACGATGGCGGTCTGCTTCCTGACGCCTATTTACACCTCGTCAGAAAAAAGGCCGCTAATTAGTGATCATATAAAAGGACCTCTTGTTGCAGCGTTTAGATCACCCCTGATGAAGGCACTAGACAGGAGTGTCGAAACGTTGGGTCTATGAATTGTAACTTCTTCGGTTACATTCATTAAATCTGCAAACCAGTGTAGCTTCAAACTATGTCTGATTGTCCACCTGGTTGCCGTGTGAACTTTAATATAAATTAAATTTAATTTCAGTCGAATTTTCTCGGGTTATTGTTCTCAGACGTGAAAGTATTTCACTTACATACACTTATAAATTTCATTGGTTTCTCTCATTTGCCTCGTGGTTAAATAGTCTGCACGCGATGCAATTTCTTAAACCCTTAAACTCTTAGAAGGGATATAACTTGTATTATAACATAGCTAGTAAATTTGTCTAATCAAATTCAATTGGGCGAGCGTGCTTCATATTCCAATTGTGCACGCTCATGACGTCAGCAAACAAATCCCTCAAGAAAAAAAAATTTCCTTCGGGTTGAAAATGTTATAAAACAATTAGTTCATACATCAGCTGTGCGTTCATCGAGATATGAAGCACTTGGGAAGTTTGGAGAGCACTCAAGCTAGAGTTGCTCTCGGCTACGCCTCGAGCAACTCTTGCGCATCTTTCGTGCTCTCCAAACTTCCCGCGTGCTTCATATCTCGATGAACGCACGCTGACGTATGAACCAATTGTTAAACTTATCCCTGTAATATGATTACATTGTCCAGGAAATAGGCAATGAGAATACTCAAAGTTTTATCTGGCAGAATTGGTTATTTTTGGTTAACACCAAGTTTTCGTACCTACTTTGAAAGAAAACATGAAGCAGCTAGAGGGGAAAATTAATATTAGATCACGGGAGTTAAATGTTTAACTGTGCGTGATGATTATGCGGCAGTAGCGCGTGGTGAGCATGTGACAAAGCTAGATAACGTGCTGTATATAATTATAGCTCTCGTCAATATCAAAACCAGCTATTATCTCTCGAAAACAAACGAAGTTTGAAACAAAGCTCGAGGTTGAATAAAAAATACACTATCCGTACGCTACTTTTGACATCGTAACATTCGCGATATATAGTAATAATAACGGTAATATGATTGTCGGTGAAACACCGGAATTTTTTCCGTTTTCTAAAATTGACATCTCCACCGCACGCTGTAAATGTACCATTTATATCTTCACATATAAAGGTATCAATGTCGTCATTACAGCCGGATTTATCAACATGACAATTTTACTTTCCATGTAGGCTTTTTTTAAAAACATTAAAAATTTTTTTACCTAAAACTGAATTCAATTCTTTTTTAAGGAAATGTTTGTAATGTTTTTGTATTACAATCTCCGAAATTGAATTGTTTTCCGGCGAGCTGAGTTTTGGTGCAGGGAATCTCTGTTTTCGATGCTCCTATTTAAAAATTGTATTTCATTCACATTTACAATCAATACTCTTGAATAAAAAGAATGATACATGTCCGCTTGTGGATACGAATTTATCTGCTTCAATTGAATCTTTGGAGTGGGAATCGAAAGAAAACACATTTTGCACTCTTAGGTAGCCGATCGGAGCATAGGTTCCTGCTCGCTCACGGGTCCCACCTAAACATATAAATAGCAGAGAAATTGGGAAAACGTGTCAACAAAAGTGAAATTTTCAACACCAGAATCACGATGACTACGATTTCTTGATTACATATGAAAACGAAACCTCGTCAACAACACGATTAATTATTCTAGTTTTTTTAAACGCTTTGGAACATCAACCCAACTCCTCGCGAAACTTGACACGGTAATTGTCGACGGTTAATAAATTTTTGTATTCAAATGTTCGAACTACGTATCTACAAGGTGGTTAGTAGTATCATTTCTTACTGGTTATCTATCAGAGTGTGGTTTAAGTAGGTATACCTTTTCGCGCGATGACTAAATGGGTACAATGTTTGTGTGTTTAAATCATGCGCTGGAAGATTTAACTGTGGACTCAGTAAATGCTGATATTGGAGCAGAATTCTGTTCTGTAGGGCAAGCCAATCTCAGCAGCTTCAGGGAAATGTCCTAAATTTCCCGTTCGCTATAATATTGCAAAAGATTCTTTTTTAATTAGCAATTCGTTCACAAATAATTTTTCAGTTTCATTTCGCTTTCAGTCTACTTCCTCCGCCAAATGCACATGGCTTGGCAGTGAATTAATTCGATGGCCTACAGTATTAAGCTATGCAGGAGTCTGTGTGTTGCGCACGGCTTTCAATTTGTTGTAGATGAAGTTTCTTGATAACAAGAGTTTTGATGAATAGGACACTTCCCAATGCTATCCTCTCCAGTCCCCCAAAATAACCTCGTATTTAGTGCCTTTTTTGAATCCGAAATGAAAAAAATCGGATCCTTCCCCAACATAATTTGGAGACGGACGAGCTCTTCCAGTTATTCTAACTTTCCTGGTTCCTTCCTTTATTGACTAGAACTTATAATTCTGTTAATAAAAAAAGAGACTTTGTCAGCAATTTTTCGATAGCTTTTAGGGACATTTTACACATGCACTTTGTTTTTTTATTTTTATTTTTAACAAAATAGCGCAATACAACCGATTTAATTTTATTTCTAGCTATGGCAGAAGGTAACCTCCCAACAACGGGAGGAGAACTGGAGGAAAAAAATGAGTTTCCAGCCACAGGTGAGGAAAAGCAACAGGGAAAGACTTATTTGTGGTGATTTTGTACTGTTTATTAATTAAGTATATCTTAATTCTGGTGCACAATTTTTTTGGATGATTTCGACTTGAAGGTTTTTAGAATCCACCAAATACGTCAGTATTAGAACGCTAACTGTAAGTGAACATAGCTGTGATCACTCAAGCTAACACAGTTGAAATATCTTCTCGGTAATTTCAACAACAGAGGAAAGTCAAGTTACGTCAAGTGACGCTGAACTGGATGTATACAATGACCCTTTAAGAGGTAAGAACACCGGGTGAAACAAGATTTTTTTGAAAGACGCCCCGGTGAAGTTTTGTCACATTTACATCAAAATTTGCGTCTGCTCTGTAAATAAGTTTTTGAAACAGCAAAAAGATTGTTTCTTCAAATCCAAACTCTGTTACCAGTAAAATGAAAAACCAAAGGAAAAAACAATTTATTGCTCGATCCGATCAGGTAAAATGCATATACATTATTAATTATTCATAAGCAATAAAACGACAAATTTGAAGGCGACTTCGCTTTGAAGAGCCCTAACTTAAAGAAGAATCGGCCAAAATTTGCCTACTAGGCTCCGTAAAACTCAGTATTCTGAGTTTTAGAAGTGCTTACTTATAAATCAGCGCAAAATGTTTGAGAGATTAACGATGTATCTAAAAATTAAAACCTAAAATGAACGATATTTGCGGTGAAAAGGTATTATCCTTTTTGCACTTGAAAGTGTTCTAAATTTGGTCACTTTTAGTATGAAAGTCATTTTCGGCAAGAGAGAGCTGTTAGTACCCTTAGACCCGTCTAAGTCGAGTTTTGAAAAATTTGCAAACGGGTAACTTTTTGAGGCCGCCAAAAAGAAAGTATTTACGCTAACACCTTCTTGTCCTTTACCGTTCAATACATGTTTGGCAGAAATTTTACGCAATTTGAGAACTCTACACAGAGAAGAGGAGGCATTTTGTCTCGGCCGTATCGCCTGTTTTGGTCCTCTAAATATTTCACGCCTCTTTAGACAGTAATGTCAACACCAGACCCACGCTGTAAACCACTAGTCAACAAAATTTAGAACCCCTGACTTTTATAACAGGCAAAATGGCACTTCGTGGGAAAATGGTACTTTCCCAATCAAAGTTTTTCCAGTTAGTCTATACGAGTATGTTCTAAATAGACATTACATGTATGGGAAAAACCAAGTACTAACAAAGAAAAAAAAACAAAAACAAAAACATGTTTTCCGGCGCACTTTTCTGAAGGATGGGCAAACCACGAACTCTTGTCACTCTCAGTACAATGTTTTTTTTTTTTTATCAGAACATTAAAAAGTTTTAACCTTTTCGGTCCTGGCTTTGCTCTGCTTTATGCATTTTTTCTTAGTAACTCATGGAATTTTATATTCTAACTTGATATTTTGGAAAGCGTAACGCAGCTTTAAAAGGGTTTTTGGAAAGTCTCTCGACGTAAATGTAAACCGAACAGACTTAATCTGATTATAGCCAAGCTACAGCTAAAACTCCAAATAGCTTGCATATTTTAAAGTGAACAAAATGCACAGATAAACTCTCCTGAAGGGCGATTGTAAAAGAAATTTAGTTGAAATAGGATCTCCTGGTAAAACTTGTGATATTTTGGAAAACGTAAGCCAGGTGTAAAAGGGGTTTGTGAAAGCCTCTCGACCTAAATGTAAACCGAACAGACTTGATCTAGCAATAGCCAAGCTACAGCCCAGACTCCCAACGGCTTATACATTTTACTTTAACAAACTGTACAGGTATTAAACTTTTCTAATTTTTTTTTTCATTGCTTTAAGATCCTTTAACCTAAAAGTCGTTTGGATATATAAAGTTGGCATCATCCGTCAAGGGTCGTTTCACTCATTACAAATCATTAACACTAAAACGTTGTGTTTTCAGAAATAGCGAAAGTATGTGTGGAGAAAGGTAACAAAGAATACAGACAAGGAGAAGCTAATAACGCAATAAACTCCTACACGGAAGGACTTAAAGTGAACTGCAAGGATAAACGACTCAACGCCAAGCTTTACAGCAACAGGGCAACAGCTCATTTCCGTTTGGGTAACAATTTCATATCTAAATATATAAATCTCTCATGCAGCGTTACAAGGTAACGGAATACACAATGTGCATCAAGAGAAGAAAAGATCGAGAAACTGCAGAAAAGTGGCATAAAAACATAAATCGCCCTGCAGCGAATGAAAATTAAGCAAAGAAATGATCCTCGTTACATTTTAAGTAATTGTAATTTTTTAAGGCTTCTTTGTTGTAACTCCATATGATTATCACTTTTTTAAACCTTATTTCCTGAATCTCATAGCAAACTACGTGGAATGTCTCGATGATGCAACAGTTGCCGTTCAATTGGAACCCTCGTTAATCAAAGCTATTAAGAAAGGTGGGTGTTTCAGACATAAGTCATCAACATTCTATTCTCTGATTTCGTCAAAAGAGGATTGTGTAGTTTGTGGCAGGTGACTGCACCCCAAGTATCAATCGTATCTGGTGTGTCAATGTCTGTTATGTGGGTAAAAAGCAGAAGAAAATGTCAATAAGCTCTCAAATACCGCTGCCTTGTTAGTTCACGTTGTAGAGCGCCGGAGGTCGAGGGTTTAAACCTCGACCGGACCAACACTCGGAGTCGTAAAATATCTGAGGAGAATGTGCTGTCACCCAAGCTACGACATCTGCAAATGGTCTGATATTATTGTCCCGGACATGAATGGAAGACCGTAAGCCCCGTTTCTTGCATCTTCTCTGTGACTCTTAGCAGGGGACGTTAAAAAACCCGGCAAGGAGGCCCTGAAAAATTCCCTTTCAAAAGTTAAACTGCTCAATGCAGTCTGCCTGAAAACTTCCCTGAAAAGTGCTGAAAAGCACATAAGAGCACATTAAAATGAAGAATGCGTGAGATAAATTCATCGTTATCATCATCGGTTGAACCTTAGTTGGTAGCCACTTTGCATTAGCTCTTTATTGTTCCTTAGATAGATAGATAGTTTAATCTCAAATGCATTTGCAGCCCGAGGGCTGAATTACACATTTTTACAATCCAAGAAATTTAAAATTTAAAATTCAAAAACCTAATTACACGTCTTATTATACCAGCAATTTACAATATAATAACATAATAATAAATTAAATAAAATACATTAGCTATAAATGTAAACTAATTAAAATAAATTTAAATTAATTAAAAGTATCTACATTATCATTATCATTATTATTACTATAATTATCACGCGTGCCGTAACAAAGAATAAAGGATATCGTATCGATAAAAATCTAGCCATTAAACTTCCTTGCCATAGCAAATATAAAAGTGTTCATCGTTCTAGAAGTGCGAAGGCGTGGCATATTAAATTGGCGCTTATTTTTGAAGTTATAGCTGGGTTTATGTATGGGTGGAAGAAGCGCCTTTAACTTGTGGCTAGGGTTGTCTAAGATACCTTTAAAAAGCTTCTGACATAGAAATTCGTAATGTTCTAAGATGGGTCGTATTCCTAAATCTTGAGCAACCGCGCAATCACCCGCAGTTATAATGGAAATTGACCGTTTCTCAATACGTAAAAGCTCATTCTTCAGATATTGCGGAAGCGCATTATAGAAGACAGGTATCGCGTACTCTGTTACAGATCTTACACATGATGTGTAGAAAAGTACTAGGTCTTGTAAGGGAACCCTAGCTCTCTTTAGTTGCACTAAAAAATACAACCTCTTACTGGCCTTTTTGATTACTTCTGATATATGACTGTTCCAGGTCAAATCGCTAGCTATATTAAGGCCCAGGAGCTTTACGCTACCAACTACCTCCAACTCTTTGCCTTCAATTACTATGGGATCAAAGAACCCGGGCCTTTTAGAAAATGAGATCCGAAGCTCTTTGCACTTATCAGAATTCAAGTGAACTCTATTTTCCCGTGACCACTCAATAACACAATCTGCTATATTTTGGGCGTGACTTTCACTCTCTTTTGGTATCATCTCCGAGGCTGTTGTATCATCAACGTATTTCCATAGTGGATACTCGATTTCAAGGTCATTTATCATAAGCACAAATAACCATGGGCCCAATTTTGTGCCCTGTGGTACTCCGGAGGGCACAGATCCCCACTGATCCTTTTCAGTCCTTCTACAAGTTCAAATTTCCTTTATAATCAAAATCTTTGTTTCCAGCCGAATGACAAATTAAGTCCATTTTATCAATACTTTTATACCTTAACAGTGATAAATTACCTCGCACCACCAATTATTCCCTCCTTTTCAGGAGCCAGAGCTTGTGCCGAACTTTGCTGGTATAAAGAAGCAAGGGGCTGGTTGCATATGGGATTGACTGTATCCTTTAACGAATGTTTCAAACGTGATACGAGATGCAATGCGACTAATATTTCAAGAATAATCAATACGTTCCAGGCAGATTCTTCTACACATAGTGCGAGCGATGTTCTCTTATACTGCACTGAGCAGTTTAAAGAAGCTAAAATATTATTAAGGAGTTCTCTTGATTATTCCATGAAACTTTGCTGAAAAGAAGAGGCAATATTAACTAATTCCCAGAGTTCCTGCTGAATGCCCCTCATATTTCCATGACGACTGAACCTAAACTAATAAATGCACTTCAGAGCCATTCAACACTTTAGAATAACTTGAAATCAAATCTCTTCAAGAAACCCACGCTAGAATTATCATTCCAATTTGAAGGTTTTATCCAATACTCTCATTACTTTTAGAAAACACATTTCCATTGCATTTTTGCGAATCCGCGCATAATTTAGCAACCCTTGACACGTTTTAAGATTGAAAACAATAACGAAAGTCTGCTTCAATTAATGAGGAAATCGAATGCCGAACTAAGAGTCAAAGCAAACACTTATGCCAGTCTCGGATGTACTTACTATAATGTTGGGCAGTTCAACACAGCAATCGTGTATCTTCAGCAATGTCTAGAAATTGCCAAAGAACTGGGAGACAAGGCCGGAGAGGGAGCAAGTTATTGCAATCTCGGCAACGCTTATCAAGGTCTAGGAGAGTTCAAAACAGCCATCAAGTACCATCAACGTCATCTAGAAATTGCTAAAGAAGTGGGAGACAAGGCCGGAGAGGGAGCAAGTTATTGCAATCTCGGCAACGCTTATCAAGGTCTAGGAGAGTTCAAAACAGCCATCAAGTACCATCAACGTCATCTAGAAATTGCTAAAGAAGTGGGAGAGAAGGCCGGAGAGGGAAAAAGTTATGGCAATCTCGGCAACGCTTATGACAGTCTAGGAGAGTTCAAAACAGCCATCAAGTACCATCAACGTCATCTAGAAATTGCTAAAGAAGTGGGAGACAAGGCCGGAGAGGGAAAAAGTTATGGCAATCTCGGCAACGCTTATCGAAGTCTAGGAGAGTTCAAAACAGCCATCAAGTACCATCAACGTCATCTAGAAATTGCTAAAGAAGTGGGAGACAAGGCCGGAGAGGGAAAAAGTTATTGCAATCTCGGCAACGCTTATCGAAGTCTAGGAGAGTTCAAAACAGCCATCAAGTACCATCAACGTCATCTAGAAATTGCTAAAGAAGTGGGAGACAAGGCCGGAGTGGGAAAAAGTTATTGCAATCTCGGCAACGCTTATCAAGGTCTAGGAGAGTTCAAAACAGCCATCAAGTACCATCAACGTCATCTAGAAATTACTAAAGAAGTGGGAGACAAGGCCGGAGAGGGAAAAAGTTATGGCAATCTCGGCAACGCTTATGACAGTCTAGGAGAGTTCAAAACAGCCATCAAGTACCATCAACGTCATCTAGAAATTGCTAAAGAAGTGGGAGACAAGGCCGGAGAGGGAAGAAGTTATTGCAATCTCGGCAACGCTTATGACAGTCTAGGAGAGTTCAAAACAGCCATTAAGTACCATCAACGTGATCTAGAAATTGCTAAAGAAGTGGGAGACAAGGCCGGAGAGGGAGCAAGTTATTGCAATCTCGGCAACGCTTATGACAGTCTAAGAGAGTTCAAAACAGCCATCAAGTACCATCAACGTCATCTAGAAATTGCTAAAGAAGTGGGAGACAAGGCCGGAGAGGGAAAAAGTTATGGCAATCTCGGCAACGCTTATCAAAGTCTAGGAGAGTTCAAAACAGCCATCAAGTACCATCAACGTCATCTAGAAATTGCTAAAGAAGTGGGAAACAAGGCCGGAGAGGGAAAAAGTTATTGCAATCTCGGCAACACTTATGACAGTCTAGGAGAGTTCAAAACAGCCATCAAGTACCATCAACGTGATCTAGAAATTGCTAAAGAAGTGGGAGACAAGGCCGGAGAGGGAAGAAGTTATTGCAATCTCGGCAACGCTTATCAAGGTCTAGGAGAGTTCAAAACAGCCATCAAGTACCATCAACGTGATCTAGAAATTGCTAAAGAAGTGGGAGACAAGGCCGGAGAGGGAAGAAGTTATTGCAATCTCGGCAACGCTTATCAAGGTCTAGGAGAGTTCAAAACAGCCACCAAGTACCATCAACGTCATCTAGAAATTGCTAAAGAAGTGGGAGACAAGGCCGGAGAGGGAAAAAGTTATTGCAATCTCGGCAACGCTTATGACAGTCTAGGAGAGTTGAAAACAGCCATCAAGTACCATCAACGTCATCTAGAAATTGCTAAAGAAGTGGGAGACAAGGCCGGAGAGGGAAAAAGTTATGGCAATCTCGGCAACGCTTATCAAGGTCTAGGAGAGTTCAAAACAGCCATCAAGTACCATCAACGTGATCTAGAAATTGCTAAAGAAGTGGGAGACAAGGCCGGAGAGGGAAAAAGTTATTGCAATCTCGGCAACGCTTATCAAAGTCTAGGAGAGTTCAAAACAGCCATCAAGTACCATCAACGTCATCTAGAAATTGCTAAAGAAGTGGGAGACAAGGCCGGAGAGGGAAAAAGTTATGGCAATCTCGGCAACGCTTATCGAAGTCTAGGAGAGTTCAAAACAGCCATCAAGTACCATCAACGTGATCTAGAAATTGCTAAAGAAGTGGGAGACAAGGCCGGAGAGGGAAAAAGTTATTGCAATCTCGGCAACGCTTATCGAAGTCTAGGAGAGTTCAAAACAGCCATCAAGTACCATCAACGTCATCTAGAAATTGCTAAAGAAGTGGGAGACAAGGCCGGAGAGGGAATAAGTTATTGCAATCTCGGCAACGCTTATGACAGTCTAGGAGAGTTCAAAACAGCCATCAAGTACCATCAACGTGATCTAGAAATTGCTAAAGAAGTGGGAGACAAGGCCGGAGAGGGAAGAAGTTATTGCAATCTCGGCAACGCTTATCAAGGTCTAGGAGAGTTCAAAACAGCCATCAAGTACCATCAACGTGATCTAGAAATTGCTAAAGAAGTGGGAGACAAGGCCGGAGAGGGAAGAAGTTATTGCAATCTCGGCAACGCTTATGACAGTCTAGGAGAGTTTAAAACAGCCATCAAGTACCATCAACGTCATCTAGAAATTGCTAAAGAAGTGGGAGACAAGGCCGGAGAGGGAAAAAGTTATTGCAATCTCGGCAACGCTTATCAAGGTCTAGGAGAGTTCAAAACAGCCATCAAGTACCATCAACGTGATCTAGAAATTGCTAAAGAAGTGGGAGACAAGGCCGGAGAGGGAAAAAGTTATGGCAATCTCGGCAACGCTTATCGAAGTCTAGGAGAGTTCAAAACAGCCATTAAGTGCCATCAACGTGATCTAGAAATTGCTAAAGAAGTGGGAGACAAGGCCGGAGAGGGAGCAAGTTATTGCAATCTCGGCAACGCTTATCAAGGTCTAGGAGAGTTCAAAACAGCCATCAAGTACCATCAACGTCATCTAGAAATTGCTAAAGAAGTGGGAGACAAGGCCGGAGAGGGAAAAAGTTATTGCAATCTCGGCAACGCTTATGACAGTCTAGGAGAGTTGAAAACAGCCATCAAGTACCATCAACGTGATCTAGAAATTGCTAAAGAAGTGGGAGACAAGGCCGGAGAGGGAAAAAGTTATGGCAATCTCGGCAACGCTTATCAAGGTCTAGGAGAGTTCAAAACAGCCATCAAGTACCATCAACGTCATCTAGAAATTGCTAAAGAAGTGGGAGACAAGGCCGGAGAGGGAAAAAGTTATTGCAATCTCGGCAACGCTTATGACAGTCTAGGAGAGCTCAAAACAGCCATCAAGTACCATCAACGTCATCTAGAAATTGCTAAAGAAGTGGGAGACAAGGCCGGAGAGGGAAAAAGTTATTGCAATCTCGGCAACGCTTATCAAGGTCTAGGAGAGTTCAAAACAGCCATCAAGTACCATCAACGTCATCTAGAAATTGCTAAAGAAGTGGGAGACAAGGCCGGAGAGGGAAAAAGTTATGGCAATCTCGGCAACGCTTATCAAGGTCTGGGAAAGTTCAAAACAGCTATCGAGTACCATCAACGTTATTTAGAAATTGCTAAAGGGGTGGGAGACAAGGCCGGAGAGGGAGCAAGTTATTGCAATCTCGGCATTGTTTATCGTAGCCTAAGACAGTTTAAAACAGCAATCGAGTACCATCAACGTAATCTAGAAATTGTTAAAGAAGTGGGAGACAAGGCCGGAGAGGGAAAAAGTTATTGCCTTCTCGGCGGGATTCATCTCCGTCAAAGAGAGTCGAGAATGGCAATCGAGTGTTATCAACGTCACCTTGAAATATCCAAAGAAGTGGGAGATAAGACTGGAGAGGCGTGCTCACTCTGTTCCCTTGGAAGCAGTTATGAGTGCCAAGGAAATCTCTTGAGGGCCTTTGACCATTATTACTCCAGTGTAGAATTGTATGATGATATTAGGGCCAGACTTCAACTCAACGATCAGTGGAAGATTTGTTATCGTAATCGGCACCAAGTAGCATACAAGGGTTTGTGGCGTATAAATCTCAATCGAGGTCAAGTTGTGAAGGCTCTTCTTGCCACAGAGAAAGGACGTGCTCAAGCTCTGAGAGATCTCATGATCACAAAATATCAGCCTGGAGATTCTTTAACGCCCAGCGCATCCCGCATTTCTCTGAGGTGGGTTCCATTGAGCACAATTTTCATAGCCATTAATGGACCGTGCGTTTACTTCTGGGTTTGCCTTGGTGAAAATAATATCCAGATGAGGGAAGTACACGTCAATGATTATAAGTTTGAGGATGAATTGGAATTTTTCATCCAGCAACTGAACAAAACTGCTCTGGAGGAGATCGTTGCAAAAGATACTATTACAATCGAAAATCCTCCGCTTGACTCGCTGACAGAAGAGGAAGTGGCCAATGATGTGATCCGAGTTGATGTGAGGCACTCCCAATCAAGTGCTTTAAAGAAGCTGCATGACATCATCGTTACTCCTATTGCTGACCTGATCGAAGGCAATGACGAGATCACATTCGTTCCTGAGGGACCATTTAGCCTTGTACCTTATGCAGCGTTGCAGGACTCCAACTCATCATATCTAAGTGGTTCTTTCAGGATTCGTCTGCTTCCCTCTCTGACAACCTTGCAACTAATTCATGATTGTCCAACTGACTTTCACATGAAGACTGGTGCATTGCTTGTCGGCGACCCATGTTTCAAACATATCTTCTATGAGGGTAGACTTTTGGTGCAACTTCCAGGAGCAAGGAAAGAAGTAGAGATGATCGGACGTATCCTCAATGTTTCCCCTCTCACTGGAGAAATGGCAACAAAAGATGAAGTGTTAAAACGAATATCATCAGTGGCGTTAGTTCACATAGCAGCGCACGGTAAAATGGAAACTGGAGAAGTTATCCTGGCACCAAACACCACAAGAGATAACCCTCAGCCGCAAGAGAGAGACTATCTACTGACGATGAAAGATGTCATAGAAGCTGGGTTGCGAGCACGTCTGGTTGTACTTAGCTGCTGTCACACTGCTCGTGGGGAGGTCATGGCCGAGGGTGTGGTCGGCATGGCGCGTGCACTTTTGGGTGCCGGTGCCAGATCTGTTGTGGCAACCTTGTGGGCGATT
Organism: Pocillopora verrucosa; assembly: GCF_036669915.1. Taxonomy (NCBI): domain Eukaryota; kingdom Metazoa; phylum Cnidaria; class Anthozoa; order Scleractinia; family Pocilloporidae; genus Pocillopora; species Pocillopora verrucosa. The sequence goes on from NC_089325.1 coordinate 20,361,213, forward strand.
GGCGACGAGGGAACCATAGAGTTCATGAGTTTCTTCTACGATGCACTTACCGAAGGCAAGAAGGCCAGTGAAGCTCTCAATCAGGCCATGAAGTGTATGAGAGAAATTGAAAATTTCAAGGAGGTTTGGCACTGGGCACCATTTGTACTCATTGGTGACGACGTCAACCTGGATTTCGAGGAGATTTAGAAGCTGCAGCAAGTAATAATTCTGTTGATACATTCTATTCAGTACAAAGTTACATTAAATCATAATCTTTGCTCATATGTGAGCAGTGATACTTGCGTGTTATTTTCCTTTCAGTTGGGTTACGAATTTATCTTTTGCTCCAGCAAATTGAGATGCAGTACAATCAAGTGGACACGTTTACGATGATAACATTCTTTTTTGGAAACATGATGGGAGTAAAAAAGCAAATTTCTTTTAAAACAATCCTGTTGTGCAGTGTATCGTTTCATGTGCAAAGAAGTATTTCACGGCAACTCAACTATCCTCCCTAAACTTAGATTCTTTTTTTTTTTTTCAGGTGAGGCAGTTAGCATTGGAATCCCAGAGAGTTTTCGAATACCTACAAATGCTGAAATTTGGAGCAGAAATCAGTAAGCTACCGATGAAACCTTTGTCAAGAGTATTCTTTTCAAAGCAGGAAGAACCAAAAGACGGCCAAAGTCAAGTTTAACAAGAGAACAGATTTCCATTCATTCAAAAGTTGCCTTTTTGCTTGTCTGAACTGCTTTTACGAGCTTAATCTTTGATATCCTTCTCAAACTACTGTTTGTCTGTTTGTTTGTTTTTTTTTTGTTTTCATATGATATCTTAAAATTATCATGACTAGCTATGTGAGAAGTTATTTTCAATCTAAGTATTTTCTACAGAGAGGATTTGGGCGTAACATTTACGCCGAAGTTGAAACGTCTTGAAAACGTTTTCCAGAGTTTTTTACAGACTTTTTCTCAATCGGTTTAATCTCATGAGTGATATAAAGCTATTACAGCCATGTGCGTGTGTAGAGAATTTCCATAGGAATTGGAGAATAATCAGTTGTCCGATAGCTCGATTATCTTAGTCTTTGTCAAATGAAATTGTGATTGACTTTTCGAGGATTTATAGTCAGTCATTGGTACTTAAAGTTAGTTGCTGCCAATCAGAATTTGGTCTATCTAGACTTAAAATGACAGATTTTGGCCGTAATGGCAAAGATTTAGTCTTGGTACTAGTTAATTTTTTGGGATTTCTCCTTTGAATGCGGTAAATTGTGTTATTTTTTACAAGCAGAACGATGCATTTTAAGTATATTGTTTAAACTAATCGTCCAATGGCAAAACGAGAAGTTTTATTTTATAATTTTAGTTACGGCTTACAAAGCATTGAAGGAAGCTCAGAACGAGCCAGAAAGTTGAAGCCAAATGATTTTATTTAGTTTCTCCGATTAGATTGTTTACTTGCTATCTAAGTACAATAAACTAACATTTAAATGTCAAACAATGCAACAAGTCGCTTGGTATTTTGTTAACATGGAAGAGGAAATCAATAAGAAAGGGAAGAAAATTTCTGCATCAACCTGCATAGGCCATTTCTTGTCGTTTGAATTGGTATTCGCTTAACAACTTTTGCCCATTTCTTTTTGAATTTGAACAGGTTTATTGAATGAGAGATAAACTTCGATATTTTCTGACTCTAAAACTGCTAATATCGATCATTGGTAACCGTTTCTTAGGATGTCACGCGACGCACTTCTTTAGCACGTTATGTGACAGATATGATGTTTTGTCACATCTTTTCGTGTGGAGTACTGAGCGCACCTATGTCTCATTCGCTCAACCTCTCCCCATTTCCTTGGATAGAGTTATTAAATGAGATATAAACTTCGATATTTTCAGATTTTATATCTGCCAGTTTCATTGGCAGCCGTTCCTTAGGATGTCACGCGACGCGTTTTTTTCAGCATGTAAAGCGACATTATGTTTCAGTCATATATCGTTGAAGGGGCAAGAAAAAAGAAATTACCTTTCACTTTGGGAGATGGTGCTTTATTCTGTTTATAGAAAACGTCCTCATCATGGGAAGTACCTTAGGTCGGTGTGGCTCCCCGAGTGTAAAAAATATTTATGATATTTTTTTTCCACGATTGCAAACTTAACTAAAACAGCCTGTTAAAAAACCGAAACTTTCTTAAAACTGAGGGCCGACCGATAAGAACTTTTTACGGCTAACGGTTAAAATTTTGGCCATTTTTCCTGCTTCAGCTAACCCAGAATAACACTAAATAACCCATTGTAGGAGGGAAAGATCTTTAAAGTTAATTTTTTCAACAACAAAGGGTTCCAATTTGTCGATTTTTACGCCTGATAGCCGGATTTTCGACCGATTTACGGCTAACGGTTAACCCCATGGAGATCCTCGACTGGGTGACGTGCAAGATGTGAAATAAAAACGTTTTTAGCATTTGGAACTCGAATTTAGAGCGCTGGTTTATGAGGGGTAAGGAAAACCGGGAAAAACAAACTGTGGAAAAATCGCGGAGGTAAGGGTCAATCTGGGAGAGACGGGCATGGGGAGAGTGTTTGTCGCTACGCATTCCTGTTCTGTTCAATCTGAGATGCTTAATGAAGTTCACGCATTGTCACTTTCACCGCTTTTCAGCGGTGGTCTCTATTAAGCAGTTGTGGTCATCCTTGATTGAGTCCCATCAGCCTGTTCGGGTTGTATGGTACGGTTACTTAGGGTGGAACCACTCAAATAAAACGACGAATTCTCTCTGAAGTAAAATTTGTTCCATATTTGTCTCCCAAAATCAGTGTTAATAGTTAGAGTTCAAATATCCTCAATGCATTGCAAATTATCTTTCTTCCTAGGACTGTTTTTATCTGACAAATGTTACACAAGAAAATGACGCAAATCATTTCCTTAGTGATTACCAAGAGGTCCAGCTGTTAGAATTCTGCATCATCGTTTTTTTGCTATTATTTGATATATTTTTGAGCGATTTTTAAAATAAGCTTTACATGAAAAAGAAATGATAAATTAGGGTACAAAATGTTGTTTTCTTGTCTTTTGTTGTTAAAATTATTAAACGGTGATAACACTCAGTGATAACACTCAGTTACGGGTTAAAAACGGTTGCTCGATTGTACCGTCCTCGTAAATTTGTGAATGAATGAAATGGTTAGTTATGAGACAAAGAAGACGAGCTCTTTGATGTCATTTCCCTCTGGAGTGTACGCCGGTATTTTCGCAAGTTCCCGCCGAGATTCTCACGGGACACCTGTCTGGATCTCTCTCGGAATGCCGGTGAGGAGATTTGTAACAGGGAACCAGCGGGAACTCGGCCGGGGTCCCCGCGCGGATAAAAACGAGCGAACAAAATTGAATGAAATCCGGTTTCGCCGGTAGTCCCACCAATCCAATATTTCACTTCCACCTCACTTTCCACTTCCGCTAAGTTTTTTTCGAGAAAGATCAGAGGTCTTCACGATGTTGGAGTTCGCTAGTTGTATATGAATATATTCGCGCGTGTGAAAGAAATCGGCCTTCGCCAAAACACTCATGTGGTTAATGCTCACAGCTGTTGTTAACTACGTATTCTATTTCCTACCGTTGGTTCTTTGCTCCTCAGTTCCAAACCCACACCTCTCCTTCCCAAATCTTTCCCCTAATCACGGACTTCATTAATTCACAACATTATTTGGTATCGTGTACCAATTTTTACTTTTCTTACTTTCAAAAAACAAAACACTTCCGCTTAAAACGCCTGAGCAAACCGCAATATTTTTTTTTCTCTTTTTTTCTTTTCTATATACTTGGCTTTTAGCCTAACGTAAACTACTTGCTCTTTTTGTGTATATTACTTTCCAATACTTGATATATTATCTTTAAAAAAAACCATCAAATTCAAATGTATCAAAGAACATTAATCCATTTTTAGAATCCATAATCGTTTACAGAGAAATAGATTTACAAAAAACTCATTGTAAATTGCAAATGTTACCATTTGCCTCTCCATGTTTGCCAGATAATATAATTCCCATTTCCGAGGCCAGCAGTAAAAATCCAAAATTTAAAATTTTTTCAATAAGTACTTTGTGTGCTTCCTTGCACACTTCTCTACCACAAGCTACGTGGGTAATAAAGTTTAGCCCATAATTTAGAGTAGCTTTCATTAGGGGAGTAACATTTTGACTCAAAAATTTAAAATACAAAAAAAGAAAACAACAACAACACCCAGAAACAGACTATATTATACTGTGGTAACAAACCAGGGAGACCTTTACCCCAACCTATAGCAGATCTCCGGAAAAGTGAACCAGTTAGTCTCAAAGTTTTACACTGGAAAGTCAAAGTTGACGCACAAGAGTCACAACAGACGCCGTGAATTGGCGGCCTTGGCGGTAGTACTTGTTAAAAGATGGGTTGCGTAGGAGAGTCATGGCCAGGAACCAGAGTTGACAGCCTTTTGAAACATGCGCGACTGACGGGGCTCCCGACTAAAGCCTGAAAGGCAAAGGGAGAGGAACGGCAATATAGGCTGCGTTTGAGAGGTTTGGACGAGATCTGGAGGGACTTCGTCGAGTATTTCATGTTAATTACCCTTCAAAAAATTAGTTCATGAAAAGAAAGGAATCATAGCAATAGAGAAAATAGGCCAAAAGGGGGAAATTTCACTCGTACTTTGAGTAAGAAGGGAGAAAAAATGTCTTTATTTCCTTCACTATTGTGAAAAAGTGTTTGTTAAAAGTCATTTAAAACAAATATTACAAAGCTTCAGAGCGTCCTGCCTCGATGCCAAACCTACAATATATAAGCTCTGTTGGAGATCAGGCGACAAAATAGATGCCTTAACACACAGTACTTGAAAACTAATTTTAACGTTAAGAACGGAATACTAAAGCACTTCAGACTCAAGGTGAAAAAAAGGTCACACACGTAGGGATGTTTCTTTTTCTCCTCATGAAAGGCTTAAAACTGTTCTATATCACCCAGGATGCAATCATCTTTTTAATGGTCGGCTTGAAAAGTAACTGTCAGTGAGATACGTGTTAGTTCCTCAAAAAACTGTGCAAAGTGGCAGAAAAGAAAGGCTAACTTTCAATATTCCCGTGTGACCACAGAATGGATATCAAATGAATAGTAACAAACCGAACACAGCTCGCATCGTAAGTTTCTTCTCAATAGTACCCATTTTTTTCAAATCTAACTTGGGGAATGCGGTACGTTTTCTGCCAAATTTTCCACGATTTCACAGTAATAACAACGCTTAACAGAAGAAAATTATGTATTTCTTGCCCTCCGTGAAAATATCATTTCTAGTGTTCTGCTTGGTTGCTGAGTGCCGGTTGCCAGTACATAAACAGCGCTGTGTTTTGATCTTATCAGAGAAACAGACGTGCCAATTGTCTCTAAGCTACAGTTGCCCATTCGTGCGCACACTCATCTGTCTGATTATCAATCAAGCAAATCAGAATCCTAGGAATGCATCACCCCAGCCGAGTCGTGATTCTGGAGACAGTTTACTTACGCTCTTGCAGGAGCTGATGATCTTTTTGTCTGTTAATAAGCAACTGACAGAACACCAGCATCATGGGATGTCTGAGGGCAACCAGCACGGTCACAAAACCAAGGTATGCGACAAAAGCTAGAAAAAAAATTAAGAAACTTTGAAGTGAGGGTCGAAGGTTGTCCAGGATCCCATAGGTTATGCTTTGGTTAGCACAACGACAACTCCATAAATCTCGTGCAACCCTCTCGAACAATCAGACGTGAAGCTATTACAAATCGCTACTGAGCCACTACCGTTTGCTGCGTTCTAGGCAATTTGTTGGATCTTGTCACCGAGGAATTTCTGCTTTCCTTTCCTTTCGTCGCTGAAGTCTTATAAACATTAATTTCATTGGTTAAAAGCTGTTATAGGAAATAGTGAACAACATGGCAGCATAATAAGTCTGTATGTTGTATATCTTCCTTCACATAGCCTCTGCCATTTATAAATTGCTTGTACTGAGTGCGTGCTACGTACCTTCGTCCCAAGCCTGTAACCCTGCATCAGTGATGTTTGATCGATATGTGAGATGAAAATCACTCTTAAAAGCATGGCCTTTAGAATTCGCATAAAAGCAGAGAAAATTCTAAGAATTATGTTGTAGAAGAAGAAAAAGTACGACATGATGGAGAATAGCCGCCTGAAAGAGATGGAAAGAGACCAAAAATAAAGTGTACACGATACGGGCTGAATATTTTAAGCTAAGTGACCCATAAGCAAGATATGAATTTAAGAGAATTACTAATTAACCTGGATGCTACCAGTACAACACACAACAAACCAACAACCACAACTACAGAAACAACAACAACCATCACAGGAACGAAAACAACAACACCCATTACCACCACAACAAAATGAATAACAACAATAAACACCCAAACAACGATAAAAATGTAGATATATGCCAAAAACCTTCTTATCAGAGACGTCTCTGTCGGCGACGTTCAATTAATCTACCGCAGCTTTGTATTGAATGTTCTCTCGGCGAGGCGTGAGTTGACCACTTAATATGACATATTCAATTAACACGATAATAAAATTTGCTACGCCATTGGTCATAAACAGCCAAATAGGACCGAGCGGAGTCCAATACGGTTCTGTAGTCGTACCAAAATTTGAAAATGAAACAAGACATCGGTTGTGGTTCTAAGTTTTCATTAAAAAGAGAAAAAGAAAAAAAAGCAACAGTTACTCGGCGAAATGCGAGACAACAGTACATGACGCGTTCTGTCCACTTACACAGGCATGACGTGTTAAGTGTCCCTTTAACTGTCCTATTACACTGTCCAATTACAAACATGACACTGTCCTATTAGTGCTTAAGTCAAGCTGGTGATCACCAATCACGTTCGAGAATTTCGCTATAGTTTTGATTAGTGCACTAATGGGACAGTGTATGGTTTACGTTATGCTTGTAACTGGCCATTTAACGCAACATGCCTGTGACTATACGCGTTATACAAGTGCTGTAATAATTTTGTCAATCACTTAATGAATTACGGACCGAATTAGACTGCACTCTGCCAGGCCTAGTACTAGTTATAAATGCCTACACGTGTTTGTTACGAGTAGATCAGTTGTTCAGGGCGTGCGTATCACGCAACAAAGATTCAGCAAATATACAACAATATAAGTCGAGTCACAGAAGACGAAATGTGTTAGAAACAACTGGAACAACACCAGAAAAATAGCCAAGGCCAAAGTGGGTATTTAAAAACAACATTCCATGAGTAATAGATCGCGTCCCCAGCATCTTGTTTTGATGCTTAAACAATCTTTAGAGTTGCATTCTGCATGTAGTAGAGTATTTTTCAATTGAGTGTCGAAAGTAATCGATGATTGCTTCGATTTTGCTTAACCTCGCCGTGTGATTGGTCCAGAAAGTTCGCGCCACCTTCTAAACCAATCAGATTCAAAACTTGAACGAATCGTGATTTGGTCACTCGCATTTTCCCGCCTTTTATACAACGATCATACGACAACAATGTGATGCAATCATATGACTCATTCTTAAGATTCAAATCGATACAACATACACATCGGTAAAACTTACAACGAAGCAATTCCGGTCTCTTTCAAATGTTTCCATAATTCTGGGCTGAGCAATTCTTTCGATTTGAAAACGATTGCCAGAGCAGCAGCCATGGTTGACAGAAAAATTTTCAGGGTGCCACAACCTAGAAAAAAATCGAAGATAAAACATCAAAGAGCTTCATGGTAAGATCTCATTTGTACCAAGAGCATTGCGAAATTACGAGCCCACCTTACAGTATCAACAATGACTTAAAATTTGCAGTTTCATAAAATACTATTATTTCCCTTTAATGACCGCGTTGCCTCTCAACTATGTTTTAATCATAGACAATCTGAATCTCTTCAAATTTAAGTTTTGGCAACAACATAAAGGTGTCGTTTCATGAATCTACGGTAAACAGTTGACTGTTTTTGGGTTAGGGGAGGGGTAGGTGGCAATTGCTCAGATATTGATGTCGATCATTCAAACGAACAAAGGAACAGACAGAAGATTTGCATTTAAGATACAGTGTGACATAAAATTCATTTTATTATACCAATCAATGCGTACGCTATCTGATATCCAGAAAATCGGAGACTCTTCCCCTAGCAAAGATAACAAGAAAAAAAAGGTAACAATAAAATCTTAATGACACACCAACGCACAAGACATTACAGATAATTATTCTAGCAACATACAGTTTGCTTGTCACATAACAAGCGTACTAGGTGGCTTGATTCGTCAACGAATTCCTTCTCGTTATAAATTTGTGCACTAAACCGTAAACAGAAGTCTTAAGGTCCAACCAAGGACTCACACAATTTTTCCGGGTTTAGAGTTCTTGAAAATCTTCATTGTTTTATTTCTGTCGTCTTCCTGTGTTATCCTTATCATCTTTATGGTTTTTATTTTCCCCATCACTACTATTGTCATCATCATCATCATCATCATCATAATTATTATTATTATTAGTGTCTTAAATACTAGAGCTATCATCATCATCATCGTCATGCCGCAATGATTCGATTTAGCGTCCAGGCGCTCACTTACTTTTGGTACTTCAAGAAAGGGCGCTTATTTGAAACAGGGCGCTTGTTAGGGACACGGCTCTTTTTTTTATTGTTTTGTTTTTGTTTTTGAGAAACAGAAAAATGTGAGGAACAGGGCTTTGATGTTTATTTGAAAAGCATCCAGAAGACTGGAAAATGGATTTGTTGTTCCAGGATCCATCCTGACTACAACGGCTAGCCAAGCAATCATTGCAAAACTTATAGACGAATTCATTCGTTTGAAGGAACTGTGTATTCACGTAGACATAATTGTTCACAGACTGAGAGGAAGACCACTGTTTTTGTAAAGAGGCTTTAACCCCTTACATCCTAACATCACAATGCATATTCGCCATACTGTTCCCTATACATTTCCTAACATGCTGACAGGGAAAAATCATGTAAAAATCAAGAGCTTCTTTAACTGGTGATCATTTCCTTTATTCTCGTGACCTTAATGTTTGATTCAGGGGGATATTCTGAAGAGAAATTAGATGTTAGTCACTCTTAGGGGTTAAAGGGAACAATTTAAGAAAGATAAACTACGGTTGATCTCAATGTCTACACATTCTAACAGTGTGTGTTTTCGGTATAGGGATGCTTGTTGTAATGAGGGTGCTCACGCAGTAGGGGCGCTGGCGATTATTAACAAAACAGAATACAGGGGGCGCTCACAAGCCGAACGGGACGCTTAATGAAATGAGGACGCTAAATCGTATCATAACGGTTATCTGTATCTTTATCATCCTTTATATCATTAGAAGTATTATCATCGTTAATTATCATTATCATCATTATTATCATCGTTATTATTTTCTTTACCATGATTACAATTTCATTCCAAATATCCAGTCCTTTCGTACCAACCGTCGTTTCGTAACTAAATTCGGACAGTTCGTACCCAGTTTGGGCAAAGGCAGTTTCCAAACAGCCACCGTTAATATGCAAACATGTTTACTTTGTGCAGTGGGCGAAATATAAGGACTTGTATGGAAACGAAAAGTCGCCTTCTCGACCTAAAAATCTGAACTTGTTTTCAGTACAAATAAAGTTACCAAGCTATTCCTATGTAACGTCACAAATCGACCTTATGTTTAACATACTTAACATGGAAAACATACTTTCTTAGTAAGGGTGCGAGACAACTCAACCGACTGGGTACCAATGGTCCTGGAAACGACCGGTAACAAAAAACATAGAGCGCACTTTTGAATAGGGAGTTTAAGAAAACCACGACAGCGAAAGCGACGGCGACGGGAATGACACGACACGAAACTTTTAATAAGCAGAACAACGGCTTTGCACGTGGGTAGAAAATCTTTGTAAATTTCTTTGTGTAAATCTGCAGAACAACAACGTGAAATGACCCAAATTTGCGTTCTCTGGAGAACGTGAACGGCGACGGAGATTCGTAGGTAAAATATAAGTTAATTTTTAACCAACCGCTGTCATCGTTTCTTAAACTTCCTATTATCCGTTATTTAACCACAGTACGTACCACTGAAGCTGCGAATGTCAAGAGCAGGTCCTTTGAAAATGTTGCTTGCCCTTGATACAACTGAAGAACGTGTTCTCTGAAATAAATGTTAAAACAATGGACGTGAGTGCGTTGGTTCAGATATCGTTTACAACGACAACAACTCCATTTAGCAAGGGTGCATAATTGCCACGGAATACTTTATTTTAATAAACAGGATAAAATAGAGTAAAAAAATAATAAAAAACAACAACAACAATGCCGAGGAAAAAATGGAAAGGACCATCAAGCAGAAATGCGAGCAAGGATATTAATTGAAAAAAAATTTATATATATACATTTGTAATTTCATCACCTTTCCCCTGACACTGAATTTGTAACGACCTACATGTGGAGGAAGCCGTAAAAGCGAAAAGTCTTCCTCAATAAAAAAAAATTGAGAACACGATGACTGACTCAGGAGAAGCTTCAATGTTTCCAAATTAAGATGAAAACTCACCGATGGCATTTCATGAAGTGGAGGGAGAAATGACAGCAGACAAGACAAGTCCTGCTTCTATTCCGCCTGCAAGAAAAAAAAATTACCACAAAAATTTACCATCTATCCAAGTCTATTTACTCATCTGTCGTTCGTAATAGTTTTTCCTGTTTAATTGTCTTATTAGCGGTTGTTTGAAGCCCTGAGTTAGGATTGTATATTTTTCTTTTTGGTTGGTGTGTCTGCTGGTTTGTTTTCCTTTCTTGTTGGTCTGTTTCAGGAAGGTTTGGGTCGGGTAGAAAATGGGAAGGAGGTTTGACTCGGGTCGAAAACAGGAAACAGGTTTGGGTCAGGTTGAAAACAGGAGGGAGGTTGTACCGTTGTACTTATGCCCCCTTATGTTAGATAGATCCTCTGACGTAATGTGATACAGTGGCCTATCATATCTTGTGATCAATCGAGCAACACGCGGCTCGGGACTGGTTAAGAGACTCCGTTGTAGTTCTGTCTTTATGCAAAAGTACTCATTCAAGGGGGTCGGGATAAGTGGAAAATTTGAGCAGTATTTTCCAGTAACAACGGATGAACAACTTCCTGCTGATTTCAGGAAAACTTGCTATCTGCATGATCATTGCTAACCAGATCATTGGCCTTTCTCTCACACACATTACTTCCCTGCAGTTTTGCTTTACCTACAGTCTTCATTGCTCGACTTGCGACTCTAGTGACAAAAGCTCAATGTACTGTCATGTCATAATTGATTTATTTTCTTTAATAGTTGAAGATCATAGATTATGATTCGTCGACGCATAATTATATGAGTTTTGTATTTTTCAACATATACCCTTCTTATCACGTTCATTAAGGAAAGAACTGCCATGAAAACCTGAGTAGAACGTAACACATTAGAAGAGAGCACCAGCATGTAATTCCTCTATGAACTTATGCTGTTGTTTTACCATTAAAATTCTCCTGCTATGAACTTGCAGCTAATTTGATGTTTGACTCCAGACAAAGATTTGCACTTTGTAGCATTCAAAAACTCTTCCACAATATTTCTGAGATCCATTCTTATAACACCCAATCTACTGTCTCTAACAAATTTTATAAACAAAGCTCTTGATTGTCAACTCGACCGCTGGCACTCTTTCCCCAGAATTGGAGAGAATAGCACTCGAGTTACCTGTGGGCTGGAAACTTTTAATCTGTCTCGAAAGTAATACATAAAATGCATTTATGCATGTAGGTATGTATGAGGAAAGAAATCAAACACAAAAACAGCAATGAGCGTGATAAACTAATGACCATGGTTACGATGATGGTGGAGCGGATAGTGTAATTCACCCCATAAGCAAGTCGCACAGTCAGTCAATCAGTCATTCTGCCATCACAGTATCGATAAAAATGATCCAACTCACCTAAAAGATCGTTAAAGCGCTAACCAATGTTGTCGAAATGAATTGCGTCGAAAATTTGAAATCTAAACGTGAAATTCAGATAAAGTTAAAACAATTTTTTTCAACAAACGACTGGGTGTCACTTAAATCATCTCCTTATTCAAATGGTTCCTGTTCGTGGCTTAAAGACATGGCGCGAACTGAACATCTTTACCTTTCCTTGGTTTGTAGAAGCGACGAAGCAGCCTTGAAAACCAGTTTAATCCAACCATATTCCCCCTGTTTGAAGCAACACAAAAATAAATTATACCACCTATCCGGAGTAATTAGAAAATGATGATCATCTGAATGAGCTTATGCAAAAACGAAAGAAATTGATTCACTTGATTCATTCATCACCAATGTATGCATCAATGGCCGCTCTTTTCTTTTCAGTACACGTTCTTTTCAACCGAACATGACAGCCTTACACGTGGGCCAAAGGAATCAAGGCTCATTGGAGCGCTTTCCAAACCAATCACAAAGAGTAATGGGTGAATTGAAAGATTCAACTATAAATCTAAAAGCGTTTAGTCAAAAGTTCTGCGGTCTGATTGGCTTCGCTAATCCTTCACTATTTAACAATAAGAGTGAAAGATTTCTATTTGAGCAACAGACCGAACTTTCTATCGGTGTACCGGCATAGTAACCTACTTGAGTTGTTGGGAGAACAAGACAAAAGTTTGTAAATCACTCACCTCAGGCTCTTTGTTAACAAATTTTTCCCGCTTTCTTTTAACGTCCCAGGTTAGTTTTCTGGCCGCTAAACCTATAACTTTGCGGTCTATTGCTTTTACAGTATAACTTAGAACAAAGCAGATGGCTTAACCAGTACAATAAACAGTAGGGTTTTAACCAATCAGGGTGTAGTATCTAAGTTATTCCATAACGCGTAGCAGTTATGAGTGCGATGTCTGAGTCAATCAAAACGCAGAGAAAATCCCAAGTGACAAATCTCACTGGTTTAGAATAAACCAACAAATCGTAGAAAACTTAGCAACAAGACAGGCTGGTGCAAGCAGTAACTCCTCCCCAATCTCCATCCATGAACAGCTTTTTTATAGCCAGCGTTCAAAACTGTGAGACGATTATTACGAAAATCGCGAGTTATCGACGAAATATCGTGCCATAGAAACTCTTGTCTTATAAATGTCGAAAGTAACCATTATCATTTTGTTAATGCTTTACTTCGCTCTGTTATTGGTCCAGAAAACTTGCACCACTTTTTCAACCAATCAGATTCAAAACTAAAACCAATCACGACTGGGTCGCCCGCGTTTTCCCGCGTTTCAGGATGTTTGGTCGTTTTTTACTTGGACTTGTCGTATGGCGCTGTAAGGTAGAAGCTGTTGTTAAGACAATCGCGATAGAGTACTGAACCATTCAAACAAGTTTTGCCTTGGGCGATATATCGTTTCAACTCAGCGATATATATTATCATTACGTATCTTGTTTCCTTATGCAGATCTCCAGGAAAGTTTCAATTTTCTTCCGCTTATTTTGCGAGAGAGTGCTGGTTTCTTATGTTATTCTTTAAGGCGGAAATTAACGCACGGCTAACCAGAATTAATCACCTCGCGCATGCCCGATGTTAAACTGCTGTGTGCTGTGTTCCTCACATGTGACTAACCCTTCTCTCAGACTTCTTTCTCACTTCACGATAGAGCAGGATACCGAACCCCATCCAAATGAATGCAAGGCAAAGGTTGATTAGAACTGACCCCAGATATGTGAGCTAAAATAATATATACATATATTGAGGAAAGGAAAAAACAAAGAGACTATACTTTCATCCCTACAAGCCTGTTTTGTGATTACTCACTCATCAGGGGATTTTATAGTCAAGAATATTCGTAACCATCGTTTATATACTTTACGAACTTGCATAATATGCGTGGCGGTAAACTTTGTTCAATTGTTACGCAGTAACGCTTTGCCTCTGTGGCTGCATGAGGACACGAGTTCATTACGTTTATTGATGATAATTCAGGTCGGCAGATGATAATTAATTATTCTTTGAGGCAGAGTTTGCATCTCTTGCTTGCGCTGTTGTAGGGTGATCTTGATGCAAGGATCAGAAGCGCGATGAAATGAAGTGTTATTTTCTTTAAGGGTACCAGAGTATGTTGTTCCGTTTCCTGTTTCTTCGTTTATTAGGTGTAGGTGGTTCGTAATGTACAGTGTACAGGTATCCACTTTCGTAAAGTGCTTTTTGATATAGAGGGGCGGCTTGGTCGAAGGATGCTTTGTTGGATGAAAGGAATGACAGTCGTTTATTGATGCCGGCGGGTATGTTCTTTGTGGTGATTGGTAGGTGGTTGCTTTCGCGGTGGACGTAATGTAGTGTGGTGTTAGGCTTTGTGAAGAGCTGGCAGGTGCTTTTGTTCAAGTTGAAGGTGACGTCTAGGAAGTTGATGGTCTGTTTGTTGGCTTCGATAGTGATCCGTAGCCCATTGTGATTAAAGATGCGGTATATTTCTTTTTTGATGTTTACTGTATCTCACGGTGTGGCGTTTGGAATCGCCAGTCTACCTGGTCCATGGATTGAAAAAAAATAGCGTGTTCTCGGAATATGCGGGCGCTCATTCTGCGCAGCACAGGATGCGCAGTGCAAAATTGAAGAATCACCTTAATCACAAAATTGTGACGACAAAAGTGTGGGATTTCAAAATCCGGTATCAAATTCTCGTTCTGTTATCCAAAGTTTTTATGAGTCTGTTCACGAGAGGACCGGGCAGACGTGACACATGCCATCTCGCTGATTTCTTTCAAACTTTCACAGTTTATAAGGGTCACTAAGTTATATTTAAGTTCGCAAGGCAACCAGGTGGACAATCAGACATGGTATGATGCTACTCTGGTTTAAAGATTTAATAAATTTTGAATGGCCGTCAAAGTTGTTCAAAAACCTTTTTAGAGCATATTTTTGCCAAACCTAAGGATTCTCCAATGGACAACATTGTATGTCGACAAACATACTATCACAAGAAAAAACTATAAAACAATTTGATGGGATGAGTTTGTATTCTAGAATCGTTTTTTGTGGTTTTCCCGCGTGCACCCGTCTATCGCGTCCTATTTAGGTTGAAACAAAATTTTCGAAATTTTCAGCATTTAGTGGTCATATAATTAAATGCTTATTGACCGAGTTTGTACGAGCTAGACAGGAAAATATTTTGCACTCGGTCATATTTGGCACGTCGCTGCGCTCGGTCTGTACGTCATGATTTCGAGCCAAATATTTTCCGTCTGGCCCTCACACTTAGTCAATAAGTACATATTTTTTCTTTTGGAACTCATGGAGAACTGTATTTTTGAGAATGACCCAGTAAAAAAAAATGCCCTTTCCCACACTGTACACTTTCCAAGCTCTCGTCCAAACAGACTCAAAAGAAAATTTGTTCAATGCTTTGATGCCAGCCGTGATGTACCTCCTCATATTTTGGAAAGAGTCTTCAATTTTTGCAACAGTGGAGGCAGCCTCTTGTCTCGGAAAAGAAAGACATGAGCAACACCACCTCTAAGCTTATTGCCACTGTAGAGATAAAGCTCCAATACATAAAGCAGCCTAAACCACCATCATTCAAACCCTTTGAAACTAAATTGAATCCTTGGTTCGTTTTATTGTGTACGTTTGGTGATGATGGTGTTCTGGGTCCTCCAAAGACTTAAAGTGCAAAAGTCCTAACAATCTCATCAAAATTATAAATATTTTTGCATTTAAAAAAGCTTAGCAAAATACGCATAAAATGGAAAAGCGTACTATCAAAAAATAGCACTGGGATCACAAAATATTGCAGAAAAAGGAGTTGTGCTTGTGGATACGCAACTCGGTTAATCCAAAACACTATCATCATTACTAGATTAAAGCTTTTATAGCAAAAATTTTCAAATAAATTCTGAGACATAGTAAAATCTTATTTTGAGTTTAATGATAAAAAAGATCAAAATCAAATCAAAATCCACAAAAATGCTATATTTAAATCCCTCAAGATGAATTCGTGCTGGAGTTAAGTTAATTACGTCACTTGTAAACATTGACTACTTCGTAAATATAATAAGCCAGAGATGGTAAGTTTTGAGCTCGGTAAAGAAATAGAGGAAGATGTTTTTCGTGAAATGTGCACAATCTGTCAATGACTTTTTGATATTGTAGACAGAGGAGAAAAGCACACGCTACAGCTGCGAACGTATTGCGGGTAGGTATTAGCCCTTGGTTCCTTGACCTCAGGATTTCAGGGAAATCTGAGAAAGCGTCACTGTGAGGACGGAGTCATCGCGATCTCTTCTTGTCAAGAGGATGATGAAAGCGCGGTCTCAAGCGCACGAGGTTTAAAATTCAACGAAATTTGCGAAGAAAAAAAAGGCTGGCATTTAAAAGTGAGGCATTTTCTTGTAGTTAAAGGAATTTTCCTATTACAGGTGTTTTTACGGAGAAAATTAATTTTTGAAAACATTTAGGGGGTGTACAAAGTTTTTAGAGGTTGCTCTGTAAAAGAAAAACGTAAAGGGAATCAACGCCTAGAAGCAACATCACGGAAATTCAAACGAGCAAACGACTCAAAATCCATTACCGCACCAATCAGACAAAAGTCCCCTTTGTTCTCAAAATCCGTTTCCGAAGACGTTTTTAAGCTCTGTTGGCGGATTGTACATATATTATCTTTGTTTTAGAAGCTACTTTGGCCCGAGTGCTGGGCCATCAAATCTGTCTTACCACCAATCTAAGAGATACGTCCCATTCAGACTGTCATCATTGATACTGAGGGAGGGGTAGTCAAAACGTCGAATTATCCAAAGATCATAGTATTGCACAGAAAAAAAAATTATGATAACTTTTTTTTCTAATGGAAAGCCCCTCTGAAAACCATCTGATACTGTCTAACTTATTCTCTCACTAACGATGAATCACAAAAGGACGGATGGACATACCTCTCCTCATGGGTCACTACCTACGCACGCACTTTACAACTCACCCTTAAATTGAGATAGGTGTTTCTTGATCGTGTGGCCAGTTTTATTTTGTGTCTTGGGGTGAAGGCTGTGTTTTTGATTTGACAGAACGCAAAAGTGTGTAAGTTGTGTACAATGTATCGTCCTTTCAAGAACCTAAACTTTTTCAAATTCTTGATTTGGCTGAGTTTGCTGTTCTCCTAACATTACGTTCGTAAGATATCAGTTTGATTGATTTTATTTGCGATTCGCCTGCTTGTGAACTCAGTCACATTAATGTTAAGTAGGCTGTTGACATTTACTTGGCGTTCCTGGTTGTGCTTCAATTCGCTCGGTGATTGTTTTAACTAATCACAGTTTAAACATTCTTGTTTTCCCGCGCTGAACCCATTTTCACTGCTCGTTTACTTCTCGTGATATTTTCCATTTTAGATTGGCCGACGTGAGTTTGGTTTCACGATGATCGATCGCAAACCTCTCTGTTCCAGTCAAGTGAAAGAAAAGGTAGGAGCCTTCTGTTTCCTGTTTTTCTTTTGTTCCAAGGCGACTGTTTTCGCTCGAAGCATGCTTTGTATTACTGTAGACATTTGTTCAGATCATCTTGTAACTTAAGTAGCTTCTCTTGATGGCATTTCCCACAACACTCCTTAGTTTGTCCATTACATCCTTCTTTGTCTTTTAGGTTTGATGGAGCATTTTCCGGAGATAGCTTTTCTGTGTGTAAGTTCTTTTTTCTTCTGCTAACCGGTATTTGTCTGTTCCGCTCATTATTCACAGTCCAGGGTCCCAAACTAGCGTTTGCGTAAAAATCCATTGGGCAATTTTCTTGCCATTCGATTTGTTCAAGCACAACTGACGCCTGTAAATTAAACGAAAAAAATTCCAATAAGAACATTTTTCAACTGACTGAAAAAAGCAAACCACTATACTACTGCTTTTGCTGTTTTTCGTACTATGATGGGTCTAAATACTTACGTCACTCTCTCATCCAATCGGAAAAAAAACTAAAACGAATCTACACTTTTTTCAGTGAGTGTCCAAAACTCAAAACCAAACTAATCACAACCACCAATCTGAACAAAGGTTAACATCATCATTAATCAATGAGAACTCAAAGTAAAAACAGGCAACGTGCCTGAAGCGCGGGAAAACGCGAGTCACCAAGTCGTGATTGGTTTTAGTTTTGTATCTGATTGGTTGAGATGGTGGCGCGAGTTTTTTGGACCAATCACAGGGTGAAAGAAAGTAAAGACAAAGCTATTCCAGATCGCTTTTCGAGACCCGGTGGAAAATGTCTCTACCCGCGCTTACTTGCATTTTGTTGTTAGTCTCGAAATTGAAACTATTTGATTCGGTTTCTGTATAAAAACGAGAACCGTCAAGTTCCCGTTTTGTGTTATGCATCTGAACATTTGTGTTATGCATCTAAACATCTCCCGCAGATGACATGGACCTTACCTTTCAAGATATTTGTTAACATGCTCAACTGGATTTGATAGCAATGAAATTCAATTATTTTACCTCATAAGGCGACAGTAGAGGTTTAGGAAAAGCGTAGCCACAGTCAATGGACAATCGTGGACAAGCCACTTGCACCCATCTACAAAGTGACAAAGAAATATCAGTAAACCTTGGAAGCTAAGCTACGTTTTAGTTGCAGACGGGGTTCGAACCCTTTTTTAGGAACAAATTTCAAGGAACATTTCTAGACTTTTCCATGACTCAGGCTGATTTCTTCAGGTCTCCAAATTTCCTCTCCTACCCTTTCATAGCCAAGATTTCAACATCAATTCATCAATTCTCCTTACAGTCGACATAGAATTCTTATAACGTAAATTCTGAAAACTTTATTGCTTGATTTTGACAGATTTCCGGGACTTTCCAGAACCTGTAGTCTTTGTTCCACGACTTTCCATCCTGGAAAAAGTCAAAATAAAATTCCAGGACTTTCCAGGTTTTCCAGGACTCGTACGAAGCCTGCGCAGATGGGTTGGAGTCACACTCATAGGCAAGACGGACCACAGTATGAAATCAACAATTTAACGAGTTTTAGTAGCATGCTGGGAAAGTTTCCCATACGGTGACATTTTATAACGTCATCGACGGAAGAAGGAAGGAAGATGGCTCATTCCTCAACCAAACTTTTAAATTTCAAGAATTGAAGAAGCACTATCTTTCAATAGATTTCATTCGTGGTTGGTAGTTTTTTTCCAATTTTCGTAATCATATGGAGCCTATTTTTTTTTTTGGGGGGGGGGGGCGGCACATTTGAAAAAGACTTATTAATATGAGATTTTTTGTTAAGGACACTTGACAAAACAGAATTTACGTGAAGACGGTTCTTATCTTATCTTGTCTTATCGACGGAAAGCAGTTTTGACATCTTAACAAGAAAAGCAACTTACGTTTCCACGTCCTCGCACAATCCAAGTTTACCCGGGAATATTTCAGACAAGAGTACAATTACATATTCCAGGCCCGCCTTACTGAATCGTTGTTCTAAATTCTGCAGATAAAATTAAAAGATGAAAGATTAATAAAATCTGCTTTATGAGCTCTTTGGAAAAGATGATAACATGAATAATAATCGTCACGAGAAAAATATCCCTGAACTAGAGGTGTCCCCTCAATGACGGCATCGAATACAAGGGTTTTAATCAAAGTTTGTGTCCCTCAAATAGAGAAAACGTTTAAATAAGGATGCCCAAAAAATAGAGATTCCTCTGCATAGACGAAAATACTCGACACATTACATCGTAAGAAAACTGGAGAATTTAAATTTAAATGTGCAGCCTCCCCCAAAGTTAATTGCATCAGAGAAAATTATATTTAGATGCGAGAATGACTTGATTTTGTGTAGAGAGAGTTTGAGTCATGTCTTAGAGTGCATTTCGATAGTGTGCCGTAATACCCAAAACATAGTAGTCACTAGCAGATGTCCAATCACTACGTTGGAAAATAAAATCAAAACCCGATGGGAACTAAAATTAAAAGGTATAGTGAGAGCAACATTATTGACCGAGTCACGACTGGTATTTGCCTTGCACCTGATTGGTTGAGAGGGTAACTTGGATTGTTCACGTCAGTCAACCCATGACATGGCGAACTGATTGCCGATTACTTTCAACACACAACTGAAGGTTTAATTTTGACTCACACAAAGTAGAACTCC